>NC_136985.1:6236931-6529334 GCF_032717465.1 Coenobita brevimanus | reverse complement strand
ATGTGGACGCGATGTGGCTGGGGGAGCCAGGGGTCGGGTGGGGAATTTCTTAACAACGTTAATGTGTTGTGGAGAAGGGCAGGCGGTCAGGAGGCGCCGTATCAGCTGTATATCTCTATTCATGTCTCCTGTTGGGTCATGGATAATAAAGTGTTGCTTCACAACACTTGGGAGTACTCTGAGCAGAGTATTAAATGTATGCTGATCCTGGGTTTCCTCATCTGCCTCTGGGTAGGCAGGAGTAACTGTAACAGGGTATTATCTAATTCCCCGTCGAATGCAAAACTATCCAATTTGCATAGAGCCACTACTTTCCCTAATGATGGGGTGATGGCTTGTACAGTGAACTTGGTAAAGTTCTGCCAGGTGAGTTTTGGGACGATTTTCGGCACTATGTTCGCCGCCGCTTTACCCAATAGTGGTAGTGTGACTGCACTTTTTTGTTGGTCACTTTCAAAGCCAATATCCAGTAAGGGTTTAATTATTGCCAGATATGTGTGTATATCATACTGGTCGGGGTCAAACTTGGGTAACTGAACGTGCGGTTTAGTTGCCATTTTGCTAAATATTTCCTGATTACCTCTCTCTTACGCCAGGGTCTAGAACCACCGCTGGCCACCAGTGTAATGCTAGGTGAAATTAGGCTCGACTTCTCGTTCCTATTTCACCTAACGTGGAGCGGGGTCCTCTTTCGAGACCGGAGCTAGTGCAATAAAGAGAGGCAGGACACAAAAACTCTAGGCAACAACCGTTACACATATATTACCACAGTCAGACACAGGACAAATCAGCAGATATTACAGCACAATACACAGCAATATAAAACCTTATCTAGGATATGAGTATCTCGCAGGATACTTGCTTCTTTGATACTAATGACAACACAAACAATCCTAATGTATCAGGAGTGCAGTAAATATAGGCGTGCGCAGGGGCGCGGGAGGGGGTTGAGTCTCACTAGGAGGAGATAGGGGAGGTGCGGGGAGTGACTTGTGACGGCTAGGGGAAAGTTATGGTAATACTGGAAGGCGGCAGATATTAGCCGTGAAGTTTATATGGTTTCCACTGGCCAAAATACTTTGGTAATTGATTTTATCCTTGATTTACACTTACTTGAGATATGGGAGTGAGAGCGGGTGGTAAGCAAGATTTATTGGTAGCGTGGGGGAAGGAGAGAATACTATTAATACTTCCGTTCACAATATTCCTTCACAGTAATGGGGGTATGTCCTTATAGGCACAGGCTTATTAATTGTATAACAGAGATGTCACTCATACGTATAGTCAATCAGATCTTGTTCCACACTCTCGTCCTTTAACTTCTCACTGTGATCTGATTTACCCCAATATTCACTATATGAAATCACTGCACAATACTTACATTAGGGGAAATCACACTTAACCTAAATCACTCATGGTACAATATCACACGTATTCATCAGGGGGATAGGCAGGAACAAGTCATCGGTGATCCTGCTGGGCTAGGGGCACCGTCAATGCGAGGCGTGCTGAGAGGGCACGGGATAGCTCGTAAGGGCGTCCTCTCGTGTCCTGGACTCCCCGTGGCTTCCGGACTTGGCTCCGGCGTGTGGCCCTCGGGACTGGGGCCGAATAGCTCCAGGAACCTCTGTGATAGGTCACGGAATTGTGGGGGCGTAGAGAGATCAACGCCCGGGTGTCCTGGGGAGAACCGAGGGACACTGTGGGCTGCGGTCTCCAGCGTCTAGGGGCGCCGACAGGGGAGGGCTGCGGCAGCAACTTCCACTGGGGTCCGTCAGGTGCGTCTGCTCTAGAGCCAGGCGTAGGGAACAGAGACCAGGGGAGGCTGGGAGGCCTGTCTGGGTCACTCTGGGACAGGAAGCCTGGGCTCCAGTCTCCTGCCGTGGGGACGTCTCTCTACTCTGCACGCCCTCAGAGCGACCGTAGATCGTCTCACGAGGGAGGGAGCGACAATAGGTCGTCTCTACCACAACACTCTCGGAGCGACCATAGATCGTCTCACGAGGATGGGAGTGACCATAGATCGTCTCACGAGGATGGGAGTGACCATAGATCGTCTCTACCAGAGCACCTTGGGAGCGACCATAGATTGTCTCTACCGGAACACCTTGGGAGCGACCATAGATCATCTCTACCGGAACACCTTGGGAGCGACCATAGATCGTCTCTACTGGAGCACCTTGGGAGCGACCATAGATCGTCTCTACCGGAACACTTTGGGAGTGACCATAGATCGTCTCTACCAGAGGAGCGTCGTCTGGAGTCTGTTTTCTAACTCCACCCCTAGCTGGCTCAGCAATTCCACTACGCGAAGGTAGTGTCCTTCTCCTACGGTGGCGGCGGCGTGGTGGCTGCATGTCACAGGGGCGCACGGCCCGGGCTGACATGTGTAGCTGTTGCCCGGAGTGGTGGTGGCTGGTGGCGGCCACCCCGTGGGGTCCGTGTGGGGGTGTCGGCGTATCTGTGGGCACACTACGCTGTTCTTGGCTTGCCCTGTCGTCGGGGGTACTATGGTATTCTTCGGGGGCACTGTTTTTCAAGCCACACATTTTGCTCATCACACTACTCAAGTACTTAAACGTACTCACATTTTCCAATTCCTCACCATCCAACCTCGCTGTACATTCACTGACTTCACCTCTCTCAAAGACCATCACTTTATTCTTCCCTACATTCACCTTTAGATTCCGTTTCTTACACACTCTCTCAAACTCATCCACCAAGCCTTGCAGCTCCCCTTCGTCTTCACTCAACAACACACTATCATCTGCAAACAACAGTACAGGGAGTTTCCAAACACTATCCTCTCTCACCAGGGCCACTCCAACATCCACTACCCTACCTTGTACCTCTTTTATTACCCCATCCATGTACAGATTGAACAACCATGGAGACATGACACACCCCTACTTCAACCCAACCTTCAAAGAGAAAAATTCACTTAGTTCACCATCCACACGCACTGCAGCCTTCGCACCATCGTACATACTCTTCACAGCATTCAACAACTTCCCATCTACTCCATATATTCTTAATACTTTCCACAATCCTTGTCTATCCACCCTGTCATATGCTTTCTCCAAATCCATGAAAGCCGCTGATGTTCCATGGCAGTCTTTCTTCTCTAGTGATCCCAATACTACCCAGTCCCACATTTGCGACTTAATACTAGCTGGTATGGATTTATTCATACCAAGTCAACAGTTCACTAAAAGATCAAACTCTCCAAAATGGTTTGATGGCAATTGTGCTAGAGCAACAGCCCAAAAGTCATTAGCATATAACTCTTACTTAAAATCAAAAACATCTGAATCACTCTCCCAATTTAAAATTGCTAGAAATCATGCAAAAGCTGTATTAAATCTATCTAAATCAAACTTTCTTCAAAAGCAAGCATCATAACTACTTAACAACCCTAATGACAATAGAGTATTCTGGTCAACTCTTAATTCTTTCAATAATAACTTTAACAAGTCATCTTCCATTCCCCCACTAAAATCTTCAGATAGCAATATTACAAATGACCCACGTGGGAAAGCAGATATCTTTGCTAGTACCTTTGCAAGAAACTCTTTCATAGATGATACCAGCCAGAATGTCTCAGTACTGGAACTTGATTCTCCCGAAATTGCCCCACTTAAAATACAGACAAGATTCGTAAAATCCATCCTAGACAATTTACCTACCAACAAAGCTCCAGGCCCAGATGGAATTCCTCCAATTGTTTTGAAAAAGTGTTCCCCTGAACTTGCCTCTGTCCTAGCCAAATTATTCAGACTATGCATACGTACTTCTTTATTCCCAAATTCATGGAAAGAAGCCAATATCCACCCAGTTCCGAAGAAAGGAAGTTCGTCTGACCCCTCGAATTACAGACCAATAGCTGTCACATCTTCTCTTGGTAAGGTATTTGAAACTTTAATTAATAAGCATATTGTTAAACATCTTGAATCCAACAACTTAATTAGTGATAGACAATACGGTTTTCGCCACAAAAGATCCACCATTGACATACTCAATCTCTTAACTCATACCATCCATCAATCAATTGATCCTTTTGGAGAAACTCATGCAGTAGCTTTTGATATCTCTAAAGCTTTCGACAGAGTATGGCACCGTTCCCTGCTGTCCAAACTCGCTTGCTATGGACTAACGTCTTTTGTTCCTTTGATTTCTTCTTATCTTAGTGACAGGAAAATAAGAGTAAAAGTAGATGATGTATATTCGAATTTCCACTCAATTAACGCCGGCGTGCCGCAGGGATCAGTTCTGGCGCCAACCCTATTTCTGGTTCATATTAATGATCTCTTATCTGTCACTCACAATCCCGTTCACTCATATGCAGATGACTCAACACTACATAGTTCATTCACACTCAGACATCCATTTACAAAGTCTAATATCTCTACCTCTCAACTCAGTACAGCCATCTCCATAAATCAAGATCTAGCTACAATCAGTGAATGGGGACAAAACAACCTTGTCTCTTTTAATGCTAGTAAAACCAAATATATATGGTTTACTAATAGACAGATATTGCCAGATTCGTACATTACCTTCAGTGCTACTAATATTCCCATCTCCAAGAATATTGAAATTCTTGGTGTCTCACTTAACAGTGCCCTCAGCTGGACCTCTCATGTCAGATCACTTGCTAAGGCCGCCTCAAAGAAACTAGGATTATTGTACAGAGTCCATAACTTCTTCGGTGATGAGCAGTTAGCTATAATTTATAAGAGTCATGTGCGCTCTCAGCTTGAATATTGCTCACCCTTGTGGAATGGTTGTGGAGAGGTTGCATTGAGACAACTGGACAAAATTCAGAATAAAGCTGTTAGAATCATTAACAACCCTGCCATTACATATAAACTACCTCCCCTGCAAGTAAGAAGGAATGTTGCCTCCCTTGCATTATTTTACAGATATTTTTTTGGCAAGTGCTCAGACGAGGTTGCGTCCATGGTGCCGCCTCTCCATGCCTTCCCTCGTGCTACACGGGCATCTGGTAGCGCTCATGACTGGAATGTCACTCAACCATATTGCAGAACTTCTGCCTAGCAGAATTCTTTCATTCCCCGAACTGCATCTCTCTGGAACTCGCTTCCCCAGAGTTGTTTTCCTCCAAATTTCAACCCACATTTGTTCAAGTCTAACTGTTACAGATATTTTATGAATGGAGGACACCAGTAGTCTGGTGTATGGATTATTTTTTTTTCCCCCATTTGTTTTTCCTTCCTCCGTTCTGTTATTAAAAAAAAAAAAAATACAACTTCTTTCCCTTCTCTAGAAACTTTTCCACTAAAGATCTAAGAATGAATATCTGATCTACACAACCTCTTCCCTTCCTAAAGCCTCCCTGTTCTTCTCCAACTAATTTCTCTGTTCTTTCTCTGACTCTGTCAATAAGTATCCGACCATACACTTTTCCTATTATACTAAGAAGACAAATGCCCCTATGATTACCACACACTTCTTTTTCCCCTTTTCCTTTGTACAAGGGAATAATTATACCTGACTTCCAATCCTCCGGGACTCTACCTTCCTCCCAGGCCAATCTGCACATCTTCCACATCCATTCTACTACTATCTCTCCCCCATGCTTCAGCATTTCACCAAACACTCCATCAATTCCTGGGGCTTTCCCTGATTTAACTTTCTTCATTGCTTCCACAACTTCTATCCTACTGATTTCTTCCTGTCTTCTCACCTCCCTCCTTCTCCCAGCCATTCCCCAGCCACTTATACTCGCATTACGTCCATCCGCTACGTTCAAGAATTCCTTAAAGTGTTCTCTCCATCTGCTCACTTTTTCTCCCTTCTCCACTAGTAATCTACCATTTTTATCTTTCACTCCCCTGCTAACTTCCACTTCCACCCTGTCTTACTCTTTTCACCTCTCTCCAGAACATTTTCTTACAGTCCCTCCACTTTACACTCAAATTCCTTACAAATTCCTCATCCACTCTCTTCTTACTCTCTCTTACTAATCTTTTCACCTCTCTCT
This sequence comes from Coenobita brevimanus, assembly GCF_032717465.1. Classification (NCBI taxonomy): domain Eukaryota; kingdom Metazoa; phylum Arthropoda; class Malacostraca; order Decapoda; family Coenobitidae; genus Coenobita; species Coenobita brevimanus. The sequence goes on along the minus strand of NC_136985.1, from coordinate 6,523,330 downwards.
TTCTACATATAACTCTCTCTTCCGCCTCTCAACCTCTTCCACGCCCCTATTTCTCATCCATTCATTGTATGATTTTTTCTTTTGTGCCACATCCTGTTTCACCTCTTCAGTCCACCACGCTGTTCCTTGCACCCCCCTCCGTCTTCTCTTCCTTCCACACACCACATCACATGCTGCACATATTTTTTCTGTAAATATTCTACACACACCTTCCACGTCTCCCACCTGCTCCAATTCATATTTGCCCAATCGTTCCTCCACTTCTCTCTTATACTCTGCCTTTTTCTCATCCTCTTGTAACCTTTCCACGCTCCTTGCAACTACTCCTTCCTCTCGTCTTTCCCTTCTTCTATTCCTCCATCTTACTTGAACTCTAATTCTGGCCACCACCAAGCAGTGGTCAGAAAGTCCACTCCCCCAACCTCTATAAACTCTTGCATCCATTACACATCTTCGCATCCTTTCATCCACACACACACATAATCAATCATTGCCTTCCTCTCATTCAGTTCACCACCCACCCTTCTCATCACTCGCCATGTATACCAGTGGATCATTTTATGCATGAAGAGGGTATTGGCTATCACCAACCCCCTCCCAGCACAAATGTCCACTAACGCACTGCCATTCTCATCTATCTCAGCAGGCACACCCCACTCACCAACTATTCCATCCACCTTCACATTCCCAACTTTACCATTCATATCACCAATCAAAAACACTCTCTCATTCCTTCCAAACTTTTCCATGCACACTTCTACATTTGTCCAGAACTCTTCTCTCACTCTTCTAGCACGATCTTGCGTTGGCGCATACACACTCACAATCGCCCACATTTGTATTCCAGCTTTCAACTTTACCCACATAATCCTTGACCCAACTGATCCATACTGTCTTATGCTCCTCTTCCATCTTTTACTCACAATTAAACATACTCCTTCCTTTGCCCTCTCATTCTCACCTACTCCTGCACATATACCCCATCCATACTCCCATTCTCTCACTCTCTCTCTCCTCCCATTTTGTTTCAGTTATTCCACATACATCCACTTTCGCATCCTCAAACACCTGGACAATCTCTCTCTCTTTCACCTCATCATTCGCTCCCCTTACATTCCAAGTTCCAATTACAATGTCCTTTGTCCGGTCCTTGGTCGTCATCGTTTGGTCTGTCCTTGTCCGAGGCTTATTGTTTGTTTTTTTAGTTAGTTGTTTTCCGGGGAGGGGCACTAACCCTCCGCCAACCCTTTAGTCGCCTTTTACGACAAGCAGGGATACTGGGGGAGTATTCTTGAAAAACCCCCCTACCCCCAGGGGGTAAAAAAAACTAAGTCCTATCCCCAATATTGAACTTTTTTTTTTTTTTCATCTTTTACAGGGCACCAACTTACCCACTCACAGAACACACACACTGTACAGTATCTCCCATACATCAAACGAATCCCCGTGATGGAGACATTAACACCCCACCTGAATCTAACAAACCAAGTTTTCCACAACCTAGTATCAGCAGGTATACAGTACGAGAGAATGCGCACGTGTGGCAGGTACGAAGCGGGACTCAGGGAAATCAGACACGCCGCGCAGTTACATAACTCCTCCCTCTCCATCACCACCACCACCATTACCACCACCACCACCCGCGAACAGAAAGAAAGTAGTGTTTGAAGAGGGGGAGGGTGAAAGGGCGGGTTTAAATATCAATAATGGTGATAATGATGATGATAATGGTGGTGATGAAACCCTGCACATTCTTGAAATAGAGGAGGTGTTTGGTGGGCACTATATTTCCATTATCTTTTCATTCCAAAACATGAAAACCCTGACTCAGTTCTGTACATTCACCAACATTTTCAGTATTTCACTGACATGCTGAGTTTAGTTTATCAGAGACGTATACCTGAGAGGAGATCATTAAGAATTTGGGGCATGATGCCACTGATTCTCGTCAAACAGAATGACGACCAACATTTCCAAAGATCAGTGTTCTACCTGATTATCCCAAACATCAATGCATTGGTAGATGAACCAGAGGCTTTTGTACAGCACTTCCATGATTATCTTCATGAAAGACTTGAAACCGATTTACAGTATTCTAGAGGGTAGTGGGTGGGTTTTAGATGGCATTCGTTACTTCAAAGTAACGATTTGTATTCTAGAAAGGGAGAACGCTACCTTACCCAATGGGAGTATGTGGGAAAGAGTGGCTATTCAACCCCCCCCCCCCCCCGGCAATGACAGTTGTTGCATGGTTTGATGTCTCGCAGCATACCAACGTCACTTACAATAACCAACCCCTGGGGAAGAATGGACCCACACCAAGAGAATGGTAGCCGAGTTGTTGCGCTGCAGAATGATAGTGTCGCTCGGTGATATGAGCTTTCCAGTAGCATTTGAGAAGATCCACATTTTAGAGAGATTAAACAATCTCTCTATGAACATGTATGGGTTGGAGCCCAGCGACACCCGACACATGGTTTTCTTGGCGCAAAAAGGGAGAAAGAAGTATGAGACTGTAGTATATCTGCTTTTAGATGGCGGATGGCACGTCAGGCTCATCAAAGATTTCCACCAGTGGGTCAGGTGCTATACACACCAAAAATTCCCCTTCTACTGTCACACTTACATGTACGGATGTAACTGTCTGGAAGACATTAACTACCATGAGCAGGGGTGCATGGCTGAACAGACACTGATTTTCCCAGAACAAAGAGGAAAAAAGAGGTTCAAGAACTACGCCTGCACCTACCCCCATCTCACCTGGCATTCTTTTATTTTGAGTCGAGAATGCACGAGCCTACTGATGCTGAGCATGAAACATTAGGTCTTTCTCCCATGGTAAAGTCTTCACGAAGCAGTCGGGTATGCCTATCTCATTATTGATGACAGAATGGGAGTTGTAGACTCACACGTGCATGCCGTGGAGGACGCCACCACCCATTTCATCAACACCATATCAAATTCCTGGGATTTTATTCACGCGAATATTCCCGAGTATAAAATAAAGTGGGGTGAGGAAAGATGGAAGTTTGGAGGGTGAAGTGCTTGAAAGGGTGAAACAAGGAAGAAAGGTTGCTGGTTCCTTGAAGGCACTGAGAAGAAACAGGGAAGTGAGCATGGAAGTGAAAAAGTTGTTACATGACAGTATTGTGATGCCAACTCTAACTTATGGAAGTGAAGCTTGGACGTTGTTGGAGGGACAAAAGTCAAGAGTGAGAGCAGTGGAAATGAGTTATTTGAGAGGAGCCTATGGAGTCACATGGAGAGACAGACTGACAAATGAGGATGTGAAGGAGCATTGTGGTATGGATGTGGATGTGATAAGAAACGTTAGGAGAAACACACTGAGGTGGTTTGGCCATGTGGAGAGGATGGAGAGTGGGAGACTGACTAGGAGAGTGTATGTGCGTGAGGTGGAGGGGGGGAGAGGGAGGGGAAGGCCAAGGATGAAATGGAGGGATGGAGTGGAGAGGTATATGAGAGAGGGGGGGGGGTGAATTGGGAACAGGGCAGTGAAATGGTGGGGGAAAGGGTGACGTGGAGGCGATTTGTTTGTGGTCACCCCATATAAGGGATTAAGGCATCTGGCAATAGATAGATAGATAGGAAGCCAAAGCTGAATTTGCGAGGCACAACAGGTGTGAATTGTGTAACAAGTTTACTGAGGGTTCTGATAAACATGCCCATCAAAACCACTGATTGCCGAATAATAACTACATCAGGGCATATTGCCGTCGTTGTAACCTGGCATGTCACAGCTCGAGCAAACGATTGATAACTTATGCCCATAACTTGTCATACGATTGCTCTCTGCTCCTTAAGGAAATGGAGCATGAAGCAGACGACATCAGCATATCCTGTAAAGGTGGGATGACATTGTTAAGGGGTGACATCAGCAATATTCACATGATGGATTCCCTGGTATTTTTACAAGCCAATTTGGGTAAACTAGTTGAGTCGCACGTAGCCGAGGGTCTCCCGCTCACGTACACCCATCACGTGATAGAGCACCTACCCCTTGAGGGTCAGGAGTTCTTAATGTCGGGCAAGGGAATATTCTCTTACGAAGCAGTGACTACATGTGAAAGTTTAAGTGAGACGGAGCTTCCCGCCAAAGAGAGACTCTACAATCGTCTAAGACAGGGGGGCATTTCAGATGAGGATTATGCCTTAGCTCAACGTGTTTGAGATAAGTGCAAGTGCAGAGGTCTCCGCGGTTACATGCTAAATTATGTCAGGTGCGATATTGGATTCCTAGCAGATATTTTCATGCACTGGTGGAGCATTTTAAAGGACATGTATACCCTAAACCCAGTCTACCTTGTCTCCCCGTCTGCCTATTCTTGTGATGCCTTCCTTACGTCCTCAGGAGTTGAACTAGACCTCTCCTACGGCCTGGAATTGTACCAATTGATGCAAAAAACATTTTCGGGGGATTGACAATAATTGTCAGACAGAAGATCAAAGACAGGAATAAGTTTACCGATCTTGCCGGGATTAACCCCGAGGTTGAGAATGGGATCTGGACTCTCTACCTGGACGATAATGCCCTCTAACCAGACGTCATGCAACAGCCACTGCCAGTGTGAGACGTTCGCAAACTATCAGCAGAGGAAATGAGAGAGTTCCTTGATGTTGGGCATTCGAATATGAAACCAACAGAGAAAGAGGTTACTGGATCAGGCTCGCCACGAAACCTGTTCGTCCAGAAGTAGCAAGAGAAACCAACGAACTACCCCTGGTACCATCGCATAAAGACATAGGGCCCTCTCTCTTGTCCGACTACAGTCCAGTATTCTGCAGAGAGAGGGGCCAAAGCTCCCCAGCCACAGTCGCAAACTCGTGGCCTATCACAAAGGAATGTACGATGCGTTGTACCCCCTCCCAACATTACAAACACTGTTGTGGCTGGGGTTGGAAATTGAGTGTTTGAGATTTACACCTTCAAGCAACAGCCGTTCCTGAGGGATTTCATTCACAGGCATGTCCACACGAGACACCAAGCCATAAGCAATATCAGACAAAAGGTTCTGAAGACAGCATCAAATGCCATATATGGGAAAACGTTAAAGAATCTGGAGTAATACTCAGAAAAAACCGAGGTCATGACAAAAGAGGCAAGATTCAAGAAGCTGATTCGGGACCCCCTTTTAAAGAGGATCATCCATTTGAGAGACAAGAGGGTGATATGCACTCGCAAAGACAGGAGTGTCAAAATATCCCATCCCATGGCATAGGGTTTCAAATCCTTCATCTAGCCAAGCAGGGGGTTTACGAGTTCTACTGCACTGTATTGAAGAAACATTATGGTGGTAGAATAGAACTCGCCTACCACGACACAGACAGCTACATCCTTCTGCTCAAGGAGGTAGATGACATTTTCGAAGATATGAAAAAGCCACCACTATGTGACTGGATGGATTTTTCAAACTTCGACCCAACTCACCCTCTTTTTGATCCATCACAGAAGGGTCACTTGGGGTACCTCAAGAGCGAGGTGGGGAACAGTATCATAAAAGAGGGGATTTTTCTAAAACCCAAGAGTTGCAGCCTGCTTATGTGTAATGAGTCTTCCTTTAAATGCAGCAAAGGCCTCCCTCAACATCACATCAGAAAACTGACACACGAAAAATATCGGGAATCCCTGCAAAAGTGCAGATACAGAGTACTGTAATGTTTACAGCATCAGAAACATTAACGGACAGGATTGCACAATGGCCATAAGATAGCGAAGCCTGTCTTTGCTTGATGGCAAGTGTTATTTCATTAATTCTTCGCACTCGCTGGCATATGGCCACCCCGATATACCTCCCAGCACCTCCGACCCACCACCACCACCAACAACAACCACTGCCACCACCACCACCAAAGCTCCCAGCACGTCCCCCCAGAGGGAAACACTGTGGAATGAGAGAGTGTAACGATATAAATGGTTACCACCACTGACGTTACCACCACTGACATCACCACCACCACCATCACTACAGTCAGGTGGGGGGAGGAAGAGGTAGTACATTATATTCTTCCCCCCTCAAAATGAAGGCAGTTGGTTGATCAAAATTAGGGCAGGTGGGTCTGGCAGGCAGGAAGGTGGGTAGGTAGGTAGGTAGATAGGTAGGTAGGTAGGTAGGTAGGCAGGTGGGTGAGTTGGGTGAAGAGTATGGAACATGCCCGTTGTGTATCAACGAAGCATCTTGATATTTTCAGAACACCTGCAAGGCTACTCGTGGCGGGGTACAGCAACAGTGGTAAATCCGAATTCGTCTCAAAACTAATTACCAAATACCAAAGTAAATTTTATAAAATCATCATTTCAGGAGTTGATAACCACCCTTTGCAGTCTAATCCCGAAATATTCCCTAAAATCGAACTGCACGAAGGTATAATTAATACTTTTGAAAGGTCGATGGATCGGAAGATGAAAGGGGGATTCTATGCATTCTCGATTATTTATTCTTTGATGCTTTGGAAGATAAGACTGCCATGAAACCTTACACATGGGGAAGACACAACAATATCAGTGTGGTCCTCATAACCCAGAATCTTTTTACATACAGGAAGTACTCCAGGGATATAAGTTTAAATGCAAGTCACTTTGCTTTTCACATGATGAATGATCTGAACCAGACTGAAACTTTAGGGAGACAGCTGTTTGGAAATGCGGGCTCCAGGCAGATGGTGGACATTTATAAGAAAGCAGCTGAGAGCTACGGGTATTTGCTCATTGACGTTGCCCCCAACACACCCGATTATTTAACCTTCAGATCCTGAGATGTTGGACAGGATCCCAAAATTGTTTACCAATGGAAACCATAAATGCGATGCTGAAAGGACTATACAAAGAAGCCAATGAACCTTCGGCATATGAGGGTGTGCAGAAATTATACCGAGCCACTAAACACTTGAACCTGAGCATCACAATGAATATGGTAAAAAAATTCTTAAAGGGAAATAGAGCCTATACCCTCCATTACTTAACCAAGAAAATGTTTCCTCGTCTCAGAGTACTGGCCCCTAAACCTAAAGTTATCCTAGCATGTGATTTGTGTGACATGAGTTGGTTAGCAAAGTTCAGTAAAGGCACTCGATACCTGTTAGTCTGCATCGACGTATTTAGCTGGTTTGCTAAAGTCGTGCCCTTAGAGAATTAATCTAGTCATTCGGTCTCCGGAGCTTTTGAACAGGTTCTGGAGAGCAGGGATTTTAAAGGAGTCAGGTGCCTTTTCTGCGATGGAGGCACCGAATTCACCAATAAGTTCCTAGCAGCTAAGGGCATTTGGGTCTATAGCATTAGCACATCATCTCAACAGATAAAGAGCTCACTGGCCGAGCACTTCATACAAACTCTGAAAGGTAAAGTATATCGATATTTAATGGCGAATAACACACGAACGTATATCACCGCCCTACATGAGTTGGTGGAAGGGTATAATAATATCCTCCTTAAGGGACTAACATCCAGTCAGACACCTAAGCAAGTGCATTCGATGAAAGGTGCTCGTTCATTCAGGCATCAGTTCAGGAAAATGTTTAAATCCCAGGGTCCGGTGCTCCCCCCACCATGTTACCACTACCCCAGGACATCCAGTGCGTATCGCAGGAACCGACCGCTCATCCAAATTTAACAGAGGATATCACGTGCAAAACACTGAAGAGGACTTCGTTATAGATAAAGTTGTGCATTAGCAGGATTTACACATGTACCAGTTGAAATATTTAAAGAACGAAGCCATACCCGGGATATTTTATAAGGAAGAATTAGTACCCGTATCTATACCAGAAACATTCCCGGTGAGGGTCATCTGCTCCCGTACTCAGAAAGGAAAAGAAGAATATTTGGTCAGGTGGATTGGGTATCCCACATTCGAAAATTCATGGAATGCAGCCAAAGATCTTCAAATTATGTAACATGTCCCCCTCTCCCCTCCTTAAGAGACACTGAGATTATACCGGTCGTTCAGCACCTGAAGCACCGGCTAAGAGTGAAATTCATTGCCTCTCTCTCCAAACCGCATATTGATACTATTTCCGAGCTGTTCAGCAACTTTCTGAGAGGAAATCTCACCCGAGATCCACGGATTGTGAAAAAAGTCAAGAAATTTGGAAAGGAGTTCTCCACATCACAACCCTGTCCCTCCCTCCCTAAAAAAAAAGTAAAGGTCAGGAACCCCCCCCCCGTGGCACTTACTCCACCTGTACACTCCCCCAGGTCATCGGGATTACATCGATTTTATTCTCTCTATGTTTGAAAATGCACCAAGGGTGAAATGGGACACCTCTGGAAATTTAATCTCGCCAGTGACAGGGGAAAATCTCCTTGAAATAATATTTGTGCTGGGTATGTCCAAAGTCTCCCATCGCACCCTCTGCTTGAATATCCCACACCTTAAGATGTTACTAGATACCGCTAACATTCCTCCAAAGTTTTTGAGAAACCCAAGCTTAAAGGCAAAGTTGAATAAGGGCAGGGGTCGAATGTCATTAGGCAGCAGTTGGGTGGCTTACTGTTAACCATCCACCCCAAGCCCCTCTCCCAGGGTCCCCACTCCATGCCCAACCCTGGCCCCCGAATGCACTGGTCACATCACACCTCACCTCACCATGGACACTCACCCACTCCCCCTGCCCACCTGGCAGACAAAGATTACAGGAAAACGACTTACTGTCTCGTGGTGAGGTTAGATTCTACTGCCTGTGATGCCTTCAGCTACGTGAAGGAGCTGGAGAAAAATACCCCTATCTCAACTTCTTCAAAAGCCAGCAATATCTGTACAACTTAAGCCACTGTACTAGAGAAAGACAATCAAGCCGGGGAGTCTTTGCCTTGTTGAAAACATTGGCGAGGATCCCTGGTTTGCTGGAATTGTGGTGCAGTACACCATTGGATACCCCACAGAAGACAACAAAATGTCCAAGTAGTACATCAACCACTCGACCAACGCAGATTATGTTGAGGGGCTGAAAAGCGATACTCGAGAGAACCGCCAATGGTATTTAGCTGAGGCCCTGGGGCAACTGACTGGTGTTCTGAAGTCCAGGAAGAATGACTGCAAACCGTGGTGTTCTCCGTGAATAGCAATAGTTGTGTGAAGAACCACTACAGGAAACAAGAGTTTGCCTAATGCTATCTTCCACTGATTCGCTGAAGATGTGCACCAGGATGGAATAGAAGTGGTGTTAACTACACCCTCGGAAAACTTCCTCCAGGATATACGTCTGTATGCGCAATATCTCAAAATCATGAAGGAAGTCACTGTTGAGGATACAGAAAGTGATGAAAATGAACTGTGTATAGCCACGGATCCCCCACCACCACCACTGGTCCCGCAGGTAAAGAGGAAGAGGAAGAAGAAGAAGAGGAGGAGGAGAAGTCCGACTAACCCATGGAATTTGCTGAGGCCAGGCAGAGAATGGACGGGGTGGTGGATACTGAAGATGAAAAAGAAATGATGGAGGAGGAGGAGGAGGAGGAGGAGCAGGACTGTAAGAAACGGAAGCTGGAGTGCAGTGATAATGATGATTCCCTTCCCCAGGAGTGGAAAAAGAAGAACAACACAGGTAGTGGTCATTAACTCATTGTACCCATCCCAGAAAAAAAAAAAAAAATGGAGCAGTATATAATTTATACTCCTCTATGTTTAGGTCTGGAGTTATTCTAAAGTGTGAAGCACAATAGAGAGGTCTGATATTTATGTGTTTCTGAGCAGCTATGGTGATTGGGACATATTCCTCATAAGCAAAACCACTCATTTGAAAATAAACTATTCCCCTCTCTTCTTCTCGATTCTACTAGTGAACACGAAATTGGGTTAATAAACATTGTGTACCCATCAAAAAAATAAGCCTTAACCCTTTAACCGTGGGGCGTCACTTTCATGACGCTCGGCCACAATGGATCATACCGCGGGTGTCACTTTTGTGAATCTGTGTTATTTTGAATTATCCCGGGCTCTCAAGTGGTGGCTTGTATCATCTATCAGTACTCCCAATGTCCAACACTAGTCAGCACTCCAAATCTCATCTGTACTCCCATCCATTGTTGACAATTTAGCGATTTTACCCCCTTCGTGACTCCCCTCCCTACCTTCCCTCCATTACCCTGTCCTCTCACCTCCCACGCCGCGCTGCACTACGCAAATTTCCCCTGGATTTTTCCACAGATTTCATCCATTGAAATAAGCCCTATGCCCTATACTTATACAAAATAATATATACCAAAAAAACAAAAACAGGTAAGTGATAGTGTTATACACCAGAAATTGGCTAATTATCACCTGACAACATCTCACGCTCATTCATTCGCTACATTACCACGGTAATTTCCCCTTTGAATTATGCCTTTTAATCGATGTCTGTAATAAAAATATATATCAGAAAGGAAGGGAGAATCCTAATTGACATTTACATTCACCTGGAACTACCTATTTATTTATGTATTGCCGAGATTTTCTACCTATAAAAAATTAGCATGTAAGTTAGCAGCAGTCAGCCTAAAGTGTCATTGTCAACCATTCCCTTCTCAGATAAGCCGCGGCATTTAGTTCCTTGTCCTCCGCTGTAGAGAAACGATGTCACACTCGCACCCTGCCATTCCTGCCGCTTCTGCGCCCATTGCAAAGGGCCCCGTGACCTCTACTCCTAAGAAAAGTAGTGAGGCAAGCAGGAAAGGCCTTAGTGACTCTGCAGTGGCACGTGAACTGGCAGAATTGTCCATGATTATGATGGACAGTGACTATGACGATTCGGGTGAATCTTGTGATGAGCTGGGTAAGGTTATCGTGCCAGAAACAGCAACAACGAGTGCTACAGTGTGTGAATCGGTGTCTAGCTCCAAGGGAAAGGAGCCTTTAGTGCAGCAATGACAAGAATTTGGGAAAGGAGTGAAAAGGCGGCGTGTTAGCCCCAGAACAATGCCCCCACGTGACCCAGCCCGCCATGAGTCATGAGTGCATTCACCTCGTTCCCCAAGCCCCACTTCACTCATTTCTTCATCATCATCGGCTGAGTTATCTCCGGAATCTTCGTCGTCAAAGTCATCACCACCATCAACAGTGAAGGTAGGCCGTAGAGGTAGAGGTAAATCAAGGAGAGTGAAAAGTAGTGTAGCTAGTAGGGTAAGGGCTGCTAGTGCTGTACGGCAACCTAGGGTCAGTGCGAGTGACCTTGACCGAGATAAGTCTGCCTCACAGCCAACCTCCACCACCACCACCACCACCCTCCCTACACCGCCACGACAGGGAATCCTGGACGCCTTCGCGTGGACGGAAGGGTCAGATTTTGTGCCAGAAAATTTAGTTTTTGATGAGAGCTCCTCAAGAGTTCAGCCTGCCTTCACTATGGACGAAAATGCTGAGTGTGTCGACTACCTTTTGGCCTTCCTAGATGACGAAGTCATGCAGCACATATGTGATGAGACCAACAGGTATGAATCACAACATGCTGCAAGTGGTACAGGTGCAGCCAAGATGCAACCGTGGTCCATGCTGTGAGTGCAAGAGCTGTATGTGCTCTTTGCCCTCATGCTTCTCATGCCACACTCCAAGAAGCATGAGTTGGAAGAATACTGGTCCATGGACCCCTTACTACCCTCACCCACCTTCAATAAGTACATGGCCAGAGATCACTTCCGGAACATCATGGGAAACCTGCACTTTGCTGACAACGATGTACCTTCCCAAACTGACCCACTCTGGAAGATCCGGGAGATTCTGAGCAGAATGAAGGATAAGTTTATGTCATTCTTCCACCCCTTTCAGAAGGTTGTCATTAACGAATCCTTGGTTTTGTTCAGAGGACGTCTTCGGTTTGTTCAGTACATTCCAAGCAAACGCCATCACTTTGGAATTAAGTTCTTTGTACTGTGCGACTGTAAGACAGGGTACATCCTTGACTTCGTCATATATTCAGCCAGCACTGTCGATCTGGATAAAACACACCCCCTTGGTTTCTCAGGCTGTGTAGTGAAAGTGCTCCTAGAAAAGTATTTTGGTGGGAATCATGTGCTGTATACAGACAACTACTATACAGCACCGAAACTTGCCAAATACCTTTCTGAGCACGGCATTGGCTCCTGCGGTACTGTGAAAAGTAAAAGTGCCCACTTCCCCAAATTCCCAGAGGCGGGAACCTTGCAGCGAGGAGACGTGCACCTATGCAAGTGTGTGAAGATGCTGGCAATACGGTGGCATGACAAGAGGGTCGTGCACATGCTCACCACCATACATAAGGGGGAGATGAGAGACAGTGGGAAGGTCGACCTTAGGACAGGCGAACCTGTGATGAAACCTGATGCTGTGTTGGACTATAATATCAACATGCGGCTGGTGGACAAGTCCGACATGATGATTGGTGAGATCGACTGCCTCAGGAAGAATACTAGGTAGTACAGGAAAGTTTTTCTGCATCTGATAGATATGACGATGCTGAACGCCTTCATCCTGTACAAGATGAAGGTAAAGCCACCCAAGTCCTTCTCCCTGAGGTTGTTCGCCAAGACTTGTGTCCAGCAGCGGCTGGAAAGATATGGTAGGGTGACAGCAGCAACTCCAAGGCGCCATCCAGTAACACTTCCCGACCGACTTGAGCAGAGGGCATATATGGATCGGCACAGACTTGAGTTTATGCCTGCCACAGGGAAAAGGAAGGCTGCGATTCGCAGGTGTCAGGTATGTGCGCATACCACCCGCCGTACACCTGAGCACAAACGCACCTCTTGGCAGTGCGCTGAGTGCCAGGTTTCCCTCTGTGTTAGAAGCAGTTCTAACAGTGCAAGTGTGGAAGCAGAATGATTTGGAAATAATGTGTAAATAATGTGTAAATAGCAGGTGAAAGCAATGGATGTTCAGTACATATGATTGAACAGTGTATTATAGTTTTATCTTACTGAAAGTGACAGTGAATAACATAGTGTAAGTAAAATAGAAGGGTAAATATTGAAAATAGAATAGAAAATGTAAATAGTAATGTAAGTAATTAGTAATATAAGAATATGAGTACAAATAAATTTTATGTTATAACAGTGAAAGTGAATCCGTGGCTCTCTACGTATTTTACTGAATGAAAAATTGAATGACTTCAGTGACAATAAACTAATACGACTGAAGGAAACTTATGGAGAAAGACTCCAGATATATATAAGTGTGATATAGTAATAGAAATATAAAGTGTGAGGGGTTTTATGAATAATAAATGACAGAGTACCAAGAGTGAACTAGCGCAAGTGCGATGATCAGATGCGCTCGTAATTTCCATTGCTTTCACAGTGTTTTTTTTTTTTGAGTATGGATCCCAAACTACTTGAAAATTATAGAATAGTGTTTATAGTGTTTGTATCTGGCTGTGGTAATCATATTACGGGTTGTCGGGAAGTGTAAAGTGGAGACTTCGTTACCCTACTTCAGAGGTCTCCACAAGTCCTACGGTAACCGATGAAGGCTCAACAAACATTCCAGGAGAAAGCTGAAGGTATGTGCCATAAGCATATTTAATTTTATTATTCTAGGACTAATAACTGATTTTTGGCAAATATTTTTTGAGAGTCTGTAGGAGCCCGAATAACCCTGCGGGACACGCAAAACATTGGTAAACAAGCCCGCAATGTAGGGGTTAATTAAAGATAACCCTGACAGTGGGATCACATTTTATGGTATCAAATCGAATGATAACACTGAACACGAGTTCTTTGTTTACTCATCACAACGATGTGAAATTCGCCATCAGGACCTTGAACAGAGAAATATCCAGTGAGATGGGGATGGAGAATCATTACCAAAAATATTTGAACAGGAAGGGGCTCTTTGAATATTCTCCACGTTTTGACAGAGTTATTGTGTATTGGAAAGAAGGAATATGTAACCCACAAGACATATATTGCACCATTAAACTGAAGTTGGTGTACAGATTGGCAAAGTTCCTGGGCTTTGAACAAGGTGAAACACTGACAGTATACAAGCCCTTTGACTTAACCCATCACCTGCCAGTGCCATTTTTAAAAAGTCTGACATAATGCTGCGGCCAGTGCCAGTGCCATTTTAAAACGGTCTAAAAAAAAAAAAAAATCACTGTGACCGCATTTGTCAAGATTCGCGGGTAAAAATTGGTATGCATGTAAGGTAACTGTTCCTCTACCATCCCCCAGGCTGTCAAGGCCATACACTCACTCGCTTCCCCCCTCACGCTCGCTCTTCCTCACTCTGACTGTGTTCCTCACCCAGTGCTATACATAGTGAAGGCATTTTGTAAATATTTTCATGTAAGTGTAAGTTGTAAATATTTTCTTGTAAGTGTAAGGACCATATAGTTAAGTCAAGTTGTAAATACCTTCTTGTAAGTGCCAGGACTGTACATATTGAAGTCAGGTTGTACCTATCTTCAAGTAAGTGTAAGATAATACATTCACAGTGAGAAAGACATGCAAATTGTGATAGATGCTGAAGTAATAAGTGATCAGAAAAGTGTACTGAACATTGCTATACCTTCCCAGCATAAATACCTGAGTGTACCTTACATAGAAAATGTACGTGGTGAGCATAAGAGAGTGGCTATACCTGTACACGAGTATGCAGGACTGAATAAAACCGATTTCCGACCCTCGGTGAGCATTTTAATGGTGAAATTCATTGTTTCCACATCAAAATCTATCATTTTAGCCCCCCCCCAAAAAAAACGTCGAAAAATGGCCAGCACTGGGGTGATCCAGAGAGCCAAAAATAGCCGGCATGCAGCGGGTTAAGAGTACTGGCAGCAAGAGTCCATACAGCCGAGGCCTCAACAGCAGCACCTACAACAGTATGGAGGACATCAGGAGAGGGGGAGGAGGGAGCGGTGGCAGTGGTGCGACGCATCCGAAGAAGCCTTCCCACGGAGGGGGATCCCAGATGTAAGCCTCAATATGCACCTGCTCCGCCACTAAGACAAAATTTTGCTACTGCAGTGTATGTGTATACAAATATTATTGAAAGAAGTAATTTTTGTAGTCAGTTTGTAAATATTTTTGATATCTTTGTCCTACCATCCTTCATAGTGACAAATGATAGTGCAGTCGTTTACAAGAAAGTCTCCTCACATCACATTGAATCCATAGCCATAAAATTAACAGATGAAAATGGAGAGCCTGTTTACGTTCAATGAGACCAGAGTGTCACATGCGTCTTGCATTTTAGGTCCAAATAAATATCATTACTTCCGAGATATTTCATCAGTGCCGCCCCACCGCCCTCAGAATGAATGTGCCATTTCACCCAGTGAGGAACATTTCCTCAAATTATTTGCCAAGCCCCCTCCAGGGGGCTCACTGGCCGATATTAAATATTTTAAACCCTCTCCACAAGGAACGGAGATATTCGGACTGCTGGTGGGGCTGGCTAAAAAAGCCACCTCGTTACTCGTTAAAAAAGTTCTTCTCCTGGATTAAATCTCATTCAGAATGTAGCAGATGATGTTTTAGCCAGCAAAAATTTCAAGTCTTTGTTAAAGCAATGCGGGATCACAGCAGTACAGGAGTTGCGAGATAAAATCAAGTTGGGGGCTGGTAAAAGGGAAAAAAAAAGGGATGAAGCAGAATCCTCCTCCTAATCAAAGAGGGTGAGAGGAACACGAAGGAAAACGAAACAATCTCAAGAAATGCAAAGAGGAAATATGTGAAGAGGCTACGCCCTCATGTATTCGACGTTACAGAGGCATCTGAATGCAAAAAAGCGCCTCAGTTTACCCCTCCAGTTACATCATGGCAAGTTACCCACGATGGGGTGAGCATTTCCCTGACTCACAGTACATAGCTACTATGGTCGATAGCTTTCCTCATGTTGACCAGCATCATCAGGTCAGATCTAGCATTTCTAATAAATATATTACCAATGCATTACTGCTCAGTGTACTACTGACTGGTGGAAAACTGACTAACCCTTATTTGGAGTACAGGACACCACCCTGTCCTGATTTTGCTGATATTTCAAGCTTACTCATTGAGCTCTCTCTCTTGATAACTAAGGAAGACAGAAACACACCTGTAGACGAGAATGACCATGTCACGTTTGCCAACGGGATTGCTATTACAGTATTTCGAGCAGTGCAGATTTTCTTGGGGGGTACAACAGTCGAAAACAAACAGTATCATGCTGTCTAAAGCTACATTATACTTCTTACATCAGTGACCCCCAGAAAGGCCGAGAGTTTGGTCAGGGTCAGCGGTTTCCGTGCACATGGCCTGCTTTCTTCCAAAAAGAAGCTTTGCCAAGACAATCATTTCGCAGAGCTACTGCGTGAGAAAAAGCTATCTTGACTCAGATCAGACAGAGGGTCCTGCACATCATGTTCCCATTATTAGTCAATGTTTCCTCATGTGAAAGCTATTTACCCAGTAACCTGGACATGATGCTCAGATTAGAACTGGCCAACAGGAAATTTGTGTGGCAGTCACTCAAGACAGATGCTAAATTTCGGTATCGAATAAACTCTGCCAAATTATGGGTCATGCGGGTTGAACACCACACCATGGCGCTCCTTGCCTTAGAGAAAACATTTCTTTTTTTTTTGGACATCCTCTTCTCTAAGACTCTGTATAAATTGTACATCTTAGGTAGAAACCAAACGCACATTGTGATGGAAAACGTATGTGTGGGAAGTATTACCAGAAAAGATCTATATAGTGATGATAGACCTTCAGTCATTTCAGGGGGAATGGAAGAAAAGCCCTCTATATTTCCAGCACCTTGATGACTCTGACATCAGTATTCACGTCAATGGAACGGTGGCTTATACTATCAAGACTGAATTCCCCCATGAATATGTGCAGCTATACTACACCACATTGGCCAGTTTGTGGCTCGATAATGAGGGCTTAATAAAGGACGAGGATTTTACAGAGGGGAGGACAGTGAGTGTGTTTTCCTTCGTACCCGAACAATTACACGACACTGTCCCCGTGCAGAAAGATGCAAACCTGAGAATCAAAGTGAGTTTGGGAGAATTTGATTGAAGCAATAACATGATTTTACTTTTTGGTGAAACACACGGCACTAGAGGAGTAGACTGTAGCACCAGTCGAACAGGGCAGTACTCCTAAGTTGGGTGGAAAGCTGATGACAGGGAGAGATGGAGCTCCTGTTTCATCACCCCTCGGGACTAGTTCCTGACCATCCCCCTTTACTGAACTTTTTCAGTGTTTCAGTAACACAGAGAGTAGGCCAGCATGCTCTATAATACATGTTTCTCTAACTGTCAACACTAAAACTACATGCACAGTACGCACTACACTTCCTTTTCAAAACTAAAAAATTAAAATGGCACATATTAATGATGCCTCAGAGTACCCAGGGGGAGGACCATAAATGTCCCCACCATCCGCCCCTCTCCCGGTGACGACTCTAAGAGCTGCCTGGAACCACTGTCTGATTCACTTCTTCATTTCTGCAACATTAGCGGCCTTTCCTCTAACTTTCTCTCTGTTGAACATCACCTCTCCTCCTCTAAACCTCTTCTCTTCCTTACCAAGACTCAGCTGTCTGAGGCAACTGACAGCAAATTCTTTTCTATATTCTCCTACTTTATACTCATTTCAAAGCCAAAGGTGGCTGTGGTGTATATATACGCAACGACTTATCTTGCTCTCGTGTTCCTGATCTTGATTCTTCTGAATTTTCTACTCTCTGGCTTCGGCTCTCCTGTCATTCTCTGACTAAATATATCAGTACCGTTTGCTTATCCCCTAATTCTACTGACTATCAATAATTCTTTGACTATCTTACTTCTATGATGGAACACATTCTGTCCATTTCTCTATCTATCTATCTATTGCCAGACGCCTCAATCCCGTTTGGGGTGGCCACAAACAAATCGCCTCCATGTCGCCTTGTCCCCCGCCATTTCACTGCCCTGCTCCCAACTCACACCCCCCTCTCTCATATACCTCTCCACCCCATCCCTCCATCTCATCCTCGGCCTCCCCCTCCCTCTTCCCCCCTCCACCTCACTCACATACACTCTCTTCGTCAGTCTTTCACCCTCCATCCTCTCCATATGGCCAAACCACCTCAGTGTATTCCTCCTAACGCTTCCTATCACATCCACATCCACACCACAACGCTCCTTTATATCCTCATTTGTCAGCCTGTCTCTCCATGTGACTCCACAGGCTCCTCTTAAATAACTCATTTCCACTGCTCTCACTCTTGATTTGTTTCCTTCCAGCAACGTCCAAGCTTCACTTCCATACATTAGAGTTGGTATCACAATACTGTCATGTAGTAACTTTTTCACTTCCATGCCCACTTCCCTGCTTCTTATCACTGCTTTCAAAGAACCAGCAACCTTTCTTCCCTGCTGCACCCTTTCAAGCACTTCACCCTCCAAACCTCCATCCTTACTCATCACATTACCCAAGTACTTAAACTTACTCACATTTTCCAATTCCTCACCATCCAACCTCGCTGTACATTCAATGAAATCTCCATTCTAGGAAATTTCAATGTTCACCACCACCTTTGGTTCTCCTCTCCTTTCACTGATCCACTTGGTGAACAAACCTACATCTTTTCTATCCTTAATGACCTAGTACAGCTTGTACAGCACCCTACCCATATCCCTGACTGCCTGGGAGACAGCTCCAACATACTTGATCTCTTCCTTACAATTAATCCTTCTGCTTATGCTGTTAATCTTTCCTCTCCATTGGGCTCCTCTGATCACAACCTTATTACCTTAACCTGTCAAATTGCTCTGGTACAGCCTGCGGACCCTCCAGAGAAACGTCAACTGTGGCACTTTGGAGCTGAGGATTGGGAGGCCCTCAGGCAGTACTTCTTTGATTCTCCATGGAATGATTATTGCTTCCATGGCCGGGAGCCATCTGAGTGCGCCTTGCGCATTATGGAGGTTATTCTCTCGGGCATGGAAGCATACATTCCTTTCCCATAACCCCCCCGTGGGCAGCCACCTTGTCGTGGTGGGGGGGCTTGCGTGCCCCTGTGATCCCACAAGCCTGCCCGTGGATGTAACGACATCCGGCAGGGTCTCCCATGCGGGTAGGGTTGTGGGTGAGGGGTCTGACTAAGCGCTGCCCGAAACGTAGGTTACCCGTATTGGTCATCGGTGCCACCCTCCAGAGGGATTGCTTTGGTGCTGTCCTTAGTTGGTTGGTTGGGTGTCTTGGCTGGGGGGTGTTGGGGAAGGGGGTCTTTGCACTGGTGGGAGCAAACTTTCGCATCACAGGGTGTCCTTTTGGGGACACCCTCTGGGGACGAGGTACCCCGCTCCCATCAGACCGCGCTCGGTCCCCTCACTCCCTGGTAGGCGGTTTCCCTTGGCTCCTGGTGCCAATTTTTTTTTTTTTTCACTGATGTATGGATACACAGAACATTTCTTTACCCACTCGTGTGGTCGGTGACCAGCCGCACGAGTCGGCATCAACTGGTCACTCTCTGGCCGACGACCCTGTACCCTCTGGGTCGTCTGCCAAAACTGTGAATCACGATGCCTTTTCTATGGAGCTGTTACCTGGTGTTTTTGTTAATAACTTACATAAAATACGTAGTCCTTAAAATGGATAATGGTACTTCTTTCCAGAACCTGAATTGTTTTCAGATTCATAGTGGTCTAGTTTCAGCATGTGGATTTACCCCCAAGGTCTCTTTGCAGGGCGATGGTTCTCTATTGCTAGAAGCTAGGAATGAAGAGGAGAGTTCACACATCCAGTCCCTAACTATGGTCGCTGGTTATCCTGTATCTGCCTCTCGTCACTTGGTCCTAAACCAGTCCCGAGGGGTTGTGTATTCTCGTGACTTGATCTCATATTCTGATTCTTCCCTCTTAGAGGGGCTGGCTCCTCAGGGTGTTGTAGGAGTATAGAGAATTATGAAGAAGGTTGATGGGGTTTTAACCCCTACGCCCACTCTTATCTTGACATTTGACCGCCTTACCTTGCCGGAGGTTATCACTGCTGCGTGGTGGAAGCTAAAGGTTAAACCTTATGTTCCCCGACCTAGAAGATGCTATTATTGTCAAAGATTTGGTCACGTCCGCCGTTCTTGCAGGCAGGAAGCGTCTGGCCTTCCTGAGGTCTGTGGAAATTGTGGTGGAATTTCTCATGGTATAGATGATTGTTCTCAACCCTCTAAATGTTTGAACTGTGGAGGAGCACATGCAGCCTCTTCAAGGGATTGTGAAGTATACAAATATGAATACGAGATCATTTCTGTCCGAACGAAGGAGAAAATTTCCTTTTCTGAGGCAAAGGCCAGGGTAAGGGAGCGGTTCATTCGCCCTGGGGTTACCTTTGCTGCTGTATTGTCTCGCCATAAAGCTACCCGGCAGGTGCCCCTGCCATCACACAATGTCCCATCAAATTCTCGGGGTTCTACTTCCCGGCCTTCTCGCCCGGGAGGTTCCACTGAGGGAGTGCAGCCTGGAAGCAGCTGTGCTTCCTCCAGAGAGGTGCCTCCTGTGTCTGGGGGTGTCCCCTCTGCGGTGGTTCTTCCAGCGTCTGGGAGTGCCTCCCCCATCCCAGTTCCTCCGGTTCCTCCTGTGACAAAGAACCGTGTCGATGCTACACATTGCTTTGACATATCCAAAACTCCCGATGTCCTTCCTGTGCATCCTTGTCCTGACATATCCAAAAAAAACAGCGTCTCTCATACTTCTGTATCAGCTGCTACTTCCATACCGATTGCTGCTCCTGTACCATCTGGCTGCTCTGCTACTGTTGCTCACTCTTCTTTACAGTGTGGCACTATAGTTTCTAATGCTTTAAGTTCTGGTGCAGAGATGGAGGTTGCATGTGCCAACCTCAAAAGAATGAGGAGTGAGGAGTTTTTGGGTGACTCTCCTCCTTCTAAGGTTCAAACTTCTGTACCACATGAGGATTCTGAGAGGGCTCTTCGCTCGACAACCCAGCCAGTGGTGGCATCTAAGTCTGTGGGTGTTCATGATGGCCCTTCTAGGATTCCCGTCCCTGCCTTTTCCTCAGGTGTGGTGGGGCCTAGGTCTTTAGATACTCATAGAGCTCAGTCGCTTCCTCCCTCTGATCCGTCACCCAGCGACCAACCTTTGGTTGATTTGGTTGGGGGGGGTTCGGTTGGCCCCGAGGTGCCAGCTGAACCCTCATATGGGTGTGCGGACGGGGCACGTGGGTCTTCCAAGAAGGTCTCTGTGCTTCGGACTCATTCTGGCGATGGGCGGGACATGTCTCGGGATAAGGGTACTTCCACCCATGGAAACTCTAATTCTTCATTGCCTTCTCGGTTGGTGAGACAGAGCTCCACGCCTAGGAAGAAGGGCTTTCACTCCCTTCCCAACGAGGTTTCTACATAGCTTTCTAAGTTCATAATATTTAATAATAATCACTATGGCTCAATCGGTACCAATCTGTCTTCAGTGGAACTGTAGAGGTGCCATGGCAAATTGGGAGGAATTGCAGTTATTACTCTCTGCTCTGAACCCACTATGTGTGTGTCTTCAGGAGACAATGGTGGGGGACAGACAGTTCCCTTCCATTAGGGGGTATAAGGCCTTCCATGCATCTCCTCCTGGTGGTCACAGCGGTGGATGTGCAATTTTGTGCTGTTCTGATGTCCCCTTTATTTCCTTTGAGATTCAGTCGCCCTTTCAAGTTCTAGCCGTACAGATGCACGTTGGGAGGTGCTATACCATCTGTTGTCTGTACCTTCCACCTTCTGTTTCTGTTATACGTGCTGATCTAGAAACCCTTATCAGCCAACTTCCACCCCCTTTCCTACTCCTTGGTGACCTTAATGGCCGCCATCCTTTGTGGGGTGACTCACTTTCAAATCCCCGGGGTGATCTTCTTGCCTCTTTGGTTGGGGATTTAGATTTGGTTGTCCTAAATGATGGAAGGCCAACCCATTTTCATGTTCAGACTGGCACGTATTCTGTCATTGACCTTACCATCTCCTCCTCTAACTGTGCCCTTGATTTTTCTTGGGAGGTTTTGGATGATCTACATGGTAGTGACCATTATCCTGTAGTGGTCCAGCCTACTCGCTCTGTTCCTGTAACCCGTCTGCCATGCTGGTGTCTGGACAGGGCTGATTGGTCTCTCTTTGAGGAACTATGTGTATTTGCCAACAGGGTTACTGATTTTTCAACTATCGATGATGCTGAATGTTATTTTACTAAGACCATTTTCTCAGCAGGGGTTCATTCTATCCCACGGACTTCTGGTGTTTTTTCCCGGAGACCTGTGCCATGGTGGAATGATGACTGCTCCATAGCAAAGGGAACCTACAAAGCAGCTGCTCGTCGGTATTTTGCCAATCGTAATGTTGTTTTTCTAAAAATACAGTTTCGCAAAGCACGTGCTCACTATAGATGGGTCATGAAGAATGCTTGCCGTAACTCTTGGAGGTTGTATGTTTCTACAATTACATCTTCAACTTCAATGTCTGTGGTGTGGAAAAAGGTGCGCAAGATTTCTGGTAGGTTCTCGCCCCCCTCCCCTCTGGTGTTGCGCCTTCATGGACAACTTGTGTCTGCACTAGATGCAGTAGCCTCTGCTTTTGCAGATCAGTTTTACGCTGTCTCCACAAAGGATCCTTCTCAGCCATTTGCTACCTTTCGTAGGAATCAGGAGAGGCTGGGTCTTGACTTTCGCTCTCGTGGCCGAGAGCTGTATAAATTAGATTTCAGCCTCCGTGAGCTACGTGCTGCCCTTTCAGAGTGTCGTGACACTGCTCCTGGGCCTGACGATATTCCATACGCTATGCTGTGTCATCTTCTGACTGATTCACTTCAGCTTTTATTGTACCTTTTTAACAGGGTTTGGAGTGAGGGCTCTATTCCGAGGAGTTGGAAGTTGGGTATTGTCCTCCCCTTTCCCAAGCCTGGTAAAGACCATTCCCAAGTCTCCAACTATCGCCCTATCACTTTAACATCATGTGTGTGCAAGCTGTTCGAAAAGATGGTCAATGTCAGGCTTATGTGGTTTCTGGAGACGGGTTGCTTTCTCTCTCCATCGCAGAGTGGTTTCCGTAAAATACGGTGCACTTCAGACAACCTGATCAGGCTCGAGGCGTCAATCTGTAAAGCTTTTGCCTCCAAGCAACATCTTGTGGCTGTGTTTGTTGACCTTGAGAAGGCTTATGACACTGCCTGGCGCCATGGCATCCTCCAACAACTTCATGCCTTTGGTTTACATGGTCGCCTGCCTGTGTTGCTTGGAGACTTCTTGACTGATCGTGTATTTCGGGTCCGTATGGGTTCTACCCTCTCTGCGCCACTGTGCCAGGAGGAAGGTGTCCCGCAGGGGAGTGTCTTAAGTGTTTCCCTGTTTGCAGTGGCCATTAATGGTATCACTGACACTGTGCCTGCTGGGGTATCCTCATCCCTTTATGTGGATGACTTAGCTATATGGTTTTCTGGCTCCCGCATGTCTGCTATTGAGCGGCGGATGCAACTTGCCTTGGACAAGATTTCAGCCTGGGCCACTTCCAAGGGTTTTCGGTTTTCCCCTTCAAAGACTGTGGCTATGCACTTCTGTAGGATAAGAGGGGTACACCCGGACCCTGATCTCCAGCTTTGTGGCAGGAGACTCCGTTGTGTGACAGAGACGAAATTCTTGGGCCTGACTTTTGATTGTCGTTTGACATGGGTCTCACACTTGGCAAATCTTAAAACATCATGTATGAAAGCTCTCAGTCTATTGAGGGTTCTGTCCCATACCTCTTGGGGTACTGATCGAAGGACACTCTTGCATTTGTTTCAGGTATTTGTAACCTCTAAGCTGTCATATGGCTGTGAGGTATATTCCTCTACCACAGAATCAAGACTAAAAACTCTAGATACTCTATCATACTGGTCTTCGCCTTGCAACTGGGGCTTTTCGGTCCTCTCCAATTCCCTGCTTATTGGTGGAAGCTGGTGTGCCTCCCTTAGATCTACTGCGTCAGTCTGTTGCAGTATGGTGCTGGCTCCGGATTCGTCGCCTTCCAGACTCACTTGTCTGTGAGGGTGTGACGAAACAGTTTTGTCTTTTGTGTTATAGTAGACACCCTCGCATGCCTCGTCCATTTGGCTATAGGGTTCAGGATATAATGGAGGGGTTTGGTTTGTCGGCAGTACTTTTCAGTCCTGTTTGGATCCCGAGGGTTGCGCCTTGGATATTACCCAAGGTGACTTTCTGCAGGCCTATTGCAGGTTCAAAGGATTTTGTCACTCCTCAGTGTCTTTTAAGGTTATTTTTAGAACATTCTTCTAGTCATGGTGGTTCTGTGCCTGTGTATACTGATGGCTCTAAATCCGCATCAGGTGTTGGTTTTGGAGTGGTATTTCCCAATTTTAGCCGTGGAGGTAGTCTTCCTTTGGTTGCCTCAGTTTTTACTGCGGAGTTGTCAGCCATCATTTTAGCCTTGAAGTTGGTGTTTGTTCATCCTGACAATTATTTTACTATTTTTAGGGACTCTCAAGGGGCGCTTTTGGCCCTGGACTCTTTTAACTCTTCCCATCCCTTAGTTTTAGCTATTTTGGAGTGGCTGTTCCTCATTCGTCGTCGGGGGAAGAGAGTGGATTTTTACTGGATTCCCGCACATGTTGGTGTGGTGGGCAATGAGACTGTGGATGCATTGGCCAAGGCTGCGGCTACTCAACAGCCCCCAACAGAATATCCGCTTCCTGCATCTGATCTAACACCTTACTTGCGGGACAGAATGCATGTGTGTTGGCAGAGACGCTGGGATGGTGTTGCTCATAATAAGCTGAAAGAGGTCTTCCAGAGAGCAGTTGTGCCAAGGGTTCTCCCTTCCATGCCTCGGCGATTGGAGGTAGCTCTTGCTAGGCTTCGTGTTGGGCACTCTCGGCTTACACATGGGTTCCTGATGAGTGGTGAGACTCAAATGTACTGTGATGATTGCTTTGTTCCCCTTACTGTCTGTCACTTGCTGGTCGAGTGTCCAAGTTTGGGGGACCTGCGTCGGAGATTCCTCCATAGGCATACAGGGATAGATGGTGCCTACTGTCTCTCCTCGATGCTTGGTGGAGCCCATAGCGTTTTTACTGATGTTTTTGGTTTTCTTCAGGAGGCGGGCCTTCTTCCACTTTTATAAGAAATTGTTTTCTCTTTTAACTATTCTTTCATTATTTTCAGTGTATTATTTCTAGAAAAATTATTAAAAATGCACAATTTATTTGCCATGTGTTTTAGCTTGTTGTCCGGCGGCATATGACCTTAGCAGTTGCGCCGCCAGTTTCTGCTACAATCAATCAATCAATCAATCAACCTTTCCCATAACCTTTGACTAATGCAAGAAAGCCTTGGTTCAATCACGCTTGTTCTAATGCTGTCTGCAACAAGGAGAGCACCTATAAAAGGTACCAGAGCCAACCCATCCCTGATGCACATCTTTTTTATGTTTCTGCCCGGAATCTTGCTAAGGCTGTTCTTCGTTCTGCTAAAAATAATTTCATCCGTACTAAATGCTCTCAACTCTCCAAATCGAATTCTTCCCACACCTTCTGGAAACTTGCCAAAAGCCTTTCTAACATCTTTATCTCATCATCCTTCCCTCCTTATTTCTACTCTGATGGCTCTGAGTATTTCTTCTACTGATAAAGCATATCACTTTGCTCAGACTTTCTCTTCCAATTCCACCTTAGACGATTCCAGTGCTGTTCCCCCATCACTTCGTCCCTCTGACTTCCTCATGGCTGCATTAAAATATTTTTCAGCTGATGTATTTTCTGCTATCACTGGCCTCAGTACTAATAAGGCATATGGGCCAAATGGGGTCACTCCTGTTGTCCCGAGGAATTGTGCTTCCGTGCTTATACCCCGCCTAGGTAAACTCTTTTGCCTTTGTCTTTCAACTTGTACCTTTCCTTCTTGCTGGAAGTTTGCTCTCATTCAGCCAGTATCAAAGAACGGTGACCATTCCAATCCTTTAATTATCATCCAATTGCTTTAAGATCCTGTGTCTCAAAAGTTTTCGAGTCTATTCTTAACAGAAAAATTTTAAAGCATCTTTCCTATCACAACCTTCATTCTGATCGTCAGTATGGGGTCCGTCAGGGACGCTCCACTGGCGATCTTCCCGCCTACCTTTCATTCTCCTGGTCATCCTCCTTTCACAACTTTGGCAAAAGCTTTGCCATCACACTTGACATCTCAAAGGCTTTCGATCATGTCTGGCATAAATCTTTAATTTCCAACTGCCCTTTTACGGTTTCTATCCTTCTATCTGTGCCTTTATCTACAGCTTCCTTTCTGGTCATTCTCTAGCCGCTGTTGTAGACAGCCATCTTTCTTCTCCTAGATCTATCAACAGTGGTGTTCCTCAGGGCTCTGTCCTATCACCAACTCTCTTCCTTTTATTCATCAGTGATCTTCTAAGCTGTACATCTAACCCCATCCACTTGTATGCTGATGATTCCACCCTTCGCCTCTCCATTTGCTTCCCACAACGTCCAACCCAGCAGTTACTTCAACAAACAAGGGATGAGGCTATAGCACACCTAATGTCTGACTTGGTTCGTATCTCTTACTGGGGTAAAAATAATCTTGTTTTTATAGCATCAAAGACTCAGTTCTTATACCTATCAACCTAACAAAATCTCCACAGGAGTACCCACTAATGTTTAATAATATCCAGCTCAAGCATGCATCATCCTTAAACATGCTTGGGGGTTTCATTCACTCGGGATTTATCTTGGAAAGATCATATTACATCTCTTGTAAAATCAGCTTCCAAGTGATTGGGTGTGCTAAGCCGACTCCATACCTTCTTTACCCCTGCAGAATTGTTGACTTTATACACGGGTTTTATTCGCCCCTGTGTCGAGTACAGCTCTCAAGTGTGGGGAGGCTCCCCACATACAGCTCTTCTCAATAGGGTAGAGTCAAAGGCTTTTCGTTTCATTAACTCTCCCCCTCTTACTGGCTTCCTTCAAACTCTGTCTATTTGCCTCACTGTTGCCTCTTTATCTCTTTTCTACCGCTACTTCCATGGTCACTGCTCCTCTGATTTGTCTGCTTGCATTCCTCCATCTCTACGATGGGCGCATAGCACCTGTTTAGCAACAAACTCTCATCCCTTTTCTGTCCAACTCTCAAATGCGAGAATTAACCGTTAATCCCAGTCCATGATATATGCAACAGGTTAACTCTGGAACTGTCTCCCTCTGTTTGTATTTCCTACTTCCTATGATCTCCAGTCTTTCAAATGCAGTGTGTCCAGGCATCTCGAAATGAACAGATATTTGGCTCTCATTTGTATTGCTTTTGTTTTTTTCTTGGAAGGAATTGTTTCCAGGCTCCTAGCCTTTGGTTGCATCTGATTTGGATTTTTAAAAAAATATAACAGAGTTAACTATGATAGGTCGGTACAGGTGGATGTCGGAGCTTAATTCTCCCAAACAAAGTATCAATTCGCATGATCTTATGTGGGTTTTGAAAGATAATCTGGGGCGCGAGGTTTAGTTTTGGGGGTATTTAGTGCTATTGAGGTGCGTAAAATGGACTTTCGTAGCCACACCAGCGACAGGCCATACTTATTCATTGCTAATATTTTACCCAGTAACACCTATAGTTTGGGGCATTGGGTTGTGTTTCATGTGGATACAAAAATCAAGAAGTTTTATGTGTTCGATTTATATGGCTTGAACCCTCGAGTGTATACACAGTATTTTAATAAATTTATTGATAAACATCCTGGGTACACACTGCATAGGATACAGCATGAGTATTCATACATGTGCAGGTTATATGCAGTACACGCATCAACAATGATCACTAATAAAGGCCTCCACTGATTTATCACTGACATCATTCGTAATTGGTCATCTAGAAATTATCCCTCCAATGACAGAAAAAGTCAGATTAACTAATATCAACACGATACCTAGTTACTGTCATCGAACATTCTGTCCGCACATTACACTCAGTGTCAAAAACTTTATTGTTAATGACAAACACACACACACACACACACACACACACACCATCGCCCTACCCCATGTGAACCCAATCCAGCGTGATGTTCATCTCTCCTGACCCACTGTCACCACACACACACACACACACACACACACACACACACACTCTACTGATTGCAGTAGAGATCAACACATCTGAAGGTAAAGTAATTGTAACCAATTTGTACATGCCACCCAGATGAAACACATGGGAAAGAGACGAATATGAGGACCTGGCAGAAAGTACAATTCAGAATTTAAGAGCATTACTACATTAAGTGGAAGAGAAATCGGAAAGAATTATACTAACTGGAGGTTTTAATACAAGTATAAATTAGAATACTCTAGATATAACTAGCCAAGAAAGCTATTGGGACCAAAAGCTCCTGGATCTTGTGCAAGAGTTTTTCCTAACGCAACATGTGAGGGAAACCACCAGAACAAGAGGACTCGATGTACCTTCAATGCTAGATCTAATATTTACTAGGCAAGAAAATTGTATTGACAGTTTAATATATCACCCTCCACTCGGCAAAAGCGATCATGCAGTACTAAATTGCAACTTCAAGATAGCATATGACATAGTTAACAGCAATGAAAGTTACAAAAAGAGCCTAAACTATAAAAAGGGAAATTATCAAGACCTAAAGAAGTATTTCTTAGAAGTTGATTGGGAAAATGAGCTTAGAGGACAAGATTTAAATGCTGTATATAAAAAATTCTGTGAATTTTATGAAATAGGTGTCCAAAAGTACATCCCACAGCACAAAGAAGCAGATAAGAAAATACAGAAATGGTTCAATACAGAATGTAAAAAATCAAAAGAAAGAAGAGATTTGTTGTGGAATAGATACAGAAGACACAATAGTGAAAGGGCGTATAATAATTACAAACAGGCAAGAAACGATTATACAAGAATAAGGAGTTAAGCCCAAAAACAGTTTGAGGAGGATATAATAAATAAAAGTAGTGATCAACCAAAGCTGTTTTACAGCTACATCAGAAGCAAAACCAAAGTAAAAGATATAATACAATCCATTACGGACGAGGGAATCACTTATACACAAGAGAAAGATATTTGTGAAGCACTAAATAAGAATTTCCAATTAGTTTTTACAGAAGAAAAAAATTTTGAGAGGGACTATGTGGAACATGCATGTCCACACATACTACCAGATATACAAATATCAGAAAAAAGTAATACAGGAGGAGTTAAGTAAATTAGACAGAGGAAAAGCAAGTGGTCGTGATGAAATTTCATGTTGGGTACTGCAAGAATGTGCAAAGGAGTTAAGTAAACAATTATTTTTAATTTTCAAGAAACCCTTGAGTCAAGGTAAAGTACCTGATATTTGGAAAAAAGCAAACATTGTCCCCTTATTCAAGAAAGGAAATAGACAAAATCCACACAGCTACCGACCAGTATCACTGACCAGTGTTGTAAGCAAGGTATTAGAAAAGTTTATAAGAAAAGTTTGGGTAAATCATCTTGAAGAACACAGTATGATAACAGAAAGACAGTTTGGTTTCAGAAAAGGAAAATCATGTGTTACTAATCTGTTGAGCTACTATGACAGAGCAACAAACACAATACAGGAAAGGGAAGGATGGGTGGACAGTATCTATTTAGATTTCAAGAAAGCTTTTGACACAGTACCACACCAAAGACTTTTATGGAAACTGTACCATCAAGGAGGAATTCGAGGCAAACTGTTTTGTTGGATTTTTTTTTTTTTTTAAATAGCAGAACGGAGGAAGGAAAAACAAATGGAGAAAAAAAAATAATCCATACACCAGATTACTGGTGTCCTCTGTTCATAAAATATCTGTAACAGTTAGACTTGAACAGTTGTAGGTTGAAATTTGGAGGAAAACAACTCTGGGGAAGCGAGTTCCAGAGAGATGCAGTTCGGGGAATGAAAGAATTCTGATAGGCAGAAGTTCTGCAATATGGTTGAGTGACATTCCAGTTATGAGCGCTACCAGATGCCCGTGTAGCACGAGGGAAGGCATGGAGAGGTGGCACCATGGACGCAACTTCGTCTGAGCATTTGCCAAAAAAATATCTGTAAAATAATGCAAGGGAGGCAACATTCCTTCTTACTTGCAGGGGAGGTAGTTTACATGTGATGGCAGGGTTGTTAATGATTCTAACAGCTTTATTCTGAATTTTGTCTAGTTGTCTTAATGCAACCTCTCCACAACCATTCCACAAGGGTGAGCAATATTCAAGCTGAGAGCGCACATGACTCTTATAAATTGTAGCTAACTGCTCATCGGCGAAGAAGTTACGGACTCTGTAAAATAATCCAAGTTTCTTTGAGGCGGTTTTAGCAAGTGATCTGACATGAGAGGTCCAGCTGAGGGCACTGTTAAGTGAGACACGAAGAATTTCAATACTTTTGGAGATGGGAATATTAGTAGCACTGAAGGTAATGTACGAATCTGGCAATATCTGTCTATTAGTAAACTGTATATATTTAGTTTTACTAGCATTAAAAGAGACAAGGTTGTTTTGTCCCCATTCACTGATTTTAGATAGATCTTGATTTATGGAGATGGCTGTACTGAGTTGAGAGGTAGAGATATTAGACTTTGTAAATGGATGTCTGAGTGTGAATGAACTATGTAGTGTTGAGTCATCTGCATATGAGTGAATGGGATTGTGAGTGACAGATAAGAGATCATTAATATGAACCAGAAATAGGGCTGGCGCCAGAACTGATCCCTGCGGCACGCCGGCGTTAATTGAGTGGAAATTCGAATATACATCATCTACTTTTACTCTTATTTTCCTGTCACTAAGATAAGAAGAAATCGAAGGAACAAAAGACGTTAGTCCATAGCAAGGGAGTTTGGACAGCAGGGAACGGTGCCATACTCTGTCGAAAGCTTTAGAGATATCAAGAGCTACTGCATGAGTTTCTCCATAAAGATCAATTGATTGATGGATGGTATGAGTTAAGAGATTGAGTATGTCAATGGTGGATCTTTCGTGGCGAAAACCGTATTGTCTATCATTAATTAAATTGTTGGATTCAAGATGTTTAACAATATGCTTATTAATTAAAGTTTCAAATACCTTACCAAGAGAAGATGTGATAGCTATTGGTCTGTAATTGGAGGGGTCAGACGAACTTCCTTTCTTCGGAACTGGGTGGATATTGGCTTCTTTCCATGAATTTGGGAATAAAGAAGTACGTATGCATAGTCTGAATAATTTAGCTAGGACAGAGGCAAGTTCAGGGGAACACTTTTTCAAAACAATTGGCGGAATTCCATCTGGACCTGGAGCTTTGTTGGTAGGTAAATTGTCTAGGATGGATTTTACAAATCTTGTCTGTATTTTAAGTGGGGCAATTTCGTGAGAATCAAGTTCCAGTACTGAGACATTCTGGCTGGTATCATCTATGGTAGAGTTTCTTGCAAAGGTACTAGCAAAGATATCTGCTTTCCCACGTGGGTCATTTGTAATATTGCCATCTGAAGATTTTAGTGGGGGAATGGAAGATGACTTGTTAAAGTTATTACTGAAAGAATTAAGAGTTGACCAGAATTATCTATTGTCATTAGGATTGTTAAGTAGTTTTGATGCTTGCTTTTGAAGAAAGTTTGATTTAGATAGATTTAATACAGCTTTTGCATGATTTCTAGCAATTTTAAATTGGGAGAGTGATTCAGGTGTTTTTGATTTTAAGTAAGAGTTATATGCTAATGACTTTTGGGCTGTTGCTCTGGCACAATTGCCATCAAACCATTTTGGAGAGTTTGATTTTCTCATAAAAAGAGAAATGAGAACAGTACCGAGAGGAAACTACTTGTCATGGAGAGAAGTGACTAGTGGAGTACCACAGGGTTCAATGCTGGCACCAATCATGTTTTTAGTGTATATAAATGATATAAAAAGTAACACTTGAAATGAGAGCTATCTGAATATGTTTGCAGATGATGCAAAAATACAAAGGAGAATTACTAACACAGACTCTTGTAAAAAGCTACAAGAAGAATTAAATAAACTTCATGAATGGAGTAATACATGGCAAATGGAATTCAATGTGGACAAGTGTCAGGTAATCAAGTTTGGTAAAAGTGGAAAAAGACCTGATTGGGATTATAAGTTAGGAAATAAAACCCTATACACATCCAAAAGAGAGAAGGACCTAGGTGTGATTATCAATAACAGACTATCTTCGGCTGACCACATCAGCGAGAAGGTGTAGAACATGTATACACTGCTTGCAAATATGAAAATAGCATTCACATACATAAATGAAGACATGCTAAGAAGGATGATAACATCATTCATTAGACCAACCCTGGAATATGCATCAGTAGTCTGGAGCCCTCATCTAAAAAAACACATAGACAAGATTGAAAAAGTTGAAAGGGCCGCTACAAGATGGATACCAAGCTTAAGAGACCTAAGCTATGAAGAAAGACTAAATAAACTGAATCTACCAACACTACAGGAGAGAAGGAAAAGAGGTGACATGATAATGCTATATAAGTGTATATCAGGGAAGGAGAAAATAGACATAAATGATTACTTAACATATGGAGAAGCATCAGCAAGAGGACACTGCAAAAAACTGCATAAGAAGAGAGGTGATAAAGACGTAAGGAAATTCAGTTTCCTAAACAGAGCAATTGATCAGTGGAATGCACTACCGAATGAAATAGTGTGTGCCAAAACAATTCACAAATTTAAGGATATGTACGATAAATATGGTTTAAGACACGGGACAGTACGATCTTGACTCATTCCTGTAAAGATACAGTTAGGTACAATTAGGTAAGAACACAACCATCACCCTACCCTGTGTGAACCTGGGCTAACATGTCGCTCATTAGCAATTCCTCCTCCCGACCCTCCTGACCTTCCACCATCACCACCACCACCACCAGGACCGCTGGCTGGGTATATATAATGGGCAACCTGCCCTGTAAACAGTACTGAGTGTGAAGAGGACCTAAAC
Organism: Coenobita brevimanus; assembly: GCF_032717465.1. Taxonomy (NCBI): domain Eukaryota; kingdom Metazoa; phylum Arthropoda; class Malacostraca; order Decapoda; family Coenobitidae; genus Coenobita; species Coenobita brevimanus. Next base: position 6,490,442 of record NC_136985.1, on the reverse strand, counting down.
CCACCATGTGCGCAGGGAAGCGGTGGCTCAATCTGTAGAGAGATGGTCTGCAGTCCTACCAGACCCAGGTTCAAATTCCCACTGGGGCAGGGAACAGTTTAAGGATTTGATTTTTATGAAAGCAGACTTTACCAATCTACCAGAAAACCCGCCGACATGTCCTAAAAATACGCTCACTTATACCAATACACACACACAGCAGCTACCAAGGAGAACAGACGTGCGCCGACAGCGCTCCATACCGAGCCAGCACGGCCAGTGGCATTACCTAAATTAGTATCTTTATGTGAGTCAAGCTCTGTACCAGGTTAGACTAAATGATTTTTTATTATTAAAAAAAAAAATAACAAGAAGTTTAAACAAGACTTGTTCAAACAGAAAAGAGAACCGAGTAGCGAAAGAATGCACTCAGTCAGCTGATGTTTGTTTATACTACAACTGCCCCAGGGAATGTAAGTACTCTATGCTTTTAGTATTGCAAAATGGCCACATACTTTAGTAAAGAAAATTTGGAAAAGAAAAGGGATAAAGGTAGAAAGCAAGATGATGATTTCTACCAAGAACTGGTTGAAATGGAGACTCACAATAGACTGGTTGAACGTGTACTCAAACTGGAGATGGCTTTCCAGAATGAAATTGATGAAATAAAGAAGCAGATGCACTTGCAAAAGGAAGAAATAGAAAAACTAGGAAGGGAGGTTAACAAGAAAGACAAACCATCAGTGAACTAACAGTGGAATTGAGTACACTTACGAGGAAAATGAGTGAAATGCCAAGTACAGTATTCAATCACGAGAGCATTATGGAAGAGTTCAAAAATGATACAGAGACAATTAGGCAAGTAAGCAGTCTGATAGACCAGAGCAGTGATATTGAGGAGAAGATAACACAGGTGAATGAAGCTGTGCAAAGCTACAAAAATGATGTGGAAACCACGTATGCTGAAATGATGAAAGTAAAGAAAGACTTAGAAACAAGGGTGGAGGAAAAAAGCATTAAAAAGGAAGTGAAAAGAATAATCCAAAACAATCCAAAGTTAGTCAGAGATTCAGTAGATATCAACAAATCTATAGTAATCACTGGTATAGAAGAGGAAGAAGTAAAAAACAAGATCACAAGAGACAAAAAGGAGATGGCAAATGTAATGAGCTTATTGAAAGATGTATCAGAGGAAATCTGTAGTAAAGACATAGAGGAACACAAAAGGTTAGGGAAATACGAGAAAAGCAAGACAAGACCTCTAAAGGTGACTTTCCAGAGTGTAAACACTGTGGAGGAGATACTAAAGAATGCAAAGAATCTTATGGAAAAAGAGGAGTTCAAAAATGTATGGATAAAAAGATGCCTAACACAAGAGGAATTGGAATTACTAAAAGAGAAGAGGGAGGAAGGAAAAACAAAAAATGAGGGAAGATCAGAAGAGGAGAAGAACACATTTTTTTTTTTTTACAAAGTAATAGGATTGCAGGTACGAAAGTGATACACAAAAAGGAGGGAATAAAAAGGAGGAAGGTAGTAGAACAATGTCATGACAAGTATATAAACAAGATGATAAAGTTGATGTACTGAAATGTGGATGGAATGGTATCTAAATTACTAGAGATGAATGATTATGTCAGAGAGAATGAACCACATATAATATGCCTAACTGAAACAAAATTAACACCAAGGATATCCAATGACATACTAAACTTAGAGGAATACAATATATGGAGAAGAGACAGAAACTTAAAAAAAGGAGAAGGAATTATAATATTAACTAAGAAAAATCTAAAAGTCAATGAAATAAAACTAGATAATATACCCTCACAATTAGAACTGATTGCAGTAGAGATCAACACATCTGAATGGAAAGTAATTGTAGCCAATTTGTACATGCCACCCAGATCAAACATATGGGAAAGAGACGAATATGAGGACCTGGCAGAGAGTACAATTCAGAGTTTAAGAGCATTACTACATAAAATGGAAGAGAAATCGGAAAGAATTATACTAATTAGAGATTATAATACAAATATAAATTGGAATACTCTAGATATAATTAGCCAAGAAAGCTGTTGGGACCAAAAGCTCCTGGATCTCGTGCAAGAGTTTTTCCTAACGCAACATGTGAGGGAAACCACCAGAAAAAGAGGACTCGATGTACCTTCAATGCTAGATTTCATATTTACTAGGCAAGAAAATGATATTGACAGTTTAATATATCACCCTCCACTCGGCAAAAGCGATCATGCAATACTAAATTACAACTTCAGGATAGCATATGACATAGTTAACAGCAATGAAAGTTACAAAAAGAGCCTAAACTATGAAAAGGGAAATCATCAAGACCTAAAGAAGTATTTCTTAGAAGTTGATTGGGAAAATGAGCTTAGAGGACAAGATTTAAATGCTGTATATAAAAAATTCTGTGAAATTTATGAAACAGGAGTCCAGAAGTACATCCCACAGCACAAAGAAGCAGATAAGAAAATACAGAAATGGTTCAATACAGAATGTAAAAAATCAAAAGAAAAAAGAGAATTGTTGTGGAACAGATACAGAAGACAATAGTAAAAGGGCATATAATAATTACAAACATGGAAGAAACGATTATACAAGAATAAGGAGTTAAGCCCAAAAAACAGTTTGAGGAGGATATAATAAATAAAAGTAGTGATCAACTAAAGCTATTTTACAGCTACATCAGAAGCAAAACCAAAGTAAAAGATATAATACAATCCATTACGGGCGAGGGAATCACCTATACACAAGAGAAAGATATTTGTGAAACGCTAAATAAGAATTTCCAATCAGTTTTTACAGAAGAAAAAAAATTTGAGAGGGACTATTTGGAACATGCATATCCACACATACTACCAGATATACAAATATCAGAAAAAGTAATACAGGAGGAGTTAAGTAAATTAGACAGAGGAAATCAAGTGGTCCTGATGAAATTTCATGTAGGGTAGTACGAGAATGTGCAAAGGAGTTAAGTAAACGATTATTTTTAATTTTCAAGAAACCCTTGAGTCAAGGTAAACTACCTGATATTTGGAAGAAAGCAAATATTGTCCCCTTATTCAAGAAAGGGAATAGACAAAATCCACTCAACTACCGACCAGTATCACTGACCAGTGTTGTAAGCAAGGTATTAGAAAAGCTTATAAGAAAAGCTTGGGTAAATCATCTAGAAGAACACAATATAATAACAGAAAGACAGTTTGGTTTCAGAAAAGGAAAATCATGTGTTACTAATCTGTTGAGCTACTATGACAGAGTAACAGACACAATACAGGAAAGAGAAGGATGGGTGGACAGTATCTATTTAGATTTCAAGAAAACATTTGACACAGTACCACACCAAAGACTTTTATGGAAACTGTACCATCAAGGAGGAATTCGAGGCAAACTGTTTTGTTGGATGCAAGATTTTCTCATAAAAAGAGAAATGAGAACAGTACTAAGGGGAAACTACTTATCATGGAGAGAAGTGACTAGTGGAGTACCACAGGGTTCAGTGCTGGCACCAATCATGTTTTTAGTGTATATAAATGATATAAACAGTAACACTGGAAATGAAAGCTATCTAAATATGTTTCCAGATGATGTAAAAATGCAAAGGAGAATTACTAACACAGACTCTTGTAAAGAGCTACAAGAAGAATTAAATAAACTTCATGAATGGAGTAATACATGGCAAATGGAATTCATTGTGGACAAGTATCATGTAATCAAGTTTGGTAAAAGTAGAAAAAGACCTGATTGGGATTAAACGTTAGGAAATAAAACCCTACACACATCAGAAAGAGAGAAGTACCTAGATGTGATTATCAATAACAGACTATCTCCGGCTGACCACATCAGCGAGAAGGTGTAGAACATGTATACACTGCTTGCAAATATGAGAATAGCATTCACACACATAAATGAAGACATGCTAAGAAGGATAATAACATCATTCATTAGACCAACCCTGGAGTATGCATCAGTAGTCTGGAGTCCTCATCTCAAAAAACACATAGACAAGATTGAAAAAGTTCAAAGGGCCGCTACAAGATGGATACCAAGCTTAAGGGATCTAAGCTACGAAGAAAGACTAAATAAACTGAATCTACCAACACTACAGGAGAGAAGGAAAAGAGGTGACATGATAATGCTATATAAATGCATATCAGGGAAGGAGAAAATAGACATAAATGATTACTTAACATATGGAGAAGCATCAGCAAGAGGACACTTCAAAAAGCTGCATAAGAAGAGAGATGATAAAGACGTAAGGAAATTCAGTTTCCCAAACAGAGGAATTGATCAATGGAATGCACTACCGAATGAAATAGTGTGTGCCAAAACAATTCACAAATTTAAGGATATGTACGATAAATATGGTTTAAGACACGGGACAGTACGAGCTTGACTCATTCCTGTAAAGATACAATTAGGTAAGAACCACTCTTGTATGAGACATCCCTAGCATGTATGCAATGTGGATGGTGGGTGTTAACACTGAAGTGGTGACATGTAGAGGTGTATGGTATGTAGGAGGACTACTGGGCTTTGCGAGCAGGCTCTGAAGCCTATGCCCAGAGTCGGACACATAAAAAAAAATCTACACATTAAAAAAGGGTTAGCCCTAAATATAATATATCCTGTGAGATACTCTTATAAATGAGTGAGAGAATAAAATGCAATAGTTATCTAACTGCCTGCTTGAGGAGAAAATAGCTATACTCCCACCAATCATATTTCCAGATCACTCTGCACCCGGCACATCCCAACAGACGGAGGCATCATCAGCTCCAGTTTTCCAATCAGTTGAGTTTTACTTCATGACTATGAGTTGTACTTAAAACCATGGGTGACTATTGCAGTGAGTTTTCATCACCAGAACCTCCTTTCCTACATTAGGGTTGGAGTAGGGGCGGGGCAGGGCAGGGCGGAGTGAGGTGTAGCAACATCCAGACGCCCCAATTCTAAGCCCTCGGAATCTTGGTGTTATTTTAAAAGATTAGTTTCTCGCATTCATTTTTTAACGAGTTCATTACATGTAGTTTTTTTCCTTTTCTCCCATACAGGTTCCTCTACCTTATACATGGAGACCATCATCCTATCTCCTCCAGAAATGCCCAACAATAACAATACATGCGAGGGTGGATGTGCCAACAGAAGGTGCTCATGTGTGAAGTCCAATACTCATTCGGCCATCAAGAATGCACTGGTGAGTTTGATGGACCTCGCAGATAAAGTAGCAGGCAGTGGCTGCCCACTGGTCATGGACAAGGGAATTCAGGTGTCCCACCCACACACACTTCCACCGTGACACAGACATCCCCACCTGCTCCTGTTAACCCAAGCACCCATCCTCAGACAACAACATCAACACCCGCTTCAGTGGAACAAGTAGTGACAAGGAGTGGGGCCACCCCCAGCGGGGGGGTACTGAGGGGGCGGGTCAGGAAACTACAAGGTGGGGCAGCAGCAGCAGCAGAAAATATGATGGGGACACCAAGCTCCGACTTCAAGATTCCTCCCAACCCCCTCGGGGGCAGCTACAAATGCGCCAACTGGGAGTGGAGGGCCGGTAGGAATATATGGAGGGTCAGAGTTCGGGATCACATTGCCCCAGCTGGTTCGACCCCAGGTCCCCCCCTTCAGTGATGGCTCAATTTCACACAAGAACAACAAAAAGAACAACGCCGCACACGCCCTGAACCTTCACCCGAAGCACAGAACACAGAAATATTTGATTTAACAAAACACATACTCAAAGCACAACCTCGGGATCCTCCCAGCGTTCAGATGACGATCTCGGCGAAACAGATGCAATGGCTCAGTAGTGTGGAGGCATGGGATGGCAATGTGGACGACCTGATGGACGGTTCCCAAAACGCAGCCCAAAATCTACTGTCGAAAATTGATCCGGACGTCTTTGAACAGACTCAAAGCATGGACTGAATTGTGTCTGACATGTATTGAGGAGGGGTAATATTTTTTAGGATAGAGTGTATTTCTAGTCTTTTTGTGTCATGGAAAAATAGGAGTGTGAGTAGTTCATTAAGTGCAGTAAGTTGGGTAGGTGGCAAGTAGCTTTTAAGGTCTAGAAAGTAATTTTTATATGTCAGTACTCTGTTCACTTTCACTAGGCCCCAAATCACAGACTTGATGTCTGGGTTGTAGTATTGCCTTAGGTTAACATTAGATTACAAAAAATGCAGCGTAATGACGAAAATCATGCCCTAGTTAAAATGAATGGACTATAGGAGGGTGTGAACTTATACCAGTATGTCTAATATTCTCGTGTGCTGGATTTGTAGTTTTTAGATGGACCCCTCCTTCCTCAATATTTCATATGTGTTTGTGCTGGGGTAAAAAAATACCCTATTATTATTAGTCTCTATCAGTGCAGGTCGTGATTATTTTTGCGCCCATTACAGCTATGATTTGGTTAGCTATTTTTAACTAGGTCTACAATTTACACTTTCTTTGTACCTCATAACATTTCTTCCCAGGCGAGTATAGTTTTTTAAGTTAATGGGGTGGAAGAATTAATGATTCTCACACAAAAACAAATAAGTGAACATCATGTTAGATAGTTTTTACTACGACGCAGTTTTGTACCTCATAATATTTCTTCTTGGGTGGGTATAGTTTTTAAGTTAATGGAGTGTTAATGATTCTTACACAGTAACAAGTAAGTGAACATTATGTTATTCTACATTGTACTTTTATGAAGGTGGTAGAGGTTAGCCTAAAGGTTTTATGATTTTCACATGAATTAATGATCTATCTATCTATCTATTGCCAGATGCCTCAATCCCGTTTGGGGTGGCCACACACAAATCGCCTCCATGTCGTCCTGTCCCCCGCCATTTCACTGCCCTGCTCCCAACTCACACCCCCCTCTCTCAAATACCTCTCCACCCCATCCCTCCATCTCATCCTCGGTCTCCCCCTCCCTCTTCCCCCCTCCACCTCACTCATACACTCTCTTCGTCAGTCTTTCACCCTCCATCCTCTCCACATGGCCAAACCACCTCAGTGTGTTCCTCATAACACATCCTATCACATCCACATCCACACCACAACGCTCCTTTATATCCTCATTCGTCAGCCTGTCTCTCCATGTGACTCCACAGGCTCATCTCAAATAACTCATTTCCACTGCTCTCACTCTTGTGTCCTTCCAACAACGTCCAAGCTTCACTTCCATACGTTAGAGTTGGTATCACAATACTGTCATGTAGTAACTTTTTCACTTCCATGCTCACTTCCCTGTTTCTTATCACTGCTTTCAAAGAACCAGCAACCTTTCTTCCCTGCTGTACCCTTTCAAGCACTTCACCCTCCAAACCTCCATCCTTACTCATCACACTACCCAAGTACTTAAACGTACTCACATTTTCCAATTCCTCACCATCCAACCTTTCTAGACATTCACTGACTTCACCTCTCTCGAAGACCATCACTTTACTCTTCCCTACATTCACCTTTAGATTCCGTTTCTTACACACTCTCCCAAACTCATCCACCAAGCCCTGCAGCTCCCCTTCGTCTTCACTCAACAACACAGTATCATCTGCAAACAACAGTACAGGGAGTTTCCAAACACTATCCTCTCTCACCAGGGCCACTCCAATATCCACTACTCTACCTTGTACCTCTTTTATGGCCCCATCCATGAACAGATTGAACAACCATGGAGACATGACACATCCCTGTTTCAACGCAACCTCCAAAGAGAAAAATTCACTTAGTTCACCATCCACACGCACTGCAGCCTTTGCACCATCATACATACTCTTCACAGCATTCAAGAACTTTCCATCTACTCCATATATTCTTAATACTTTCCACAATCCTTGTCTATCCACCCTGTCATATGCTTTCTCCAAATCCATGAAAGCCGCATGCAACTTCTTTCCCTTCTCTAGAAACTTTTCCACTAAAGATCTAAGAATGAATATCTGATCTACACAACCTCTTCCCTTCCTAAAGCCTCCCTGTTCGTCTCCAACTAATTCCTCTGTTCTTTCTCTAACTCTGTCAATAAGTATCCTACCATACACTTTTCCTATTATACTAAGAAGACAAATGCCCCTATGATTACCACACACTTCTTTTTCCCCTTTTCCTTTGTATAAGGGAATAATTATACCTGACTTCCAATCCTCCGGGACTCTACCTTCCTCACAGGCCAATCTGCACATCTTCCACATCCATTCAACTACTATCTCTCCCCCATGCTTTAACATTTCACCACACACTCCATCAATTCCTGGGGCTTTCCCCGATTTAACTTTCTTCATTGCTTCCAAAACTTCTATCCTACTGATTTCTTCCTGTCTTCTCACCTCCCTCCTTCTCCCAGCCATTCCTCAGCCACTTATACTCGCATTACTTCCATCCTGTATGTTCAACAATTCCTTAAAGTGTTCTCTCCATCTGCTCACTTTTTCTCCCTTCTCCACTAGTAATCTACCATTTTTATCTTTCTCTCCCCTGCTAACTTCACTTCTACCCTTTCCAGAACATTTTCTTACAGTCCCTCCACTTTACACTCGAATTCCTTCCAAATTCCTCATCCACTCTCTTCTTTCTCTTACTAATCTTTTCACCTCTCTATTTCTTTCTACATACAACTCTCTCTTCCGCCTCTCAACTTCTTCCACGCCCCTATTTCTCATCCATTCATTGTATGCTTTCTTCTTTTGTGCCACAGCCTGTCTCACCTCTTCAGTCCACCACGCTGTTCCTTGCACCCCCCTCCATCTTCTCTTCCTCCCACACACCACATCACATGCTGCACATATTTCTTCTGTAAATATCCTGCACACACATTCCATGTCCCCCATCTGCTCCAATTCATATTTGCCCAATCGTTCCTCCACTTCTCTCTTATACTCTGCCTTTTTCTCATCCTCTTGTAACCTTTTGCACTCTCCTTGCAACTACTCCTTCCTCTCGTCTTTCCCTTCTTCTATTCCTCCATCTTACTTGTATCCTAATTCTGGCCACCACCAAGTAGTGGTCAGAAAGTCCACTCCCCCAACCTCTATAAGCTCTTGCATCCATTACACATCTTCGCATCCTTTCATCCACACACACATAATCAATCATTGCCTTCCTTTCATTCAGTTCACCACCCACCCTTCTCATCACTCGCCATGTATACCTGTGGATCATTTTATGCCTGAAGAGGGTATTGGCTATCACCAACCCCCTCCCAGCACAAATGTCCACTAACGCACTGCCATTCTCATCTATCTCAGCAGGCACACCCCACTCACCAACTATTCCATCCACCTTCACATTCCCTACTTTACCATTCATATCGTTGATCAAAAACACTCTCTCATTCCTTCTAAACTTTTCCATGCACACTTCCACATTTGTCCAGAACTCTTCTCTCACTCTTCTAGCACGATCTTGCGTTGGCGCATACACACACAATCACCCACATTTGTATTCCAACTTTCAACTTTACCCACACAATCCTTGACCCAACTGATCCATACTGTCTTATGCTCTTCTTCCATCTTTTACTCACAACTACACATACTCCTTCCTTTGCCCTCTCATTCTCACCTACTCCTGCACATATACCCCATCCATACTCCCATTCTCTCACACTTTCTCCTCTCCATATTGTTTCAGTCATTCCACATACCTCCACTTTTGCACCCTCAAGCCATTTAATCTAATGATGCATTAAATAATAAACTAACTACATAATCCAATGGCGTTTTCTTTCCTGTGTGTGTGTGTGTGTGTGTGTGTGTGTGTGTGTGTGTGTGTGTGTGTTATCTTTTTCTGTGGGCGCGGAGTAAGGGAATGCAATGGGGAGAAGACTTACCTCCTCGGGCTTTGTGTAGAGAGGGGGAGGGAGGGAAGGAGAGAGAGAAAAGTGGAGGGAGGAAGAGAGAGGGAAAAAAAGACAGGGAGGAAAAGGATGCTGGGAGGGAGGGAGGGTGTCTTTCTCTCTCCCTCCTTTTCTCCATTCGTTTTCTCTCCCTCTTTCTCTTCCCCTCGCCCCTTTTTCATCCTTTCCCTCCTATTTCATCATAACCTTCTTAACTCGTCCACTCTACAACTCTTTCCTCCTTCCCACTCTCACTTCTCGTTTTCTACCCAGTTCCCCTTCCCCTATTACTAGACTCCCCCTGCTTGGTTTTCTGTGTGTGTGTGTGTGTGTGTGTGTGTGTGTGTGTTCTCTGTCTCTCTGTCTCTCTCTCTCTCTCTCTCTCTCTCTCTCTCTCTCTCACAACAACTAAATTGACAGGCTGGCTGGTTGGGGCAGCGCGGGACAGACAAGGTAGGGGCAAGATTCGGCCAGCGCGGGGCCGATTGGGAAGAGAGGTGAATGAAGTGTCTAAAACTACACAGATAATCCGTTAAAAACCATACATGACATTTTGAAATGGAACAAATATGTTATGAGGTCACACCTGATTTTTTTTTACCAATAGGGATAAACATGCTCTGAGTTCAAACATCCGGGAGGTTAACACTATCTCTCTACAAACTGAACCTCTGTTTTTACCAAGTGGGAATGCAATAACATGTTTCAACCTGTATTTACCAAACATGATGCAATACCCTGGGGGAACCAACGTGTACAAACACGATATAACATGTTGTTTCAACCTGGATTACCAAACATGATGCAATACCTTGAGGGAACCAACGTGTACAAACATGATATAACATGTTGTTTGAACCTGTATTTACCAGACATGATGCAACAATACCTTGGGGGGAACCAACGTGTACAAACACAGTATAACATGTTGTTTCAACCTGGATTACCAAACATGATGCAACAATACCCTGGGGGAACCAACGTGTACAAACACGATATAACATGTTGTTTCAACCTGGATTACCAAACATGATGCAATAACTGGGGAAGGGGGGGTAGAGGAGGGGGATACGTTCCGGATGTGGGTACCCTATGACCTTCAAGGTCATGTCAAGGTCATTGGATATGCAAGGGTCAATGGCCTCTACACCCATTCTAACATCGTTCTACCTTACTTTAAAGCACAATGGCCTCTCTGTACCCTAAAGGTCAATGACCTCCCCGTACCCTTTGACCTTCAAGGTCAGGCGCTAAGCAACGGTCGTCAGGGTCATTGGGTGCACAAAGGTCAATGACCTCCCTGTACCCTATGACTTTCAAGGTCAGGCACTAAGCAACGGTCATGTCAGGGTCACTGGGTGCACAAAGGTCAATGACCTCCCTATACCCTATGACCTTCAAGGTCATGCACTATGCAATTTTCATGTCAAGATCATTGGGTACACAAAGGTCAATGACCTCTACGTTCGCTACCTCATTAGTATGCAAAGCACATGATTAACCTAAAGGTTAATGACCTATACATACCTTAACACCTGCTAGCTCATTAGCTTGCTAGCACTTGCATACCCAACGTATCCTAAAGGTCAAAGGTCAAGGTCATCATATTTCAGGCAATATTCTCCCCACTAAGGTGTGTGCAAGATATTCACAAAAGAAATTTGTGCAGCATGTGAGGTGGTGTGTGGGGTGAAGAGAGGACAAAAGGGGGTGCAGGGAACAGCATGGTGGACTGAAGAAGTAAGAGAGGCTGTGGCACAAAAGAAGAAAGCATGTAGTGAGTGGATGAGAAACAGGAGCGTGGAAGAAGTTGAGAAACGGAAGAGAGAGTTATGTGTAGGGAGGAAGAGAGAGGTGAAAAGATTAGTAGGAGAGTAAGAAGAGAGTGGATAAGGAATTTGGAAGGAACTTGAGTGTAAAGTGGAGGGAATGTAAGAAAATGTTCTGGAAAGAGGTAAAGAGAGTTAGATGGGGTGCCAAAGAAAGTAGTTGGTGAGTGAAAGATAAAAATGATAGATTACTAGAGGAGAAGTGAGAAAATGTGAGCAGATGGAGAGAACACTTTCAGGAATTGTTGAACATAGGGAATGAAAGTAGTGGAAGTAGAAGTTGCTAGGGAATGGATAGGAGAAGGAGGGATGTGAGAAGAGGGGAAGAAATCAGTAGGAAGGAAATTGTGCAAGCAATGAAGAAAGTCAGAATGAGGATGGCCCCAGGAACTGATGGAGTGTGTGGTGAAATGCTGAAACATGGGGAGATAGTAATAGAATGGATGTGGAAGATGTGCAGATTGGCCTGGGGGGAAGGTAGAGTCCCAGAGGACTGAAGGTCAGATATAATTATTCTCCTGTACGAAGGAAAAAGGAAAAATGAAGTGTGTGGTAATCATAGTGGCATTTGTCTTTTTAGTATAATAGGAAAAGTATACGGTAGGATACTTATTGACAGAGTTAGGGAAATAACAGAGGAATTAGTTGGAGAAGAACAGGGAGGTTTTAGGAAGGGAAGAGGTTGTGTAGATCAGATATTAATTCTTAGATCTTTAGTGGAAAAGTTTCAAGAGAAGGGAATGAAGTTGTATGCGGTCTTCATGGATTTGGAGAAAGCATATGACAGTGTGGATAGACAAGGACTGCAGAAAGTATTAAGAATATATGGAGTAGATGAAAATCGCTGACTGCCATGAAGAGTATCTATGAGGGTGCTAAGGCTGCAGTGCATGTGTATAGTGAACTGAGTGAATTTTTCTATTTGAGGGTTGGATTAAAACAAAGATGTGTCATGTCTCCATGGTTTTCAGTCTGTATATGGATGGGGTTATAAAAGAGATGCAAAGTAGGGCAGTGGATGTTGAAGTGGCCCTGGTGAGAGAGGGCAGTGTTTGGAAACTCCCTGTACTGTTGTTTGCAGATGATACTGTGCTGTTAAGTGAAGACGATGGGGAGCTGCAAGGCTTGGTGACTGAGTTTGGGAAAGTGTGTAAGAAACGTAATCTAAAGGTGAATGTAGGGAAAAGTAAAGTGATGGTCTCGAGAGAAGTGAGGTCAGTGAATGTACAGTGAGGCTGGATGAGGAGGAAATGGAAAAGATGAGTGCGTTAAAGTACTTGGGTAGTGTAATGAGTAAGGATGGATGTTTAGAAAGAGAAGTGGTTGAAATGGTAAAACAGGGAAGAAAGGTTGTTGGTTCCTTGAAAGCAGTGATAAACAGGGAAGTGAGCATGGAAGTGAAAAAGCTACTACATGATAGCATTGCTATACCAACTCTAACGTATGGAAGTGAAGCTTGGACCTTGTTGAAGGGACAGAAGTCAAGAGTGAGAGCAGTGGAAATGAGTTATTTGACAGGAGCCTGTGAAGTAACATGGAGAGACAGACTGACAAATGAGGAAGTGAAGGAGCATTGTGGTATGGATGTGGATGTGACAGGAAGCGTTAGGAGAAACACATTGAGGTGTTTTGGCCATGTGGAGTGGATAGAGTTTTGCCTCTGACTGGAATATCACTTCTTGAGTACAATATGACATATGTTGGTTGTAAACTGATATTTCAAAATTCACTTGGTGGATAGTTCAATCACGAAGGCTCATTTACTGCCTAGCTTTTCATGAGAGACGTGCTACACGTTACAATAATTATTTTCAGTTTAACTGATTAACATGTGCTCAACAGAAAAAAAAACGTTTTTTTTCTTTTTATTGAGATGCTACATGAAACTCCTTGTTTGTGGGATGTTACATGCACGGAATACAAAAACTGAGGAAGAGAAAAGACGAAGTACAGAGACTTGCTGATGTGTACAAGGTAACCATGTCTGATATGGAGAAAAACAAACAACATAAAGACAATTCAGGAGAGAATACAAAAGACTAAGTGACTGAAAAAAAAGCGGCTGTTTCCCCAAGAAGTGTTGCTGATTTGGCTATCACCCGTTACTCTCCCTACCTCAAGGAAATCAGCCAAGAGAAAGCCGGTGCACAGACGACGGTGCAGATGAGGTAAGCACAATTTTAGTCAAGAAAATTGAGTGAATAGGCTACACGTATGTAGGTAGATACTACTATTGCATATTGCCATTGACTCGTCATACATAGCCTCGTCCACAGATGATATCCTGCCAATCGCAAGACAGCCAGCAGTGTGCATCAAAATACTGAGTCCATTATATATATCTATATATATATATATATATATATATATATATATATATATATATATATATATATACAGAGAGAGAGAGAGAGAGAGAGAGAGACAGACCGACCGACCGACCGACAGACAGACAGACAGGTAGATAGATAGATAGATTGATAGATGGACAGATAATTGATATATATATATATATATATATATATATATATATATATATATATATATATATATATATATATATTATATATAGAGGCCTGACGGCCAAACCGGAGGAGGGGCCTGATCAGTGACATAGATCCAGGTTTCGATTCCGGTAGACCCTCAAGGTTTCTTAATACCCCTGGGGGTAGGGGGGTTTCAAGAATACTCCCCCAGTATCCCTGCTTGTCGTACGAGGCGACTAAAAGGGTTGGTGGTGGGTTAGTGCCCCACCCCGTAAAAAGAACTAACTAAAAAAGCAAATAAAGTGCCTCGGACCCGGACGGACCATACGTTGACGACTAAGGAACGGACAAAGAACATTCTGAGGGTAGGAACGTGGAACGTGAGAGGAGTGAATGAAGAAGTGAAAGAGAGAGAGATTGTCCAGGTGCTTGAGGATGCAAAAGTGGATATATGTGGATTGACTGAAACTAAATGGAAAGGTGAAAGGGTGAGAGAATGGGAATATGGTGTAGGTATATGTGCAGGAGTCAGTGAGAATGAGAGGGCAAGAGAGGGAGTATGTCTGATGATAAGCAAGAAGTGGAAGGAGAATATAAGAGAGTATGGAACAGTGGGTGCAAGGATTGTATGGGTGAGGATGAAAGTAGGTATACAAGCATGGGCGATTGTATGTGTGTATGCTCCAACAGAGGATCGAGTGGCAAGAGTGAAAGATGAGTTTTGGGCGAGAGTAGAAGCATGTATGGACAAGTTTGAGAGGAGCGAGAGAGTGCTGTTGATTGGAGACATGAATGGCAAAGTTGGGAATGTACGAGTGGATGGAGTGGTTGGTCAGTGGGGTGTGCCAGCTGAAGTAGATGGGAATGGTAGTGCTTTGGTGGACATCTGTGCTGGTAAGGGGTTGGCAATAGCCAACACCTACTTTCGTCATTAGATGATCCACCGGTATACATGGAGAGTAATGAGGAGGATGGATGGTGAACTTGTTGAACGAAAGGCAATGATAGACTACGTGTGTGTGGATGAGCGAATGAGAATACAAGTGTTGGATGCAAGGGTGTGGAGAGGGTGGGGGAATGGAGTCTCGGACCATCACTTAGTGATGGCCAAGGTAGAGCTGCAAAGAAAGTGGTTGAGGAGACGAAGGGGAAGACAGGAGGAAGCAGCTCCTGTGAGAAGAGTGGAGAAATTGCAAGATAGTGAGAAAAGGACAGAGTATAAGAGCATACTGGAAGAAAGATTGGGAAGATATGAGCTAGAGCAGATGGAAGGGGTGGAAGACGTATGTAAGATATTCACGGAAGAGATAAGCGCAGCGTGTGAGGCGGTTTGTGGAATGAGGAGGAGATGCAAGGGTGTGCAAGGGACAGCATGGTGGAATGATGAGGTGAAACGAGCTGTGGAACAAAAGAAGAAGGCATATGGTGAATGGTTGGCGAGCAGAGGTAGGGGAGAAGATGAGAGAGAGAAGAGAGAGGTATATGTGAGAAGGAGAAGGGAGGTTAAGCGACTGGTGAAGGAGAGTAAGAAGAAAGTGGATGAAGAGCTTGGGAGGAATCTGAGTGTGAAATGGAGGGAGAGTAAGAAATTGTTTTGGAAGGAGGTAAAGAAAGTAAGGCAGTGTGAAAGGGGAAATAGTAGGGGAGTGAAAGATAGGAATAATAGATTGTTGGTGGGGAAGAGAGAGAAATTGAGGAGATGGAAGGAGCACTTTGAGGATTTGTTGAATTTAGAGAGTGAGAGCAGTGTGAGTATAAGTGGTTGGGGAATGGCTGGGAGAAGAAGAGATGAGAGGAGGGAGGAAGAGATCAGTAGG
Source organism: Coenobita brevimanus (assembly GCF_032717465.1). NCBI lineage: Eukaryota > Metazoa > Arthropoda > Malacostraca > Decapoda > Coenobitidae > Coenobita > Coenobita brevimanus. Next base: position 6,474,469 of record NC_136985.1, on the reverse strand, counting down.
TCGGAAGTAGTGGAAGCGATGAAGAAGATTAAGCTGGGAAAGGCCCCAGGAATTGATGGAGTGTGTGGTGAAATGCTTAGGTATGGGGGTGAGATTGTTGTGGAGTGGATATGGAAGTTGTGTAGATTGGCTTGGGAAGAGGGAAGGGTTCCAGAGGACTGGAAATCAGGTATAATTGTTCCTCTGTACAAAGGAAAAGGGGAGAGAGAAGTATGTGGTAACCATAGGGGTATTTGCCTTCTTAGTGTGACTGGTAAAATATGTGGTAGAATACTCATTGATAGGGTTAGGCATATGACAGAGGAGCTAGTTGGAGAAGAAAAAGGGGGATTTAGGAAGGGAAAAGGGTGTGTAGATCAGATATTTGTTCTAAGATGTTTAGTGGAGAAGTATCTAGAGAAGGGAAGGAAAGTGTATGCTGCCTTCATGGACTTGGAGAAAGCTTATAACAGAATAGATAGGCAAGGTATGTGGAAGGTATTAAGAATATATGGAGTGGAGGGGAAATTGTTGAGTGCTGTGAAGAGTATGTACGAGGGAGCTAGGGCTACGGTGTGAGTGGATGGTGAGCTGAGTGAGTTCTTTGATCTCAATGTGGGACTGAAACAGGGTTGTGTGATGTCTCCATGGCTGTTTAATATGTATATGGATGGGGTTGTAAAGAAGGTGCAAGGTAGGGCAGTGGATGTGGGGGTGGCCCTAATGAATGAGGGTGAGATTTGGAAGCTTCCGGTGTTGCTGTTTGCTGATGATACAGTATTGTTGAGTGAAGATGAATGGGAGTTGCAAGGTTTGGTGAACGAATTTGGGACAGTGTGTAGGAGGAGGAAGCTGAAAGTTAATGTAAACAAAAGTAAAGTTATGGTGTTTGAGAGGAATGAAGTCACAGAGTGTGCAGTGAGGTTGGATGGTGAGGACATGGAGAATGTGAGTGCATTCAAGTACTTGGGTAGTGTGATGAGTAAGGATGGAACTTTGGGGGATGAAGTACGTGAAAGGGTACAGCAGGGAAGAAAGGTTGTTGGTACACTGAAAGCAGTGATGAGAAATAGGGAGGTGAGTATGGAAGTTAAGAAGTCACTGCATGATGGTATTATGATCCCTACCCTGACGTATGAACGCGAGGCGTGGAGCTTGCAAGAGGGGAACAAGTCAAGAGTGAGAGCAGTGGAAATAAGTTACTTGAGAGGAGCATGTGGAGTGACGTGGAGGGACAGGTTGACGAATGAAGAAGTGAAGGAACGTTGTGGGGTAGATGTGGATGTGGTTGAAAAGATTAGGAGAAATACACTGAGGTGGTTTGGACATGTGGAGAGAATGGAGAATGAAAGACTGACTAAGAGGGTGTATGTAGGTGAGGTGGAGGGAGGGAGAGGGAGGGGTAGACCGAGGATGAGGTGGAGGGATGGAGTTGAGAGGTATATGAGGGAGGGGGGGGTGAGTTGGGGGAGAGGAGTCAAATGGTGGGTGACAGAGTGACTTGGAGGCGCTTTGTCTGCGGCCACCCTTTGCGGGATTAGGGCGTCGGGATATATATATATATATATATATATATATATATATATATATATATATATATATATATTTTATATATATATTTTATATATATATAATATATATATATCTCATTTCCTGTGGCACCCCACGGGATGCATAGGGTCTCAATGAACTCTCTCCACCAATATTTGTCTCCTGCCATCTCCTTCAGGTCCCACCAACACTCCTCTCCTGCTTCTTTTTTCATTGTCCTCAACCAGGTTTCCCTCGGCCTACCTCTACCTCTTCTTCCTCTAGCAATCCACTCTGGCACATCCTGTATTAAACAACCTTCTTTTCTGTATATGTGCCCGAGCCACTTCCAGCGAGACAGTCTCACATATTCATCAACTGGTTCCACTCTCGTAATACCCCTTACTCTTTCATTTGTAACTCTGTCTTGCCACTTTACCCCAAGAATCCTTCTCAGTATTTTATTCTCAAATCCTAATACTTTCTGATCTGTTGCAATTGTACTGTACCATGACTCATGCCCGTAAATTAAAATGGGTCTAACCATGGACTTGTAAATTTTCACTTTAGTATGTACCGAAAGCATATTATTATTCCAAACAGATTTCAACATTCCAACAGCTAGCCAAGCCTGTCTAATCCTCTCCTCAATTTCATTGTTTAATGATGCATTAGATGATACAATCGTTCCCAGATATTTAAAGTTTTCTACATTCTTCACCACATTATTCCCAATTACACAATCGATTTGGTTCTCCACGTTCATATTAATAATTTCAGTCTTTCCACAATTTATTACCAATCACACTTTTTCTCCTTCCTCCACCAGACAATCGAGCACCCTCTACATCTCGTAAATACTTCCGCAAATCAGTACAATATCATCAGCATAGTCCAAATCCATCAGCTTCTTAATTTCTTTCCAGTTAATTCCTGCACCTGTTCTCCTTACAACCTTTTTCATAACATAATCCATAACCAAAACAAACAACAATGGCGAAAGAACCCCTCCTTGAATCACTCCTGACCTAACTTGAAATGGATCACTGAAAGAACCACCCACCATTACCTTACAAAAAGTACCCTCATGCAGGCTTCTAATAATATTTACAAACTTTTCTGGTATGCCATAGAATCTCATAATTTTCAACATAGCTCCACGTGAAACACTATCAAACGCCTTTTCAAAATCCAAAAACACATGTTAAGTGGCATTTTCATCTCATTAGCTTGTTGCATTAGATGCCTTACAATAAAAATCTGATCATTACAACCTCGACCCTTTCTAAATCCCGCTTGTTCTTCTCTTAAAATTTTATCAATTACTGGCTCTATTCTGTTCAACAAGATTTTGGAAAAGACTTTTGCAACTACAGGTGTCAAAGTTATCCCCCTCCAGTTGCCACACACACTTAAATCTCCCTTTTTTGGTATTTTTATAATCACTCCATTTTTCCACTCTTTTGGAATTCCACCATTATCCCAAGCCACATTAAAAAGTTTCAAAAGTGCATTCATCAACTCGTCATTTTCCACCTTAAGCATTTCAGGGAATATTCCATCCTGACCTGGAGCCTTAAAATTCTTTAACTCCTTTATAGATTTTGCTACCTCTTCCAAAGTTATATCCCCTGTTTCTATCTGCAAATCTCTCTCGGCTGGCAAAATGTCCTCTTCAGCTGGGATTGGTCTATTTAGAACAGATTCAAAGTGCTCTTTCCATCTTCCTTTTATATCCAAATCTTTAGTCATCAAATTACTATTTCTATCTCGTACAGGTATTTCCTTCCTTCTCTTTTCAGTCCCAGTTAACTCCTTTATGGCCTGATACGCTGCTCTTGTGCTCTGACCGTCATTTTTACTTAATTTAATTTCTGTCTCTGTCGCCTTTTCATCATATAGTCTCCTCTTATCACGTCTAACAAGTATTTTTACTTCAGAATGTAAACTCCAATACTTTGCTCTAAGTACTTCAACTACCTGGCCATCAACATGTTGTTCTTCACTTCTTAACTTAGCCTCTTTCCTTTTCTGAATTACATTCCATGTTTCATCTGACATCCACTTTTTCCTTCTCACTTTTCCCTTTTTCTTAATAGTAACCTTAGCACCTCTTTTACCTCTCTCCACATTTGATTAATATCATTGTCTTCAGATTCCATCAAAGTCTGCAGGACTAGAAACTTGTTTCAACATTCGCACCGAAACTTTTCCTTCGTGCTCTCATCACTTTTCAGCTCATCAAAATCATAATTATTACCTCCTGTACAATTACCATTAACGTTTCTCATAAGTTTTATTTTAATCTTTGACACAACAAGTTGATGATCACTGCCTATATCTGCCCCCCTCCTTACGCAAACATCTTGCAAATAACTCCTATGCCTTCTGCTAATTGCAATGTGGTCAATCTGGTTACAGTATTTACCACATGGTGAAATCCAAGTAGTCTTATGTATTTTTCTATGCTGAAAGATAGTTCCACCAATTCTAAGGTCATCTGCCAAACAAAAGCTTGCAAGTCGCACCCCATTTTCGTTTCTTATACCAACACCCTCCTTACCCATACAATCTCCAAAGCCATCCCTACTACTGCCAACAATCGCATTAAAGTCACCAATGCAAACTAACACATCATGTCTTGCCACTCTATTCACTACATCCTGCAGCTTCTAATAAAAGTCATCCTTCATTTCTTCAGCAGCCTCATTTGTCGGAGCGTACCCTACAAACATACTGATATTACCATGGTCAGATTTTAAGCGAGCATAAAGCAAGCGCTCATTAATTGGTTCAGACTCACATACTGCCTTACAAGCATCTCTACTCAGCAGTAAGCCTACTCCTTTGTTTATGATTTCCATCACTCCTACCAGAAACCAACATAGTAATACCATCTTCCAAATTCATTTTATCAACTCCAAGCAACTTCGTTTCTGTCAGAGCACAAATATCCATCTTGTATTCCTTGAACACTGAAATAAGTTCTTCCATTTTACCAGCCTGATTGAGAGTTCGAACATTCCAGTTATATATATATATATATATATATATATATATATATATATATATATATATATATATATATATTGTTACGGAACAGAGAAAGATAATGTACACTTTAAGTGAGAATACTAAAAATCACTACTGTCCCGTAAAGTTCCAGGTTCAAAACAAAAGAGTTAGGTAAAATTACAAGTTAAAGTTTAATGCTCAAACTAACAACAAAACGTTCAGGACTCATAAGGATAATGTAATGGCAAAAAACAGGTTAAATATATGGTTAACTGCAATAGCCTCTATTAACACGAAATTAGCAAGAGTAAATTTATCTAAGTCAGCCCTGATAAAATGAAAATACACTGGGTAATGCTCAGTTAATGCAAGATAAATTATTACAGATACAAAATAATATTAATGATGGTTGACAACAAGAACCCCACACAAATCACAAAAACCCCACTAGGCCCAAGAATCAACCCTATGCTACACAGCACAAGAAAAAATGCAACAACAGTTATACTCAAATTACACAGCTGCTAGATGGTTGGAGACTTCCTGAGCACTCACAACAATAACTGTACAGGGGAGGACAGAGATGTGAACAAAATGAGGAGTAGATCTAAGTGGCAATTAATGTAGAGACTGAGCTCATTATATAGGGGCCGGCAGAGCTTGATACAACTTGTAAGAAGGACGCGCAAATGAAGCCATGGGGACAAAGAGTTGACAATCCCGCTCTGAACAACAGAAAGAACGACTTACTCTACTATAACGGTAGAAGGGGGGGAGTGAGGTAGAACACGTTCGTGATCAAACAGGCAGCACACTGTACGTTAAAATTACACAAAGGATGATGAAATCATAGGCTATGTAACACCTCCCCACAAAGAAAAAGAAATTTACAAAGGAAATTTCTTATTACTCTAAAACAATCTGTCTAAAGTCTAGATAAGCAATCTGCAATAACATTTTCTTTCCTCTTGACATGCTGTATGTCTAATGAATACTCCTGAAGAAGTAGACTCCATCTTGTCAATCTCTGATTTTTGTCTTTAAACTTACTAAGGAATTTCAGTGGGTTATGATCCGTATAAATGACTATCGGGTCAAAACCAGAACACAAATAAAATGAAAAATGCTGTAAACCCAAAATCAAGGCCAAAAGCTCTTTCTCAATAGTTGAGTAGTTCTTTTGAGGTGGAGTGAACTTCTTACTGTAATAAGATACAGGGTGTTCAATACCCTGATCATCCTCTTGCAGCAAAACAGCCCCAGCTCCTGTATCACTTGCATCAACAGCCATCTTAAAAGGCTTAGCAAAATTTGGAGTAGCGAGCACTGGCTGACTTAATAGGATAGCTTTAAGTTTGGTGAAAGAGGATTCACAGTTATCGGTCCAGACAAATTTAACTCCCTTTTTCAGTAGGTCTGTAAGTGGTGATACAAGAATTGAAAAGTTAAGAACAAATCTCCTGTAATAACCTACCATTCCCAAAAATCTTTGTAGCTCTTTCCTAATTTTAGGTCTGGGAAGATCACTTATAACCTGAACCTTAGCTCCTGGTGGTGCAACATGTCCATCACCAATTACATACCCAAGGTACTGAACTTTAGCTTGACCAAACTCACACTTTGATAAATTAGCTACAAGATTAGCATGAACCAAACGTTCAAGAAATTTACTGACATGGCATAGGTGATCTTTCCAGTTGTCACTGAAGATTAATACATCATCAATATAAACAACACACCCTGCCAAACCCTCTGTTACAACATTCATGAGCTTCTGAAATGTGGCTGGTGCATTCTTCATACCATACTGCATTACAGAACATGCAAAAGCCTTTCCTAGTGTTACAATACATGAGATCTCCCTAGCACGTTCAGTCATAGGTACTTGCCAGTATCCCTTTAACAAATCAAACTTACTTATGTACCTAGCCTTTCCGATCTTGTCTATGCAATCTTCCACGCGAGGGAGAGGGTAAGTGTCTGTTTTGGTTATCTGATTAACACGTCTGTAGTCAATGCAAAGCCGCTGTGACCCACCTGGCTTAGGGACTAGAGTGACAGGAGAACTCCACTCGCTCTGACAGGGCTCAATCATCTTGTGGTCCAACAGGTAGCCAAGCTCCTTCTGGATGAGAGGAACTTTCACTGGGTTCACACGGTAAGGAGGCAGTTTAATTGGCTTTGCGTCTCCAACATTGACATCATGCATCAACACAGTGGTTCTTCCTGGAGTGGCACGGAACACTTGCGGGTACTCCTGCAGTAATGCCGAAAACTCCTGCCTTTCCTCGGGAGGTAGATGAGAAAGCTTAGTCTGGAGATCATTCATGATATCAGGATTCTTCCCCAAATTATCACTCAGGCTCATGCTGCATGGGAGAGCATCACTTGCAGACTCGGGTGGAACAGCTACAGTGCAGACTGGATTATTTTCGTCCCGCCTGTGATATAACTTAAGCATGTTGATGTGACATAGTTGCTTGCTCTTTCTACGTTCTGGTGTGGCGATGACATAGTTGACATCACTGAGTTTCTTCTCCACGAAATAAGGACCAATAAACTTGGCTTGAAGAGGTTGCCCATGAACCGGTAGCAGAATCAAAACCTGATCTCCTGGCTGAAAGTGGCATAACCTGGACTTCTTATCATACCAAGTCTTCATCTTCTCCTGAGCAGCTCCTAAATTCTCTCTCGCCAGCTGTAAAGCAGTGGACAGCCGTTCTTTAAACTTCATCACATACTCCAGCAGGTTGACGTCATCTTCCTCCGACAGCCAGCATTCCTTGAGTAGCTTAAGGGGTCTTCTTACCTCATGGCCAAACAGTAGTTCAAAAGGTGAGAAGCCCAGTGATTCATTTGGAGATTCTCTTGCAGCAAACACAACGAATGGAAGACCTTTATCCCAGTCTTTCTGATGTTCCAAACAGTATTTCTTGAGCATCGATTTGAGTGTTTGATGATATCTCTCCAACGCTCCTTGGGTCTGGGGATGGTAAGCTGAAGACGTGATCTGGGTGATGCCCAACTCTTTCAGAGACTGCTTGAAAACATTTGACATGAAATTACTTCCTCGGTCTGACTGTACCTCCTTGGGCAGACCAAACTTTGTGAAGAACCCTAGCATTTCCTTAACCACGTTCTTTGCTGAGATATTTCTAAGTGGAATGGCTTCAGGATAACGAGTAGCCATATCATTCAGGGTCAACACATAAGAAAATCCTGAAGAAGTCTTAGGAAGAGGGCCCACAATATCCACCAACACATGGGTGAAAGGCGCCTCAAAAGGAGGAATGGGAACTAGAGGTGCAACCTTTTCGGTCTGATTACACTTCCCCACAACTTGACAGGTGTGACAAGACTTACAATACCAGGAAACATCCCTGAAGATACCTGGCCAGTAGAAGTGTTTCAAAATGCGTGCCACAGTCTTCCTCACTCCAAGGTGTCCTGCCAAACTGGAATCATGAGCCATTCTAATGATATCCTGCCTACAAACACGAGGGATGACAACTTGATGTACAACCTCCCATTCACAGTCGGCTGATGCTGTTGGGGGTCTCCACTTCCTCATAAGTACACCTGACTTTATATAATAACAAGTAGAAGCACCAGCTGACTCTTCCTCACTGCAAGCAGAGTTAGCTAGACCTTTCAACTCAGGTTCAGCAACCTGCAACTCAACCAACTTTTGATGAGACAAATTATCAACACTACGGGGTACTGCCTCATCTGGTGAGTGGTCCAAATTAGCAAGAAAAGTGTCAGCTAGGATAACATCATCATCATCATTATCCTCTAAATCACCAGTAACTTTAGACTTAGCCCTAGTGACAGCACATGCAGGGAACACATCAGTGACATCACAATCCTGGGCCGCAGCCACTGGCTCACTAGACAACTGAGGAGCTGGACACACTTGACTTCCACCAATATCATTTCCAAGTAAGAAAGTTACACCTGACATTGGGAGTGTCTCAACCAACCCAACCATAATGGAACCATTAGCAAAACCAGACTCTAAATTCACTCTGCACAGTGGGACAGAGAAGTAATTATTCCCTACACCTTGTAAGATTACAGTTTCATCAGAGGAATTAACATTAGAGCCTAGAACACTGGTCAGCATAAGGGATTGGCAAGCACCTGTATCACGAAATATTTTAACTGATTTCCTGTCATTACTGTCCAGAGGACTGACAAAACCATCAGACAGGAAATTAGCACATGAACTCTTGAGAGTGTCACCCACTTTACTGCTCAAAAGAGGAGCTCCATCATGAGAATTTAAGTTACCCCTCAAAGCAGGTTCAGTTAACTCAGTTAAAGAATTCTGGGAACTCTCAAGAGTGGACACTAGACCAATTGACTGAATATTTAAAGACTCCTTTTTGTTCACATCACGCTGTCTCCTGAAACATTTCTCCGTAGTATGACCAAGCTTACTACAATAAGTACATTTACTTTTCTGAAATCTAGAGGTGAAGCTGGTATTTACTTCCTGAGAAACATCATCTTTATTCTCTTTCCTGTTACCTGTACTCTGAGTAGAGGCAACGTACTTACTCTCAGGTTTCCCTTTTCCTCTAGAATATCTCTTGTGAGTGAGAACATATTCATCAGCTAAAACTGCAGCATCAGACAAATTATCTATCCTTTTCTCATCAAGATATAGGCTTACATCTTTATAAATACACCTCTTGAAGTCCTCCAGCAAAATCATCTGCTTAAATTTACCAAAATCAGAATCCACATTCTTAGAATTTAACCACTGCTCTAACAGATCTTCTTTGATTTTTGCATACTCAGCATGGGATTGCTTATCTTGCTTATAGGTTGTCCTAAATTTTACTCTATAGGCTTCAGGAACAAGCTCATAGGCCTTAAGAATCAAGCTCTTAACTACATCATAATTATCAGATTGATCCTGAGGCAAAGATGCATAAGTTACTTGAGCTTTACCGGTGAGAACAGTTTGAAGGAGTACTGGCCAATACTGTTTGGGCCAATTAAAACCTGTAGCTACCCTCTGAAACAACTGAAAATACTTTGTTAAATCAGATTCATTAAAAGGAGGGACAAGTTTAACATTTTTAGCCACATCAAAATCATCAGAGCAAGATGATCCAGTTCCACCTTGTTTCATGCGATACTCATGGTCTGCCTGAATCCTGGCAAGTTCAACTTGTGCGTGTATCTGTGCCTCCTGAATACGAGCCTGAGACTCCGCCTCCTTAGCATTTGCTTGAAATTCAGCCTCCTTAACACAAGCCTCCTTACCCTGCGACTCAGCCTCCTTAGCACGTGCTTGAAATTCAGCTTCCTTCACATGAGCCTCCTGCAGGGCTAGCTGTAACTTAGCTATTTCAATCTGCGTTTGCTCATTTGGAGGAGTTAGATTAAACAAGCTTTTATTAATCATGTCAACAATTTGATCTTTAGAATGATGAGAGCGAACAGCAATTCCCAATTGTTGTGCAACAAGCTTAAGTTCATTCTTTGTTCTGTTTTCTACATCCAACACTGTTTGCACATTTGACAAAAAATCTTTGGCGTCATCAAGTGTATTAATAGTAGACATCATGAATAAATCACAGTCACAAAATATCAAGCAATATCCTAATGATAATATCCTGAATATCCTGATATGAGGTCGCCAAATTTATGTTACGGAACAGAGAAAGATAATGTACACTTTAAGTGAGAATACTAAAAATCACTACTGTCCCGTAAAGTTCCAGGTTCAAAACAAAAGAGTTAGGTAAAATTACAAGTTAAAGTTTAATGCTCAAACTAACAACAAAACATTCAGGACTCATAAGGATAATGTAATGGCAAAAAACAGGTTAAATATATGGTTAACTGCAATAGCCTCTATAACACGAAATTAGCAAGAATAAATTTATCTAAGTCACCCCTAATAAAATGAAAATACACTGGGTAATGCTCAGTTAATGCAAGATAAATTATTACAGATACAAAATAATATTAATGATGGCTGACAATAAGAACATTTACATAAATTACAAAAACCCCACTAGGCCCAAGAATCAACCCTACGCTACACAGTACAAGAAAAAATGCAATAACACATACTCAAATTACACACAGCTGCTAGATGGCTGGAGACTTCCTGAGCACTCACAATAATAATAACTGTACAGGGGAGGACAGAGATGTGAACAAAATGAGGAGTAGATCTAAGTGGCAATAATGCAGAGACTGAGCTCATTATATAGGGGCCGGCAGAGCTTGATACAACTTGAAAGAAGGACGCGCAAATGAAGCCATAGGGGGCAAAGAGCTGACAATCCTGCTCTGAACAACAGAAAGAACGACTTACTCTACTATAACGGTAGAAGGGGGGACTGAGGTAGAACACGTTCGTGATCAAACAGGCAGCACACTGTACGTTAAAATTACACAAAGGATGATGAAATCATAGGCTATGTAACAATATATATATATATATATATATATATATATATATATATATATATATATATATATATATATATATATATATATATATATATATATATACGAATTCATTCATAGCTGTTTTAATATGAGATGTGGTATTTATAGCTGATCAGAAATAGATAAGTAAATGAATATATTATAAAATGTTGACGCGATACAAATTAGCATAAGTTACCGGCACACCAGCATTATATTTAATTTTGTTTGTTTCCCTGTCATCCCTTGTTTGGAAAAAAAAAAAGTTTCGAGTCCCCCACATACCTTTATTGTCATCATAGAGAAACAAGTGTATAATTAGTGTTAATAAGCAGGTTAAGTACGTAGGACTTAATGGGAAAGGATGACTAAAACAAAATGGAATGCATACAATATTTTGGTGCATATTGCTGCATGAGTCACTGTCTGCTTTATGTCACTGGCGGGAACTCATCGGCGGACAGAAGTAAAAGTTATGTACAGATTTCATCATTATGGCAACCAGAGTCCCTTAGAAATAGTTATTTTGCCAAGAAACTCTTCTTTTTGGAGAGACGAAATATTCACAGAAAGCTCCCCTGACATTTTCTGCTGTGTTCCATGACCTCCTTGGCACATTCTGTAAATCAATTAAACCTAAGTCATCATTTTCGACTTCATAACTCCAAGATCCCGGGACTATTGTGCCATTCACTACATCCTGACTGTCAAATGTTCCAGGAGGTGAATTATTGTTGCGTGGTGCATGATACCTGTGACGGAAGTTAGGTAAATAAATACAAGCTAGGGAAACTTTCAGCTTTGTTTGGGTGCAAGGCTAGAGGTTTCCTCAAAACTCTGAAAACAGCTGCTAAAATACCAAGCACATTTTCCACTACCCTCCGTGCCCTGCTTAACCTGTAGTTGAAAATTCTTTCTGGGGATGCATGTGGATGATGTCCAGGTATGTGTTTCATTACATTATTTGACAGAACAAATGATTCGTCCGCCACAAGCACGTAGGAAACAGTGGTATTTTGTCTCCCCAAAGGTTGAGCAGGGAGTAGCTTAAGCTGGTTTCTTTCCATCTTTTTATAGATACTTGTTGCTTTGAAAACCCTACCATCTGAAATCCGACCTTGGCACCCCATGTCTGCATATATTACATTATAATGTGCATCTACTATTGCCAATACAACTACACTGAATGTTCCCTTGTAGTTATAGTAGAGATTTCCACTCCATTCTGGTGCTTGTATCTGGATATGTTTTCCATTCATGGCACCAAAACAGTGTGGAAAATTCCACACAGTACCGAATCCTTCTACTGTTCTGACCCAGTCTTCTTGTGTTTTAGGAATCTGTAGAAGAATTTATATTTATTTATTTATGTATTAATATGCAGGCTGAGGTAGACGAAACGGAGGAATAAAAACGAAGGGAAGGTGCTAGTGTGTGTGTGTGTGTGTGTGTGTGTGTGTGTGTGTGTGTGTGTGTGTGTGTGTGTGTGTGTGTGTGTGTGTTATAGTGAATTTGTGTAACCAGTGAGTTCATGATATCCCTAAAAACATTTTAGGGATTTTGTGTACTTACTGTTTCACTAGCCTAGCCTAAACTAACCTAACCTACTGACATCAACTACATGTAGTATGACCGTGTAACAACAATGATGATAATGGAGGTTTTCTGATATCTCTAGGAATTTTAGGGATTACGTGATTAGGTTAGGTTAGATTAGTGAAACAGTAATACATGATATCCCTAAACTTCTATTTATTTTTTGTAAAGGATCCTGACGATGTGTCCTCGACTGCTGGTGAAGAGGAGCATGAAGATTCGGAAGAGGTACCTAGACGTGACATCAGCTCAAAATGAAGACAATATGCACAGTGATGTACAGAGAAGTGTGCACAGTAAAGCAGTAAAGGGGAGGGTTTAAGAAGCTAAAGTGGTTGATGATGCTTACAGCATTATGAAAACCTTTGCAACGCAGGCAACCACACGAGACGAACATAGAGTCTTTGGTGAGCATGTGGCTAACAGACTACGCAACTGTGACAGATCACATTATGACGTAGCTATTGCACGATATGAAATTGAGAACATTATATTCGATTTGGAGATTGGGACATATGAAAGAAATAATTACCAGCAACAACAGCACTACTTGTGGCCACAGACAAGCAGCGCAAATCCTCCCACAGTGACACTGATGACGCCTCATCCTAGACATCACGAAATCCCTCTCCTGTGGGTAACTCTGAGTGACAAGCCAAATGGTTTCCTGTAGACCAGGAAACCATTTACTATGCTGGGTGGTAACCATATAACCAAATATTGGCGCCTGGTGGTTTAGTGGGTAATTACGGCGCTCCAATCGGATTGAGCCAGTGAAGGTTTATATCCAAGGGATGGATGAGTGAGGCTGGTCACTCTCATCTTAAATGTCAGGACCAACTTGCCTAGCACTGGGCGCCTACGCTCCTCATGGGGCAATGTAGGATTGGATGATGATGATATATAGATAGATAGAGAGATAGACTGATTGATAGATACACATACATTATAGATATACATAATTTTCGTTGTGGATATCAACATATATATCCATAATTTTCCTTGTGGATATGTAGATAGATAGATAGATAGATAATATATAGATAGATAGATATAATCTCATCTCATCAGCCATTTGAGTGTCCACTGCAGGACCGTCCTATCCCGAAGTGGGGACGATACAGCCAATGTATCTCTACCAAGTGGCTTAGGCTGTCTAGTAGAGATTGTATGTAGGGTGAGAAGTGCTTGTAAGTGTAACTGTAGTGTTGGAGTGGCTTTGGATGTGCGTTGTGCGTAGTCTGTGAACCAAGTGTAATCGGCCCACGCAGGCCAACTGGGTGCAAGCATACTTTATAGTATGCAACACTGGTTCAACCACAGCACCCTTCGTGTCCGCCAACGCAGTTTGTGGCCAGAAGAACGTTCCCAAAGTTTCTTACTCTGGCAGGGCGCGAACCCTCATTCTTTCATGTACGAAAACGCACACTTTACCACTGTACCTCAGAGCCAAGGCTGAGATAGAGGGATGGAGCGGAGAGGTATATGAGAGAGGGGGTGCGTGAGTTGGGAGCAGGGCAGTGAAATGGCGGGGGACAGGGCGACGTGGAAACGATTTGTTTGGCGCCACCCAGTGTGGGATTAAGGCGTCTGGCAAGATATGTATATATATATATATATATATATATATATATATATATATATATATATATATATATATATGCCATGTCTGTCGAAGTAACTGCTGAGATGGATGTTGCAGGAACCGAATAGAAAGGTGAAGGGTGGAATCATCAGCGTTTAAGTAGATGTACATCTTAGAAGGTCATTGATGAACTAAAGGAAGAGAGTTGGTGAGGAACACCACTGTTGATATACCTAGGAGAAGAACAGTGGCCGTCTACCAGGGTTGCCAGGTGTGCACATTCTCGCCAGATTATTTGTGCTTAAAGTTTAATGGCTGTGTTTTGTGCTTTTTGGGGCGATTTTGAAAGTGACTGGAAGCGAATGTTCATAAAAATAAAAGTACAAGGACATGGCATAATCCTTATCCTGCCATTCCCTTCATGCATTGTGAAACCTCAGCTAATTAGCACCTCTACCTTACCTGACTTTCCATGATTCCAAGTGTGTGTGTGTGTGTGTGTGTGTGTGTGTGTGTGTGTGTGTGTGTGTGTGTGTGTGTGTGTGTGTGTGTGTGTGTGTGTGCTAGCCCCTTGTTTTAATCCTCAAGTCCTCAAGACTCAACTTTCTCTGCCGGCGCTGCCTCTCATTTCTTTGCCAGCCTCACTACTAGCCACAGCACACAGTACAAGACAAGCAGACTTCACTGAGGCACAGTCATTATCAAATAATGGGAAAGTGGGCCAGATACAAAAAGCACTATGCACGAGAATGGGAAAAGGATCCCGTCTTGAAGGACTGGATAGCACACATTCCAGGTGATGATGGAAAGGCTTTTTGTAAATATTGTAAAATGACCTTCAGAGCACATAACGGTGACTTAATACGGCACGCGACCACAAACAAACATAAAAGAAATGCTGCCCCTTTCTCAAATGCAAGAACACTTCTCCAAACATGAATCTCCAGACGAGATGCAGATCCATCTATTAAAGTGTCAGAAATAAGAATTGCAGCCCATATTGTTTGCCAGTCAGGCATTCTAACTTTGGATCACCTGGGACAGTTAGTCAGCACCATTTCTTGCAAGGAGTTAGCCATCCACAGGACAAAATGTACGGCAATTATTAATCATGTTTTAGGCCCGTTAATGCTCAAGGATTTGCCTAATGATATTGGTGAGAGTGAATATTCATTGATTATAGACAAGAGTACAAATAAAACAGCGAAAAAACAACTCTGCATCATGGTGAGATACGCCAGCTACAAGAAGAAAAAAATCGTCACATCGTTTCTGGGTCTGCTAAGTTTACCCTCAGGCACAGCTGGAGCCATGACACAAGAACTCCTGAAGTTTCTGGAAAAGATAGAACTCAGTCCAAGAAGATGCGTTGGTCTTGTAACTAACGGGTGTAATATAATGAGTGGGGTAAATAATTCAGTAATAAGCAGATTTAGAGAAATTAATCCCCATATCATGCATAAAAAATGCATCTGTCACTCACTGCAGCTGTGTGCCTCTTATGCTATGAGAACATTACCAAAACACCTACAGTAGAATTCATGATATCAGAAACATACAGATATTTTTCTCAGAGCACCCAGAGACAGCAAAAGTAAAGTGAATTGTACAAGACAATCAACGTGGGAGAAGAACCTTTAAAGATACTCCAGCTGACAGATAAACGATGGATGTCCATTGCACCAAGCATCACAAGGATTCTGGAGCAGTACGCAGAGCTGAAGTTACAATTCCAGGTAATATATATTTATTTATTTTCAAAATCCTTTGCAATTTTCTAAATACACATATACAGAGAGAGAGAGAGAGAGAGAGAGAGAGAGAGAGAGAGAGAGAGAGAGAGAGAGAATTGATATGTTAATATGTCTACGGTTTTCAGCTGGTGAAAGGAGACGACAAGAGCTACACTTCAGAAGTACTATGTAAGAAGACTCTGAAAACAGGGCATACTTAGCTTTCTTACAGCCATTGGTAAGTGTGGTATGTGACGTGAACAGGGTGAACAAACTCTTCCAAGGGGAGCAATGTAACATCAGCAAACTTCTGGCCTATACGATGTCCCTATACCAGTCCGTCCTGCAGAGGATTTTGATGCCACGCACCTTCCCTACATGGGACTCACTCATGTCTTATGAGGTTATATATATATATATATATATATATATATATATATATATATATATAGATATAGATATATATATATATATATATATATATATATATATATATATCTATATATCTATATATATATATATATATATATATATATATATATATATATATCAATCTATCTATCTATCTATCTATCTATCTATCTATCTATATATATATATATATATATACTTGTAAAGGTCCAGTAATTTGAACAGAGGGAGCCAATCATTTGCAGTTTTTCCTTTTGCCGCTAGGAGGAATCTGCAGCACCCCTTCTACGTCAGTGTGGCCCCGGCCTTGTCTGTGAGCGGACGTGTTGTTGAGCTAAGCTTACTATTGTAACGTGGTGTGTAGGTGGCTTGGTGGTTTTGCAATAGTGGACCACATGGAACAAAGAACCTGCATCAAACTCTGGTTCATGATAAACAAGATGGCTGCAGAAACTCACCGCTTGCTTCAGTAAGCCTTTGGTGACAATGCCACATCCCAAAGCAGGACATTTTTTTGCTACTAGCTGTTCAATGAAGGTCGAAAAAAGTGCGTCAAGTTTGCAGCAATGTCAAGTTGATGTTGATCGTTTTCTCAGATATCCAAGGGATTGTTCACAAGGAATTTGTCCCACTCGGTCAATCTGTCAGCGGAATGTTTTACTGTGAAGTTTTGCAGCGTCTGAGGGAGAACATCCGCCACAAACGTCCAGAACAGTGGAAGGACAAGGACTGGGTCCTGCATCAAGACAACGCCCCCGCCCACACATCAATTGTTGTCCGGCAGTTCCTGGCTTCCACTAACACGGTAGTCCTTCCCCACCCATGCTATTCGCCTGACCTTGCTCCTTGCGACTTTTTCCTGTTTCCCAAGCTGAAATTACGACTGAAAGGGCGTCGATTTGAGTCGATTGAAAAGATCCAGACAGAATCGCAGGAGGTGCTCAAGACCATCATGCCTGATGCATTCCAGGGATGCACGGACTCGTGGAAAAAACGCTGGGACCACTGTATACATGCCCAAGGGGACTACTTTGAAGGCGACTGTGAGAACTGGGAGGTAACGTAACTTATTTTCCTACAATAATCAAATTACTGGAACCTTTGGATAGTACCTCGTGTGTATATATATATATATATATATATATATATATATATATATACTGTACGTTAGTTTAATTATATACTTGTAATTTATTCTTCAGCTAAAGCTTCTTTCATTTCTTGTACACAGTACACTCCGTTGTTGCTCAGTGTATTGTAAAGAAAAAATTACGTATTTAATTAATTCGATTTTTAAATTATTTTGAGTTAATTTCTCTTACTTCAAATATCATACTATCAATTCAAGTAAATGAATATACCAACAAAGGACGCTTATTAAGTCGGCACATGTACAGGTACACTTCTTTATACTCTCTCTCTCTCTCTCTCTCTCTCTCTCTCTCTCTCTCTCTCTCTCTCGTGTATGTGTATGCAGGTATATACACATGAATATGTCAGTGTAAATCCCTCCTCTAAATCTCATTTTTCCAAACCTGCTCCTCCTTCTCTTCTTTCTTCCCTTTTCTCCTGTCCGTATCCTTCTCTTTCCCTTCTTTTTCTTCCTACCCTTAACAACACTTTCTCCGTAGAGATCCTACTCTACAACGAAGGTTTCAGCTCTCCAAGCAATATTTATGTCTGACTCTCTAGATCAGTAGCCTACTTTTCAGCAGCGTCCTCAGAATTTAGTGAAAGGGGGGTATTTTCTGAAATCAACTTCAATGTATGAAAAGCCCTCCCACATCCACCCTGAAAGGTTAAAATGTTTGAATAATGGTAATGAAATTATAATTCATCACCCGTAATGTTTTTCTTTACTTTAAGTGCATAATTTCTATAATGAATGTTTCCTACAGCTTCTACAGTCTCAGTGAATTCCAGAAAATTAGGTTATATAAGAACACGCTTCATCCACTTAAACACTCAAGTTAAATCTCCCCTTACTCTACGCCTTTCTAATGAGAGCAAATTTAGTCTTTTTAGTCTGTTTTCATATGAAGGGTTCCGACCATCATGTATCATTTTTGTCGTTCTTCCCTGTACATATTCTAACGAACATATACCCATTCTACAGTATGGACGCCTAAATTGCGCTGCAATGAGGGCCTATCAAGTCTAAATGTGACCTAAATGTAGCCAGTACAATGTTAATGTCCATCACCAGAGTCATAGTGACCACCCTGCACAGTGCACCTCCCCTCATCTCTCTCTTTGTCTGATCCCTCACACCCTTCACCATGCCTGCCCAACCCAACCTTGATCCCATAATTACTAAAGACTCAAATCTCTCTCTCTCTCTCTCTCTCTCTCTCTCTCTCTCTCTTATCCAGATTGAAGTCCATTGCCTCCACTCATCCTCTTAACCCCAGCCCTTCCCCAGAGAGTATCACCTCCTTGTCAATGTTCAATAGGCGCGGCAGTCCAACCCTCTCTCACCTGACCCCCACTCTTCCTTTGCCTGACTTTCCGACCTGCCTCCTACTACCACTACTGCACACACACACACACACACACACACACACACACACACACACACACACACACACTGGGAGTCAGGGAGAGCAGACGTGCGACGTCGGCGCTCCATACCAAACCGGCACGGACAGTGGCATTACCTAAATTAGTATCTTTATATGAGTCAAGCTCTGTACCAGGTTAGCCTAAATGATTTTTCATTATTAAAAGAAAAAAAATAAGAAGAAGTTTAAACAAGACTTGTTCAAACAGAAAAGAGCACCAAGAGGGGAAAGAATGTGCTCATTCAGCTGAGGTTTGTTTAGACTACAGCTGCACGGGCAAGGTAAGTACATGTACTCTGTGCTTTTAGTATTGCAAAATGGACACATACTTTAGTAAAGCAAATTTGGAAAAGAAAATGAATAAAGGTAGAAAGCAAGGAAATGGCAAGTACAGTAGTCAATCACGAGAGTATTATGGAAGAGTTCAAAAATGTTACAGAGACAATTAGGCAAGTAAGCAGTCTGATAGACCAAAGCAGTGATATTGAGGAGAAGATAACACAGGTGAATGAAGCTGTGCAAAGCTACAAAAATGATGTGGAAACCACGTATGCTGAAATGGTGAAAGTAAAGAAAGACTTAGAAACAAGGGTGGAGGAAAAAAGTATTAAAAAGGATGTGAAAAGAATAATCCAAAACATTCCAAAGTTAGTCAGAGATTCAGTAGATATAAACAAATCTATAGTAATCACTGGCATAGAAGAGGAAGAAGTAAAAAACAAGATCACAAGAGACAAAAAGGAGATGGCAAATGTAATGAGCTTACTGAAAGAAGTATCAGAGGAAATCTGTAGTAAAGATATAGAGGAACACAAAAGGTTAGGGAAATACGAGAAAAGCAAGACAAGACCTCTAAAGGTGACATTCCAGATTGTAAACACTGTGGAGGAGATACTAAAAAATGCAAAGAATCTTATGGAAAAAGAGGAGTTCAAAAATGTATGGATAAAAAGATGCCTAACACAAGAGGAACTAGAATTACTGAAAGAGAAGAGGGAGGAAGCAAAAACAAAAAATGAGGGAAGATCAGAAGAGGAGAACACATTTTCTTTACAAAGTAATAGGATTGCAGATACGAAAGTGGTACACAAACAGGATGGAATAAAAAGGAGGAAGGTAGTAGAACCATGTCATGACAAGTATATAAACAAGATGATAAAGTTGATGTACTCAAATGTGGATGGAATGGTATCTAAATTACTACAGATGAATGATTATGTCAGAGAAAATGAACCACAATTAATATGCCTAACTGAAACAAAATTAACACCAAGGATATCCAATGACATACTAAACTTAGAGGAAAACAATATATGGAGAAGAGACAGAAACTTAAAAAAAGGAGGAGGAATTATAATATTAACTAAGAAAAATCTAAAGTCAATGAAATAAAACTAGATATACCCTCACAAGTAGAACTGATTGCAGTAGAGATCAACACATCTGAAGGGAAAGTAATTGTAGCCAATTTGTACATGCCACCCAGATCAAACACATGGGAAAGAGACGAATATGAGGACCTGGCAGAGAGTACAATTCAGTGTTTAAGATCATTACTAAATAAAATGGAAGAGAAATCGGAAAGAATTATACTAACTGGAGATTTTTATACAAATATAAATTGTAATACCCTAGATATAATTAGCCAAGAATGCTGTTGGGACCAAAAGCTCCTGGATCTCGTGCAAGAGTTTTTCCTAACGCAACATGTGAGGGAAACCACCAGAAAAAGAGGACTCGATGTATCTTCAATGCTAGATCTAATATTTACTAGGCAAGAAAATGATACTGACAGTTTAATATATCACCCTCCACTCGGCAAAAGCGATCATGCAGTACTAAATTACAACTTCAGGATAGCATATGACATAGTTAACAGCAATGAAAGTTACAAAAAGAGCCTAAACTATAAAAAGGGAAATTATCAAGACCTAAAGAAGTATTTCTTAGAAGCTGATTGGGAAAATGAGCTTAGAGGAGAAGATTTAAATGCTCTACATAAAAAATTCTGTGAATTTTATGAAATAGGAATCCAGAAGTACATCCCACAGCACAAAGAAGCAGATAAGAAAATACAGAAATGGTTCAATACAGAATGTAAAAAATCAAAAGAAAGAAGAGATTTGTTGTGGAATAGATACAGGAGACACAATAGTGAAAGGGCGTATAATAATTACAAACAGGCAAGAAACGATCATACAAGAATAAGGAGGGAAGCCCAAAAACAGTTTGAGGAGGATATAATAAATAAAAGTAGTGATCAACCAAAGCTGTTTTACAGCTACATCAGAAGCAAAACCAAAGTAAAAGATATAATACAATCCATTACGGACGAGGGAATCACTTATACACAAGAGAAATATATTTGTGAAGCACTAAATAAGAATTTCCAATTAGTTTTTACAGAAGAAAAATTTTTTGAGAGGGACTATGTGGAACATGCATGTCCACACATACTACCAGATATACAAATATCAGAAAAAGTAATACAGGAGGAGTTAAGTAAATTAGACAGAGGAAAAGCAAGTGGTCCTGATGAAATTTCATGTTGGGTACTACGAGAATGTGCAAAGGAGTTAAGTAAACTATTATTTTTAATTTTCAAAAAATCCTTGAGACAAGGTAAACTATCTGATATTTGGAAGAAAGCAAATATTGTCCCCTTATTCAAGAAAGGAAATAGACAAAATCCACTCAATTACCGACCAATATCACTGACCAGTGTTGTAAGCAAGGTATTAGAAAAGCTTATAGCTTGGGTAAATCATCTAGAAGAACACAGTATGATAACAGAAAGACAGTTTGGTTTCAGAAAAGGAAAATCATGTGTTACTAATCTGTTGAGCTACTATAACAGAGTAACGGACACAATACAGGAAAGAGAAGGATGGGTGGACAGTAACTATTTAGATTTCAAGAATGCATTGGACACAGTACCACACCAAAGACATTTATGGAAACTGTACCATCAAGGAGGAATTCGAGGCAAACTGTTTTGTTGGATGCAAGATTTTCTCATAAAAAGAGAAGTGAGAACAGTACTAAGGGGAAACTACTCATCATGGAAAGAAGTGACTAGTGAAGTACCACAGGGTTCAGTGCTGGCACCAATCATGTTTTTAGTGTATATAAATGATATAAACAGTAACACTGGAAATGAGAGCTATCTGAATATGTTTGCAGATGATGCAAAAAATACAAAGGAGAATTACTAACACAGACTCTTGTAAAGAGCTACAAGAAGAATTAAATAAACTTCATGAATGGAGTAATACATGGCAAATGGAATGCAATGTGGACAAGTGTCATGTAATCAAGTTTGGTAAAAGCGGAGAAAGACCTGATTGGGATTATAAGTTAGGAAATAAAACCCTATAGACATCAGAAAGAGAGAAGGGCCTAGGTGTAATTATCAATAACAGACTATCTCCGGCTGACCACATCGGTGAGAAGGTACGGAACATGTATACACTGCTTGCAAATATGAGAATAGCATTCACATACATTAATGAAGACATGCTAAGAAGGATAATGACATCATTCATTAGACCAACCCTGGAATATGCATCAGTAGTCTGGAGTCCTCATCTCAAAAAACACATAGACAAGATTGAAAAAGTTCAAAGGGCCGCTTCAAGATGGATACCAAGCTTAATGGACCTAAGTTACGAAGAAAGACGAAATAAACTGAATCTACCAACACTACAGGAGAGAAGGAAAAGAGGTGACATGATAATGCTATATAAGTGCATATCAGGGAAGGAGAAAATAGACATAAATGATTACTTAACATATGGAGAAGCATCAGCAAGAGGACACTGCGAAAAACTACATGAGAAGAGAGGTGATAAAGACGTAAGGAAATTCAGTTTCCAAACAGAGCAATTGATCAATGGAATGCACTACCGAATGAAATAGTTTGTGCCAAAACAATTCACAAATTATATGTACGATAATTATGGTTTAAGACAAGGGACAGTACGAGCTTGACTCATTCCTGTAAAGATAGAATTAGGTAAGAACAATTAGGTAAGAACACACACATACACACACACACACACACACACACACACACACACACACACACACACACACACACACACACACACTCCTTTTTGGGTTAATAATAGAGAGGAATGATAATAAATGGCTCCCACTGTGTGCCTCAGTGTAGGAGGCAATGATATTAATAGGCATATGAGTGAGGTACTGTGGCAGAAGTACAAGTTGATGTTAGAGAAGGTTAGGGAGAGGGGAGGAACCCCTGTAGTGCTCTGTGTTTTTTGCACAGAAGGCGAGTTGGGAGGGAGTGGTTGAGCAGGGCAATAGTTTTAATAATACCTTGAAGGGTATTGCAAAGATAATGCAATACCTTTCATAGACAGCTGGGGCCGGTTTTATGGATGGAGTGCTTTGTATAGCTGGGATGGGACTCAGCAGGCAAGGAGTTACTGGTTTAGCTGGAATGATAGATAGGGAATTAGAGTTTTTTTTTTCGAGGTTGAGAAGTAGACCTAAAGGAAGTTGCAGCAACTACACTCAGAAATCATTACCATCAGGTTTGGATTGATGCAGCAAGACTTGCAAAAGTAAGAACAATAGTTTAACCATTAGTGTAGATACATCCACCCAGGCACCTCAAAATGAGCAGGAAATGACAGAGAACAGAAAAAGCGATAATAGTATGGCGATAAGTGATAGCACAAAAAAATGTTATATTAGTAAAGTAGAGTTTCGCAGTTAGTAGTTAAATAAAAAACAGTACATCCCAAGGTAGAGGCATAACTACTCGTCTATCTGTCTATTGCCAGATGCCTCAATCCAGTTCAGGGTGGTCACAAACAAATCGCCTCCATGTCACCCTGTTCCTCGCCATTTCACAGCCCTGATCCCAACTCACACCCACCTCTCTCTTATACTCCTCCACCCCATCCCTCCATCTCATCCTCGGCCTCCCACTCACAAACACTCTCTTTGTCAGTCTTTCACCCTCCATCCTCTCCACATGGCCAAACCACCTCAGTGTATTCCTCCTAACGCTTCCTATCACATCCACAGCAACACCACAACACTTGTTTATATCCTCATTTGTCAGCCTGTCTCTCCATGTGACTCCACAGGTTCCTCTTAAATAACTTATTTCCACTGCTCTCACTCTTGACTTCTGTCCTTCCAACAACGTCCAAGCTTCACTTCCATACGTTAGAGTTGGTATCACAATACTGTCATGTTGTAACTTATTCACTTCCATGCTCACATCCCTGTTTCTTATCACTGCTTTCAAGGAACCAGCAACCTTTCTTCCCTCCTGTACCCTTGCAAGCACTTCACCCTCCAAACCTCCATTCTTACTCATCACACTACCCAAGTACTTAAATTTACTCACATTATCCAATTCCTCACCATCCAACCTCGCTGTACATTCACTGACTTCACCTCTCTCAAAGACCATCACTTTACTCTTCCCTACATTCACCTTTGGATTCCGTTTCTTACACACTCTCCTAAATTCATCCAAAAAGCCCTGCAGCTGCCCTTCGTCTTCACTCGACAACACAGTATCATCTGCAAACAACAGTACAGGGACTTTCCAAACACTATCCTCTCTCATTAAGGCCACTCCAACATCCACTACCTTACCTTGTACCTCTTTTATTACCCCATCCATGTACAGATTGAACAACCATGGAGACATGACACATCCCTGTTTCAACCAAACGTTCAAAGAGAAAAATTCACTCAGTTCACCATCCACACGCACTGCAGCTTTAGCACCATCATACATACTCTTCACAGCATTCAACAACTTCCCATCTACTCCATATATTCTTAATACTTTCTACAATCCTTGTCTATCCACCCTGTCATATGCTTTCTCCAAATCCATGAAAGCCCCATACAACTTCTTTCCCTTCTCTAGAAACTTCTCCACTAAAGATCTAAGAATGAATATCTGATCTACACAACCTCTTCCCTTCCTAAAGCCTCCCTGTTCTTCTCCAACTAATTCCTCTGTTATTTCTCTAACGCTGTCAATAAGTATCCTACCATACACTTTTCCTATTATACTAAGAAGACGAATGCCCATATGATTACCACACACTTCTTTTTCCCTTTTTCCTTTGTACAAGGGAATAATTATACCTGACTTCCAATCCCCCGGGACTCTACCTTCCTCCCAGGCCAATCTGCACATCTTCCACATCCATTCTCCTACTATCTCTCCCCCACGCTTCAGCATTTCACCACACACTCCATCAATTCCTGGGGCCTTCCCCAATTTAACTTTCTTCATTGCTTCCACAACTTCTATCCTACTGATTTCTTCCTGTCTTCTCACCTCCCTCCTTCTCCCAGCCATTCCTCAGCCACTTATACTAGCATTACTTTCATTCTCTGTGTTCAACAATTCCTTAAAGTGTTCTCTCCATCTGCTCACTTTTTCTCCCTACTCCACTAGTAATCTACCATTTTTATATTTCACTTCTCTGCTAACTTCACTTCCACCCTGTCTTACTCTCTTCACCTCTTTCCAGAACATTTTCTTACAGTCCCTCCACTTTACACTCAAATTCCTTCCAAAGTCTTCATCCACTCTCTTCTTACTCTCTCTTGCTAATCTTTTCACCTCTCTCTTTCTACATATAACTCTCTCTTCCGCCTCGTAATAATCTGAAAGTGTACCACACAAACAGCCGGAGTTTACGTAAAAAATGTATGAACTGAGGGCTTTAACCCCTACACCGCGGGCTTGTTTACCAATGACTTGCATGTGCCGCGGGGTTATTTGGGCTCCGACAGACTCTCAAAAAATATTTGCCAAAAATCAGTTATTAGTCCTAGAATAATAAAATTACATATGCTTATGGCACATACCTTCAGCTTTCTCCTGGAATGATTGTTGAGCCTTCGTCGGTTACCGTAGGACTTGTGGAGACCTCTGAAGTAGGGTAACGAAGTCTCCACTTTACACTTCCCGACAACCCGTAATATGATTACCACAGCCAGATACAAACACTATAAACACTATTCTACAATTTTCAAGTAGTTTGGGATCCATACTAAAAAAAAAAAACACTGTGAAAGCAATGGAAATTACGAGCTGTCTGATTGTCGCACTGGCACTAGTTCTCTCTTGGTTTTCTGTCATTTATTATTCATTTAAACCATCACACTTTATATTTCTATTACTATATAACACTTATATATATCTACAGTCTTTATCCATAAGTTTCCTTCAGTAGTATTAGTTTATTGTCACTGTAGGGATTCAATTTCTTTCAGTAAAATACGTAGCATTCACTTTCTCGTCCTGTATACTGGCATTGAGAGTGAATGTCACTTTCATTTTCACTCTCATAACTCATAGCATTCAGACATGCTAGAGTGAAACTTTCACTTTCATTACTCCTAGGGTATATACTTTTTATAATACTACTCATTTACATTTCTATTTACGTTCTCTATTTTATTTACGTTATTTACATTTCTATTTTATTTACACTGTGTTGTGCACTGTCACTTGAAATAACTTATAAAACTATTTTCCATTGTTCACGTATATTTACATTCATTACTTTCACTTGCTGTTTACACATTATTTACACATTATTTACATTTCCACTTGCACTGTTTTACTCAATAGAAAGATCGTAGTCACTCTTTTATCAATTGTCAGCCTTTTACCTCTTTCCACACGAGGTTTAGTAGGGGGTAAAGATCACAGAGCCATTTGCATGGGGGTGAAAAAAGGCCTTGAAGTCAGCAAGAAGAAACATACGTCCTCTCACTTCGGAAGATGAGAGTAAACTGATAACGCAGGGCCAGCCAGCCTGGAGGCCTGTTTAGGGGTTATTCAGAGTTACCAATATTACTTCTTGAAACAGCTAAGTCTAGCACTGATATGATTGGCAGGAAATCTAGACAATACATTATAAATTTGGTAGTTCCAGGTGAATGTAAATATCACTTAGGCTTCTCCCTTCCCTCCTTACATGTATATTTATTACGAAAATAGATTAGAGGCCTACTTAGGAGATATATAATCAGAGCTACCAATGTTAAATCTTGAAACAGCTTTGTGTAGCACTGATATGATTGGCAGGAAATCTAGACAATACATTATAAATTAGGTAGTTCCAGGTGAATGTAAATATCACTTAGGCTTCTCCCTTCCCTCCTTACATGTATATTTATTAAGAAAATAGATTATACGGCATATTTCAAGGGGAAAAAAACAGCGAAAATTAGCGAACGAGTGCACGTGAGGTGTTGTCAGGTGATAATTAGCCAATTCCGGGTATATGGCACTCTCACTTACCTTATTTCTTTCTTGTATATATTATTTGGTATAAGAGTACGACATAGGGCTTATTTCAATGGATGAAATCAGTGAAAAATTCCAGGGAAGATTTACTTAGCGTAGCATGGCCGGGCAGGCGAGAGGATAGGGTAATGGAGGGGGGGTAGGGAGGGGAGTCAAGAACGGGGAGAAATGGCTAAATTGTCAACAATGGATGGGAGTACAGATGAGATTAGGAGTGCTGACTAGTGTTGGACATTGGCAGTACTGATAGATGATACAAGCCCCCACTTGGAAGCCCGGGTGAATTCAAAATAACACAGAATCACAAAAGCGACTCCCCGCGGTATGATCCCTTGCTCCCAAGCGTCACGAAAGTGACGCCCCGCGGTTAAGGGGTTAATTTGTACAGAGAAAATAGACATTGCCGTTATTAGTGAAACTTGGATGAATACAGACACGCGAGAATTTTTAGCAGAATATCAGATAAAGGGCTATAATACCTTTGTGTCAAACCGTCTGGGAAGAAAGGGGGGTGGTGTAGCTATTTATGTAAAGGATTCATTAAACTGTTACAATAAAGTAGACATTAAAGTAAATGAGGACACAGAAAGTGTCTGGGTTGAAATTAGTAACAATAGGGAGAAATTAGTCTTAGGAGCAATTTACACATTTCCAAAATTAAGTAGAGCAGATAGTAAATACGTTTGGGAGGAAAATAGGAAAGCATCGCAGTCCAGCTTAGTATTAATTGTACGGGACCCTAATCTGCCAAGGATAGATTGGAGAAATCAGACAGGGGAAGCAGAGTCAGAGGAATTTCTAGAGGTAGTACAGGATAATTTCCTTTATCAGTATATCAGGGAGCCCACCAGAGGTAATAATACACTAGATTTGGTTTTAGCTAATAAAGAAAATATCATTAGTGATACAGAGGCTGCTGGATGACTTGGGAATAGCGATCATGAAGAAATTAAGTTCAAATTTATTTGGCATGTTTGTTCCACTGAAAATACATCCACCGTTCCTAATTTTCGTCTAGGATATTTCGAAGGCTTAAGAGCTTATTTTAGAAGGGTATTTCGTAGGGAGAATAGCTATTTTAGGGAGTGTCAGGTCAGTGGGGAACCCCAGGTCATAGGTGAGGGG
Source organism: Coenobita brevimanus (assembly GCF_032717465.1). NCBI lineage: Eukaryota > Metazoa > Arthropoda > Malacostraca > Decapoda > Coenobitidae > Coenobita > Coenobita brevimanus. The sequence continues at coordinate 6,446,152 of NC_136985.1, read as the reverse complement.
CACGAAACAGGTGGGAATGTGCGCCAGGAGTCTGGGGAAGGTGAGGTCATAGATGGGAGTGTAGTCCAGGTGATGAGGATTAACTCAGATCCAGTACCAAGCAGACGTTCGACCAGTGAGAAATATAACGAGTTACTAAATATAATACATGGAGGCCAAGATAGATATATCCCTTCAAAACTGTTTAAAACGAATAATTCAGAACCAAGATGGTTAAACAACAGATTAAAATCTCTCATAGGCCAAAGGAAAGGAATATATAGAAAAATAACACGTGGAGAGGAACACTTACGTAACTGGTACGATATTTTAAATAGAGAGGTAAAGAGGGAGATACGAAAAACAAAGAAAAGTTATGAAATTAAGGTTGCCATTGAATAGAAAGAAAGCCCCATGGGTTTTATCAAATGTACTGTACAAAAAATATAGATAGCATAGGACCACTCAGAACAGAATCAGGTGACATTACCAGTGAAGATAAAGAAATGTGCTCCATCCTAAATAATTATTTCATATCAATATTCACCAAGGAAAATCTAGACCTTGTCCCTCAAGCAGCAAATATTTACGATGATAATACGGAAAATATTCTTAGTAAAATAACCATTAGTAAGGAGGACGTATTGAAAGAAATTAATAAGTTAGAACCTCAAAAATCGCCAGGTGAGGACAATATATATGCAAAAATTATAAAAGAAACCAAAGAAGAATTATGACAACCGCTTTTAATGTTACTTAATGACTCTTTAATTTCAGAAGTTCCAGAGGCGTGGAAGACTGCAAACGAGTGCCCAGCTTTAAAAAGGGTGATAAATCAGCTGCGTCGAATTATCGTCCGATAAGTCTAACATCAATAGTAGGAAAAATGTTACGAGTCAATTTTGGTAAATAAGATTAGAGAACACTTAAAAGATTTAATCTTGTAAACGAAAGTCAGCACGGATTCAGGCAAGGACGATCCAGCCTCAAAAACTTGTTGTCATTCTACTCGGAGGTCTATGAGGCAGTAGACAGCAATAAAGCTTACGATGTTATTTATCTGGACTTTAGTAAAGCTTTTGATAGGGTCCCACACGAAAGGTTAGTTAGAAAGGTTCGAGCACAAGGTGTAGACGGCAATATTTTAAAATGGATAGAATCCTGGCTGAAAGGACGAAAGCAGTGAGTATTAATAAATGGAACTAAGTCGGATTGGGGATTAGTAACTAGCGGTGTACCACAGGGTTCAGTACTCGGTCCCTTATTATTTATTATATATATAAATGATCTTCACTCTCATTTTAAATGCCAGGACCAACTTGCCTAGCCCCGGGCTCCTACGCTCCTCATGGGGCAACGTAGGATTGGATGATGGATGGATGGATGGATGGATGAATGATCTAGACTTAGGAGTCACTAGCAGCATCAGGAAATTTGCCGACGATACAAAAATAGGGCTTATCATTAACTCGACTGACGATTGCCATAACTTACAAAAAGACCTCGATACATTGTCCAAATGGTCTAAAACTTGGCAAATGGAATTTAACGTTGAAAAATGTAAAGTACTTAGAGTAGGCAAGACCATTGGAGACACTAAATACAGCTTAGATAACAAAGAAATTAGCAAATCAGAATGTGAGAGGGATCTAGGAGTTATGGTTAGTAACGACCTTAAACCAAGACAACAGTGTATTAATGCGAGAAATAAAGCAAATAGGGTTTTAGGATTTATTTCGAGAAGCGTGAGCAATAGGTCATCAAAAGTAATATTGCAATTTTATCTAGCATTAGTAAGGCCGCATTTAGACTACGCAGTACAATTTTGGTGTCCTTACTAAAGAATGGATATTAACTCGTTAGAAAATGTACATAGAAGAATGACAAAACTGATACATGACGTTCGGAACCTGTCATATGAAGACAAACTAAAAAGGCTAAGTCTGCATTCGCTAGAAAGGCATAGAGTAAGGGGAGACTTAACTGAGGTGTTTAAGTGGATGAGGCGTATAAATAAGGGATATAGTAGCAAGATACTTAAAGTGAGCATACAGGATAGAACTAGAAGTAATTGTTTCAAACTAGAAAAATTCCGTTTCAATAAGGAAATAGGTAGAAATTGGTTTGGTAATAGAGTAGTAGACGAATGGAATAAGCTACCTAGTAAAGTCGTTGCTGCCTTTTCCGTTGAGAGTTTCAAGCATAGGCTAGATAAGCATATGACAAGTAAGGGGTGGGTATAGAAAAAAATAATCTTATAACCAATACTAATCCATAATTTTTCCTTTTCAGGTTACACCACGATAGTCTCTATTCTCCTTTCACACTCTCCTATAAAATGTCCACGCCAGTTTTTCTATACTGCGTGGTGTTCTTTCTGACTTTTTTCTGCCGCTTTCGGCAGGAGGGTTTGGAGGGCGGGGGACAGCCTTCTTCTTTTCTATCCTTATATCATTCTAGTTGTTCACTTACCCTTCTAGGAGCTGCCTTGCATGGGCCAACCGGCCTACTGCAGTTATCCTCTCTTCTTATGTTCTTATGGTCATCACGCCCAAGACTGATGAAGGAGAGGCGTGTGCCTCAAATGCCCCCATCTTCCCATGGGCACTGCTACTGCTCTCTCTCTCTCTCTCTCTCTCTCTCTCTGTATCATTATGGTAACTCATGTCTTTTGGTTCACTATAGGTGGCAGGTGACCAAAAGCTTATGCCATTAGCTGCAGTAAATATGGGTGTCAAATTCATTCTGGAAGTGGAAAGAAGTGGTCTTCGTGCTGACGTTGTTGGTAACATCAAATCCCACTGTCGTCAGTTAATGTTGACACTTTTACGTGAAATACGTAAGCGACTGCCCACCAATGTCCAGATATTGAAGAGCATGGCGTGTCTCTCCCCTGATATTGTTCTTGGTCTCCGAAAGCCACACCTGGGGGACCTTTCATTCCTCCCGATGTATGACGGGGACTTAGGCAAGCTCGAACAACAGCAGATGAAACTGGACACATGTGACTGGATCCATAAAATGTCTAATGACACAAGTGAATTTTGAAAGATGCAGCAGGAGAGCAAGATTCAAGCAAGTGGGGCAGTTTGTATTAACAATGTTGGCACTGCCAGTGAGTAATGCTGCAGTAGAACGCGCATTCTCACAAATGAACTTAATAAAAAATAAAGTACGGAACCGTATGCTGCAAGAAACAATGGAGAACATAATGCATGTCCGGGCGTTCATGTCTAGGCATGCAATATGCTGTAGCGAGTTCATTCCCAATCAGTCATTGTCAAAACTGTTTGGTCAGGATATTTACGCTAAAGCAAATGCTGAGAGTGTGTTGAACATTTAGGTATTTTTTCCCATATACTGTAGTTTATGTCTAGGCACTCAAGTAAACATACATAAGAACATAAGAAGAAAGGATAACTGCAGTAGGCCATTTGGCCCATGCCACGCAGCTCCTAAAAGAGTAACTAAACTACTAGAATGAGATAAGGATAGGAAAGAAGTCTTGTAACCTGTGTAGCCACTTTTGACTAATGTCACTGTGTGCCATAGTTATTCTACTGAACTCTGTGGTGATTCAGAATAATGAAATGTCTGGTTGGGGATGACCCAACCAAACACAATGACTAACCTGGCTAGTGTAATGACTGATTCCCTAGGTTGTGAAATAAGGAGTGTGCACCTGTTTTAAACAATGTTATTTTCTATAACGTTCATTATATCTATATTCGTTGTAGTACATTCTTTATTTCATTTTCCTATGCGGGTACAAAATGTACTGTTAAAGTAATATAAGAATCTAGTTTTTGTGGGATGTGGAATTCTACACAGCCATGAGCAATGGTCAGTGTTTATAATTTCTCAGTTCAGCTATCATGTTAAAGAGAATGAATGGGATGATGACAGAGGTGGTTAACGATGATGCACTCAGATGTCCAAATGCATGGTAAAATCGCAAAAAAATTACAAATAGTGGCAGAAAACTAAGAACCAGGTCTGCATTCGGGGTTGGGCTAAGCAACGACGGTTCGTGCGCGTTTTGGGCGTGTTTCGGGAAGGATTGTGCGCCAACAGCACCCACCTACCTGGCAACACTGCCGTCCAAAACATCAGCTATAGAACGGCCAGAAAGGAAGCTAATGATCGAGGCACAAATAGAAGGATAGAAACTGTAAGAGGGCAGTTTGGAAAATGAAAATCTATGCCAGACTCAATCGAAAGCCTTTGAGATGTAAAGTGCAATGGCAAAGCTTTCGCCAAAGTTCCAAAAGGAGGATGACCAGGAGTCTGAAATATGGGTGAGAAGATCGGCAGAGGAGCGTCCCTGACGGAACCCATACTGACGATGAAAAAGAAGGTTGTTTGTAGAAAAGTTTCTAAAACTTTTCTGTTAAGAATATACTCAAAAACTTTTGAGACACAGGATGTTAAAGCAACTGGGCGATAGTTACAGGGTTGGGAATAGTCACCTTTCTTTGGGACTGGATGAATGAGAGCAAACTTCCAGCAAAGAATGAAAGGTACAATTTGAAAGACAAAGACAAAAGAGGTTACCTAGGTAGGGTGTAAGCACACATGCACAGTTCTTGAGGACAACAGGAGGTACCCCATCAGACCCATATGCCTTGTTACTGTAGTATTGAGACCAGTGATGGCAGAAAATACATTAGCTGAAGAAATTTTAATGTCAGCCATGAGGAAGTCAGAGGGGGGAAGAGATGGAGGAACAGCACCGGAATCGTCTAAGGTGGAACTGGAGGAGAAAATCTGTGCAGAGATCTGCTTTATCAGTAAAAGAAATAGCCACAGAGCCATCAGAGTAGAAATAAGGAGGGAAGGATGATGAGGTAAGGTTGTTAGAAAGGTTTTTGGCAAGGTGCCAGAAGGAGTAGGAAGTATTCGAGTTGGGGAGTTGAGAGCATTTAGTACGGATGAAATTATTTTTAGCAGAACGAAGAACAGACTTAGGACGATTCCGGGCAGAAACATAGAAAAGATGTGATTCAGGGGTAGGCTGGCTCCGGTACCTTTTGTAGGCTCTATCCTTGTTGTGGACAGCATTTTAACAAGCGTGATTAAACCAAGGACTGCTTGCATTAGTCAAAGTATGTGAGAAAGGAATGTATGCTTCCATGCCCGAGTGAATAACCTCCGTAATGCGCCAGGCACACTCAGATGGCTCCCGGCCATGGAAGCAATAACCATTTCAGGGAAAATCAAAGAAGTACTGCCTGAGGGCCTCCCAAATAGTAGCTCCAAAGTGCCACAACCGACGTTTCTTTGGAGGGTCCACAGGCCGTACTGGAGCGATAGGACAGGTTGAGATAATAAGGTTGTAATGGGAGAAGCCCAACGGAGAGGAAATATTAACAGTGTAAGCAGATGGATCAGTTGTAAAGAAGAGGTTATGTATGTTGGGACTCTCTCCAAGATGGTCAGCGATACGGATAGGGTGCTGTACAAGCTGTTTTACGTCATTAAGGATAGAAACGATGTAGGCTTGTTCACCAGGCTATACCTGTAAGTCTGACAGTTTTACAGTATGTGTCCCAGTGTACACACAACAGAAGTAAGAAGCTGGCACTAAGCAACGTGTATAATATGTGAAGAAATGATATAGATAATATCGTAGCAATAAACATGGATGACGCACATATGAAGATTAGGTTTAAAAAATACTGAAAAAGAACAATTCAAGTAAGATTCACGAAGGACTTGTTTACACGATCAGTGTCGTAGTATGGTTTAGATGCACGGTTCGTGCTCAGGCACTGACCGTGTAGACAGCTGATGCCGCCAACATGACCAGTGCTCGAGCACAACATCGAAACAATTCGTCGAAACACTGGTTCGACACTGATCGTGTAAAGCAGCCCAAAGGTATGGAAGTTTGAGCTCACTGTGAATTAATGTTATCAACATGCACTCATTTATACGGTCCTGTGAATACAATTTGATACCGTATTCCCTTGATTGTTTCAGCCCTTGCTGTGACGTAACTCAAGGTGTCTTCACCTAATGAAAGTAAATTACTTTCCTCGCTTGGAGGGCACATTGTTCTCGTGCGTTTAACTCGCTCAGTATACTCTCTTATAGTCGGACTGGTCTTGGATGATCCGCACCCCTCTGGCTATGCCAATGCCTACAAATGCTGATGGTTAAAGAAGATAAGCGGAATTATATTTAAAAAAAAAGTAATGAAAATATTTTAGTGATGGAGATTGATGTAATCACTGATGATAAATTGGCTGTGATAACACCAGCGAAAAGAAGGATGAAAATCAGAAACCTAGACTGCTAAATCTAGTATGGTAGCCTATTTGATGAAGGCAACAAGCACAGCGATCCCAGCTGCTCCCAAAACTATATATGGCCAGAGAAGCTGAAATTAATCAGAGTAAGGTGTTTAGAGATCTATGCAAGGCAGACAGAAAAAGGAAGAATCCAGGGAATGAGAGAGAGAGAGAGAGAGAGAGAGAGAGAGAGAGAGAGAGAGAGAGAGAGAGAGAGAGAGAGAGAGAGAGAGAGAGAGAGAGAGAGATTTACAGGCCAGTGAAGTAAAGGTTGAAATGTGCATTATTCATGGAAACAAGGTAGTAAACACTCAAAATAAATAAACGAAATTCACGAATCTGAGGAAATTCCTGCATTACAGAGAATACACCTTCATTACTAACGACGTCCTTCTCTCCATTACTTGTATTTTGACTTCCCTCTCAAAACCCCATCCATATATGCAATAAATATCCACGGGTAATTATCAAACGCTTGTGTGGGTGAGAGAGAGAGAGAGAGAGAGAGAGAGAGAGAGAGAGAGAGTAAGCAAAAGTGAGGGTGTCTCTGTGTGTCTGTTAGTATTCCATCACTTTTAGCACCGAATTATTTTAAAGTGATCTTGGAAACCATTTATGTCAAAGTACCACCATTATCATAAGCGTCATCATTATCATCATCATCCTAACTCCACTTCTCACGTAAGAGATGGGGTGTGGCAAGGTTCTATGTAGTAGGAAACAGCATGCACAAAAGTCATCTGCTTTATTGTTCATATTTTCCCACTTTTATATGGAGTCGGTGTGTTTGACCAATCATCACCATACATCTCGGTCCTGCGCTGCTTCCCCCGACAGTCCTTTGCTCTCTCAAATCTTCGTTTACACAGTCCATCTAGGCTACCTCCTTTTCGGCCTTCCTGTCTTTCCTTCCTTGTAGTTACCTCCATTACCGTTACTCTAATACCACATAATCTTCATCTCTTCTCATCCGTGCCCATATCAGTACAGTCTTCTTTGGAAATGTTGGGTGGCAGAGAGAGGCTGTTTGGAGCTTGAAACCTTTATTTTCTCAACGGTTCGGGCTACACAGAATCCATCTTCAGAAGAGGGTCCTGTGTAGCCCAAAACGTTAAAATAAACAATTCAAACTCTAATATGTGTTTCTCTCCCATCCAACATCTCTTCGAGTCTCACGAGTCTTAACTGCACCTCAGTTCATCTGTTTGTACATAATTATTGCATTGATTGCTTATAGACACGATTCATTTACCTCTTCCTCCTCCTTATCATCGTCATCATTCCGCCTCTTATTCCTACCCACCGGTGTTCAGTAAGGTCTAGAAAGCAAAGAATAAACGAAAACAAAAACAAAAAACGAATGACTGAGAAATAAACCCTAGGTTACCTAATGAAATAGGCCACACATTCATTCACTCACCATTCAAGCCTCTAGATTTCGGACTGCACCTCACAGGCACACTTTTGACACGTAGTTTCATGATTTTTTTTTTTTTTTTTATGCGAGGAAGAAGGAACCAAAGGCCATGAGCCCGCAGTAACAGTTCCCTCCAAGAGAAAAACAAAATACAATAGAGAGCCAAATTCAAGACGGTGTCAATCCGACGACTATCATGTTAAAAAGAGGATGCCAAACCCATTTCATAACACTGATCATGCAACCAGCTCGATCCCATCATTAACCTGGCATTATCAACTTTATCATCAGCTAGAAAGCCCCGTAAGTCCATAATGATATGACCATATGACTTTATTACAAATCCAACATTAGTAAATATGCAAGCAGTGATACATAGTCGTTTAAGCCAGCAAAATTACAACCCCAAGTAAAACTACACAACACACACAAAGTTTAATATGCAACTTAAGGGCAGTGTAAAATACCAGAAGTAAAGGTGTTCCAAGGCCTCGTACGAAAACGTGGTAAATAAATAAAGGTATATGTAGTATTGTAGGGAATAAGACACATTGCAGTGAAGCAAACAGCTAAACAAGAAGTGCTGAAAAGTTTCCTTAACTCTCGAAAATACGGTCTCAAGGCAGGGCCCTTAGGAGGAGAAAACAACAGCACCACAGGCAGGACTCGAATACAATCGCCAGCAACACCACTGGAAGGGACAGCACAATAGGCACCACCACCTTCCTCACCCGCCGCACCTCAACCGCCCCCCCCCCCCGCTCCACCACATAGGCCTTCTCAGACTGCCCCACAAAGGCTAAACCTATGTCCTGCTGGGCTTGGGGCTGGGCTGAGTGTGTGGGGCGCTGGGGGGGAGGGACGGGAGGGGTATGTGGAGTCCTAGGGGTGAGGGTGGGCTGGGGGTGGTTGCTGTTCCCTGTTCCCCACCACTTCCTGCTCCCCGTGCGACACCACCACACGAACACCGCTCCTCTCGAACACACCCATGTCCTGTAGAGGGTCAGGGCTTGGGGAGCGTCCGGGGTCTAGGGGGTCAGGGACAGCGTTCAAGGGGTGGCGATCATCGCCTTGGTCCTGGACCAAACCTCTCTCTTGCCCTGCTCCTGCCTCTGTTGCAGCAAAAATCAGTAGAAGAATTCTGAACATCATTGGTTACCAAACGGTAACTAATTAATAAATTTTGTTTACAGCCACAGGAAACAAGTCTTTTTTGTAATTTTTGAGGGAAATCGGATGATTTTGAATGTAGGAGCCAGGATTCCGGGGGCTTGAGTCATGTGTGAATGATTGTGTGGTCCACTATATGGGCTGGTTGTGTTGAAATATCTACTCAGACGGAAAATGTCTACTTAGACGTTTGTGTTTAGCTTGGGAAGAGTGTTTCAGAGGATGTGGGTTAAGGGAGGCTGAACCTAACCATTTCCATTTAATGAAGACTTTACGCAACCTTTCTATTTCCAATTAATGAAGAATTTATCTAACCCTTCCATTTTCAAGTCTCTCTCAAGATGACAAAAGTTGTAAGGAAAAAGAGAAAGTAAGAAAATGGTGTAAAATGCGTTAGCTGAGTCAGTGGGTTAACGAATTTAATAGCAAGATAAATGCGTGAGGCATTGCCAAAAGGACTAGCTTCTGTGTTTCCCTGGGGGATGTTGCCTACAACAAAACTGGAATTGCAGTACATTAAGTATCCTGCTTAAATGAAGAAAAAATTGATATTAGACGTATAGGCTATTATTTTCTAGTCATGATGATTAAACCCTCTTGTTTGTTGATGTATTTTCATTCCTATTCCTGTCGCCACCAAATGATATTTTGAGCTATATATGGATGATGAGGTGGGAAAAGGTTACTGGAAGAAATTTTAACCCTTCAAGTTTGAAAAGTCTCTCCTAAGTTGTATAAAATCGTGTGAAGATTGCAAGAAAATATTGAGGATTATCATTAAATTGAAAACGTATAGTATCAGCATCTTGCTCATCCGAACGTGAACTCGGTGGACTGCCGGGTGAAGCTGCCCTCCTCTTGCAGTCCACCATATTTCGAGGGATTGGATGGGACCTGAGGGATGTTTGTATAACAGGGCAGTGAGTCGACCGGCAATATCGGTGCCACCGCAAGGCGTCCCCCTCTAGCACCAGTTGAAACGGCAATTCCCTTTAGCACACAGGAGTCACTGAAAGCATATTTTTGCCACATTCACGCGATATTATTCTGCTTGGGGGATACTTTGACCTGAAGGAGCTACACACGGGCTTTATTCACTCCTTCAGTACAGTAAAAAATAATAATAAAAATGAAATAAATCCATCGTCTGGAGGTAACGTGATTAAAAGAAATTAGCTGTGGTGAAGGGGATAATGACGTTATACCTAATACGAGTTTCTTGTGATTTCATAACATGGTCTGTGAATCGCAAAAACTAAATGAAAAGGAGATAGTATAAAGAAGACGCTAAATGATGAAACCATTAAATCTGCCTAAGGTATTGATGCTGTTCCTCTGACTATATATAATTCATCCTCAGAACGTGACTACATGGATGCGATGAACATTCCTGTGATGAGACAACCCTAGCATGTACGGTATTCAATATGGTCCTATATGGACGGTGGGTTTTGGCGCAAGCGGGTGCCATGTATAGGTGTATAGTATACAGAAGATTGATGGGCCTCAGGAAACGAGCTGTGAAGCTTATGCCCAGCGTCGGAAAAAAAAAAAAAAGTGCTGACATAAAATCGCTCAGGGGCGAACAAGTGATCACTCACGTGAAATGTCTGAACAGAGTAATCTGTGTACATTCTATAACATTCAACCCTAAACCCTTGCCATCCTTTACACAGCATGTTCCTTGAGCTATATTGCTTCCAGACTGACTAATCTGTCTTTGAGTGTACACTGCTACCTGCCCTATGGCGTTATACATCACCGTTCACAGGATGCTTCTCGCCTCATACAGTAAAATAACCGATTGCAGTGTGAAAAATGACGAATCCTTTAGCACTGGCAACATCAGTGCATTTTACGTAAAGTCTTACTGTATATTACCTTCCTGTTACATGAACATAACTGCCTTTGATTCTTGTTAAACTTATCTTTCTGCTCTCCTTGTATATCTGTTCAGTTGTTTCTCTGCTGTTTTTCTTGACACTTATATTTGTGCTCAGACTACTTTGTTAGTCTGTAATAGCCTACTTGTACTCTCTCAGCCATACCCTGTGTGCTTATGTAACTTATGCTAATAATATTATTATATTATTATTATTATTGTTATTATTATTATTATTATTATTATTATTAGTAATAGTAGTAGTAGTAGTAGTAGTAGTAATAGGAGTAGTATTAGTAGTAATAATAATAATAATAATAATAATAATAATAATAGTAACAGTAATAATAATAATAAAGATCTTCTGAATGGACTGTTAAGCTAACCTGAAGAAAGGGCGAGCAGTGACCTGACAGTTGCTGACGCAGCCACCACCCCGTCCTTCATCATCACAGGACTAACATACTGGTACTAACATGGGTATTATCACATGTGGACGGGTCTTGCTGCCAGTCATTAAAATCTGCTTAAAAGAAATTCACATCCTTAAACCCTTCCCTGCCCCACTCAGGACTGCAAGCCAACTCTACCGACTCGGCCACCTCCTGCCCACACATTCCAAACACTCACTGGTTGCCTTACAGACCACATCCGATAGTAGTACTTTCACCAGTAGACCGCCATGCCTTTATGCGGTTCTTTGGACTACACGAAACCATTTGGGTTGTCGGTCAGTGTAGCGTCACCTGAAGACAACATTACACACAGTGTGTAGATGGTGGACGATCTGATTTAATAGAGTGCAAAAATATGCAATTGGGCAGTTTTTAAGGATACAGAGGAAATACAGAAGTAGGTAGAACTGACTAACATGGTAGCAGGGCTGAAGGAGAGAGTGCAGTAAATCTTTTCAGTGCGACTTAAGCAAAGATTATTTCGAGATGTAAAACGCGAAAGTCAAAATACATTCCTGTTATGGACCATATGTTCCTGCTTGCTGCCTCTGTAAATGTGTGTATTATTTAACGTACTTAAACGATTTCTACTTTCTGAGGAGAGAAGTAGCCAGAATTAGTGATAAACAAAAAGCTATATTTGGGCTGAAGGATCAGCGTCCATATTTACGTTTCAACGTTCTACTACCGTCGTTTTATGAGGGACTTCATCAGTAAAAGCAATGAATTTTGTTACTGGAAAAATGGTGCAGCGTTCTGTATCGTTTTTTTCTGCTTTGAAAGTATTATTTAATCACAAAATCATTGGCATACAGCCTATATGACGTAGGGTCAAAGTGGGCGACTTGACACTGAATTGGCCAATTATTTGGTTTTGCACGAAATCTTTGACGTCACGATCTCTCAAACTATTACTGAAGAGGATTTCTTTCCATGATCTTGATTTGTTATGAAGTACTTTGTTCATGTCTTGAATTAATAGTAAGAAATTATCACTCGTCTATCCACACACACACACACACACACACACACACACACACACACACACACACACACACACACACACACACACACAAATGCCAGCTGCGTGAGGCAGGGGCCTACCTAGAGATTTGGGGGCCCGGGGGCTAGATTCTTTGCGGGGCCCCCCCTTCTGGAGGGGGGGCCCCGCAAAGAACCTAGCCCCCCTAATTTTCAAAAGTTATCTAATATCTCAGCCGGGATTGTCGGGATGATAAATATATATATTTTTTAAATATTAATAAAAAAAACAAATTTTTAAGGCTTTGGGGGGGCCCCCCTCAATTGGGGGCCCGGGGGTCAGTTTCAAACAGCCCCCCCGCCCCCCCCTCAGGTACGCCACTGGCGTGAGGACATTGCTATCTGTTAGTAGTTCTGTATTACTTGTAAGATTTAACGTGACTTACAAATGACATGTTCCATTGTGTGTCTTACATAAATATTTTGCATGAATTAACCAAAAGTATAATTTATTAATCCCTACTATGCATATAATTTTGGAGCAAGCATAATTACATGGATAAATGAGACTACGCACATTTACATTTATATGACATCATACGTGAGCTGGACTATGGATATATGGCCTAAAATATTCCTCCATATACCACACTATTTTCCAGACTCGATACACCAAAGAAAGAATAATAACAACAATGATCAGTTCTCTTGGGAGGCATTTACTGTTATTTCTAAGGTAAGTTTGCTGTTTTTGTTCTCGTCACGTTGTTTATTCATCCCGGAAAACAAAATGTCAAGCCAAGCAAAATGCGGCAGAGCAGAGCATGTTCTGCGTCGTCGCTCTGTGCCTGGCGCTGATGTATAAAAGTGAGATGATCGAGAAGACACTCAGTAGGGAAGGTATCCGAGTGATGGAAGTTTCTGCTGTTTGGAAACCTTACGAAGACAAGGTAGGCCCTGCCATGCCCTTAAAGAGGTGTGTTAATACTTCGTGTTGTGATTTTTTACACTTGCAACATCTCTCTCTCTCTCTCTCTCTCTCTCTCTCTCTCTCTCTCACTCACTTAATTAACGGTTGGCTGCATAATTAATTTTACACTACGTTGCCAAAATACTATTACTCAGTTTAAACGTGATGTTATTATCATCTTAACCCAGTGAAATTTCTGGTGTATTCTCTATGTTGTGCTGTAACTGGCTATATATGCAATGAGAATTAATATAACAGACTGGAAGCGAACCTAGTTAGTTAGAAGCGAACCTAGTTAGTGCATCGTTAACATATTCCCAAATACATACACAATACTCCTGTCTGTAGTGGGGAATTATGTCTGTCTTTTTCCCTCATGTTTATTCCTCGACCATACTGTACATCAACTTCAAATTTCTAGTTAGACACCCTTGATTGTTATGCCGTTTACTCTGGTCACTTCACCTCTCACTCTGGCTACAGAGCGTTGACCGCAACTCTCAACTCTCTCTCTCCTCCCCAGATATCATCTCATTCCGTTTTGCTCCATACCCGCCTCACCTCCTCCTAGATATGCGAGACTCTGTACTTCGAAGCCCCTGCCTCTTTCACACCATCATTCCATCTCCTCTTTGGTGTCCCTGTTCCGTCATTGCCTCTACATCTAATTGTCTTATTTCTTTGGTAGTCTCTCATCACTCTTCTCACAAGGCCCCTGTCAGCCATAGGCCCGTATTCTTGTCGGTTAAGGAACATCCCAAACACCCCTGCCTTAGCGATGTAATTTTGGATATGGCTAGTTAATATCAATTCCTACGTTATTTATGATGAATGCCGTGTAATTTCAGTGATTTTAATGGCCTACAAGATGATAATAAAGAGTAATGTACAAAATAAAACGCTTAGATGAGGTGCTAGGGAGCTTCCTTAACCGACGGGAAAACGGGCTGTAGTGTTACAGGGAAAGGAATGGCACCATGAATGTTGACTATTCCAGTTGTATACAACTGTACTAATATGCATGAAGGAATGAAACTAACCATTACTAAATACATTAGGAATATGGGCGGAAGAATAAGAGGTGAGTGTATAGACTGATTAGCGTTACTTTGATGGAGACTGCTTCTAACACAATCACTATGAGGGTTTTGATTACCATAAATAACATCGCCTGAAGGTACATGGAATTTAAGCACAGAAAACATATTGCTGAAGGACTGAATATGAAAGCAAGCAGCAACCAAAGAAAAAATGTCTGAGGAATTGTGTCCCCCATATTAGTGAAAAAATAATAATGTATTATTGCAGAGAACTGAGTCCAAGACAGGACTGGAGTCGATGAACGGAAAAGCCTTAGTACAACATGTTTTATAAAGCAGATATTGCCCATATACGACGTCCGTACACTGCACAAGGGACAATAGGGATCCTGTATAGAGTCGGTCATTGTGAAGAGCATAAAGGAATACCAAGCATCCACACCCCCAGTACCCACAATCTCTTTGAAGTCCAATTTGCGAGAGAAATAATGTTACCTTTCGTAGAGACAGCACATAATAAAATAAGGAGAGTGAGATTATGATTTACATAGTAGCGAGTCCATTAAAAGTGATGGGATAGCCATATCTGTGACTTTGGACACAAACTCAGCAGTGCATACGACACTTTGGCAGAGAGAAACACACCATCACATGTCACATCTTGGACATTAATACTGAATCAGTTATACTCAAACATTCTAGCTTGAATGTGATGGAATAGGAGCGTTCGCGCGACTGGAGAAATGCCAGATATCACCGGTATTATAATTTTTCAGATGGAAAAAAATCACGTTGGGCAATGATTGAATGGCCTTTATCATGCATTTTACATATTGTAAAAATATGTAAATATTCTATTTCTTCTCTATAAAACAGTGCTTTGTCAATGCAGCATGAAAAAATATAGTAATATAAAAAATATTTCACAGCGGTTGCAGCCTGGTTTATGCATGCATAGAAATATATATGTATATCTTTAATCAACAATAATAGTTATTATAATTCATACTAACACATTAAACTCCCTGTGATTAAGAATAAAACTTAATTCACTTCGAGAAAGGATGTCGATATTTAGTTGCTGCCTCAGGTACAACAAGTTTTCCAAGCAAACCAAAACAGTTGTGTCTTTCCTCGCTCTGTACCTACTCCATCAGCTGGCTTGCTTCGTACGTCTGGCAGCGCAAGGCTTCGATACGCCGTAACATTTTAGTCTAATAAATATTAAACTATGGATAGACCATACTTGCCATTTTTTGTACAAGTCATATTATATACAAATGCCATTATTCATACGCCTTTTTTGCTTCAAACAGTCCAAAAACAGTCTTATTGACAGATAGTGTCCTAACCTTCATAGGGAAGAATATATAAATATACGAATTTTTAGGCGATATTTTGGATGAAATAGCACAAGGAAGAGTAATTTACATTTTTTTTTTTTTTAGGCATTTACTTAACCAATATCGCAAATATCGATCAGAAAAAGAACACTGAAGTTTGACTAAGACCCCCTTAGCCCATCAAAACGAAAACGAGACATGGTTTCTGGCGGTGTCTGGCAGATTTTCCTCTTCACGCGAACGCTCATATTAACGGGGGTATATTACATGACGTGCCGGTTAGTTCTGTGAAACATTTGTGAACAGTCAGAAAGAAATGCAACTCCTTATTCTGTGATTCAGCTGGGACTTACCACACGATTTTATCATCAGGAATCCACTCCTCTCTCATGCTAAATTAACCTTTAAAAATTATACAGTACATTACCTGACATTTTTTTTCCTTCCTTAATGCCTATACAAAAGTTTTATCACTTATTTGCTGCGACATCTCGACCAGACCTCATTACCTCTCATAAGCTGCGCTAAATTCACGCTTGGCGCATATGAAGTCTTCAGAATCATTGTAACTGGACTTCAAAATGCCTGTAAAATAAAGCTATGCCGTCGACTGCCAGTTTAACAAGTGGATACAACCCTTACAGTACTTAGCAACCGACAGTGTGGCTCCATCCCACAAGCAGAATTGGACAAGGAAACCAAGAGAAACAGGTGAGATTATTAAGGATAAGGGTTTTTCTCTATTTACCTATGCAGGTGACCATTCATATTTTCTGACTGCCTTCTGCGAAGGACTCAGATGATGGAAAACTGGGCTGCAAAATATTCAGTAAATCACCTAGCCAACGCCTCATATGAACCCCCCCCCCAAAAAAAAAAAAGGTGGGGAGGGTAATTTGGCCTTATGATTCGTAACACCTTAATTAAGCTCGTGGCTCTTAGTGATAAAAATATTCGGAAATATTGTTATTTTTTTCATGCCAGCTGGTGGTGCATTTGTTAGTACAATCAGCTCACAACTGGGAGAACCTGAGTTTGGTTTTCAGCATTGTATTAGGGACCTGGATGTAAACTGATACTGCGGGTCATGTCCTGTGGGAAAACAGAGACGAGGATAAAACTTGTGTGCCTTAACCATCCTCGAGCTGCTAATAGACAGATCTGAAGCTCGTATTCTGGAAGCTCCCTAACACCTCTTCTTCTCAATTTATTTATGGATATTAGTGGATAATATATATTTATGTTTGCGTTATTTATGCAGGGTATGGCGATACTGGAAGTATATATGCAACAGATGAGGACAAAAAAGTATAATAAATAAAATGAATCGCCTAAGGAATGATGTTAAGGAGCTGCCTCAGCTGACGACATGCGGGCCTAAGTCGTTTAAACATTTCATCACGGTACCGTCTTAAATTAGTTTTCCTGCTGGCAGTTAATATTATTTTGAGAGAGACCACTAGTAGAGGTAAGGAAGCTCCTTAACACCTGTTCCTTAGCAATTTATTTTTGGACAAGTCTGGTTAATATCAATTTGTATTTCATTTGTGCTGTGAATGATAGCATTTTAATTATTTTAATGAACAGAAGAGGACAGTAAAAGGTATCATGATAAGCAAAATAAATCGCCAAGGAAGAGCTGTTAGGGAGCTTCCATAACCCACGAGAATAGGGACACGAATCCAAAAAGTTTATCGTATCACGGAAAGAATTATCTGGAGGTGGGAAAAAAAAATAATGGTAGTTAAGATGTAAACACAGGAAGTTTGGTTTTGCAGACATAAGATATCTTTCATAATATGATCTTAAAATCTCCAGGTGATTTTATTGAGGCTGGGACAAAAAAATGTCTTAACCTAAACTTAGGCAGTCAGATATATCTTTCCTGAACCCTTTGGACAAGAGAAATTCTTCCTGAGTTTAATATTATTTTTTAGAGGTAACAATAAACTTATGACACCATCCTAGTAACCAGGATAATAATCTTGACAGTTTTATGCAGCATTTACTCGTAACCCAAGGCATCCCATCAACGTATGAGTACATTGCAACATTTTGTAATTGCCAGTCCCGTCGACGTACTGGTACGTCGCGCAATTGCTATCTATCTATCTATTTATAGCCCGACGCCCTAATCCCGCAAAGGGTGGCCGCAGACAAAACGCCTCCAAGTCACTCTGTCACCCAACATTTGACTCCCCTCCCCCCAACTCACCCCCCCCTCCCTCATATACCTCTCAACTCCATCCCTCCACCTCATCCTCGGTCTACCTCTCCCTCTCCCTCCCTCCACCTCACCTACATACACCCTCTTAGTCAGTCTTTCATTCTCCAATCTCTCCACATGTCCAAACCACCTCAGTGTATTTCTCCTAATCTTTTCAACCACATCCACATCTACCCCACAACGTTCCTTCACTTCTTCATTCGTCAACCTGTCCCTCCACGTCACTCCACATGCTCCTCTCAAGTAACTCATTTCCACTGCTCTCACTCTTGACTTGTTCCCCTCTTGCAAGGTCCACGCCTCGCTTCCATATGTCAGGGTAGGGATCACAATACCATTATGCAGTGACTTCTTAACTTCCATACTCACCTCCCTATTTCTCATCACTGCTTTCAGTGTACCAACAACCTTTCTTCCCTGCTGTACCCTTTCACGTACTTCATCCCCCAAAGTTCCATCCTTACTCATCACACTACCCAAGTACTTGAATGCACTCACATTCTCCATATCCTCAACATCCAATCTCACTGCACACTCTGTGACTTCATTCCTCTCAAACACCATAACTTTACTTTTGTTTACATTAACTTTCAGCTTCCTCCTCCTACACACTGTCCCAAATTCATTCACCAAACCTTGCAACTCCCATTCATCTTCACTCAATAATACTGTATCATCAGCAAACAGCAACACTGGAAGCTTCCAAATCTCACCCTCATTCATTAGGGCCACCCCCACATCCACTGCCCTACCTTGCACCTCCTTTACAACCCCATCCATATATATATTAAACAGCCATGGAGACATCACACACCCCTGTTTCAGTCCCACATTGAGATCAAAGAACTCACTCAGCTCACCATCCACTCGCACCGTAGCCCTAGCTCCCTCGTACATACTCCTCACAGCACTCAACAATTTCCCCTCCACTCCATATATTCTCAATACCTTCCACATACCTTGCCTATCTATTCTGTCATAAGCTTTCTCCAAGTCCATGAAGGCAGCATACACTTTCTTTCCCTTCTCTAGATACTTCTCCACTAAACATCTTAGAACAAATATCTGATCTACACACCCTTTTCCCTTCCTAAATCCCCCTTGCTCTTCTCCAACTAGCTCCTCTGTCATATACCTAACCCTATCAATGAGTATTCTACCTTATATTTTACCAGTCACACTAAGAAGGCAAATACCCCTATGGTTACCACATACTTCTCTCTCCCCTTTTCCTTTGTACAGAGGAACAATTATACCTGATTTCCAGTCCTCTGGAACCCTTCCCTCTTCCCAAGCCAATCTACACAACTTCCATATCCACTCCACAACAATCTCACCCCCATACCTAAGCATTTCACCACACACTCCATCAATTCCTGGGGCCTTTCCCAGCTTAATCTTCTTCATCGCTTCCACTACTTCCGACCTACTGATCTCTTCCTCCCTCCTCTCATCTCTTCTTCTCCCAGCCATTCCCCAACCACTTATACTCACACTGCTCGCACTCTCTACATTCAACAAATCCTCAAAGTGCTCCTTCCATCTCCTCAATTTCTCTCTCTTCTCCACCAACAATCTATTATTCCTATCTTTCACTCCCCTACTATTTCCCCTTTCACACTGCCTTACTTTCTTTACCTCCTTCCAAAACAATTTCTTACTCTCCCTCCATTTCACACTCAGATTCCTCCCAAACTCTTCATCCACTTTCTTTTTACTCTCCTTCACCAGTCTCTTAACATCCCTTCTCCTGCTCACATATACCTCTCTCTTCTCTTTCTCATCTTCTCCCCTACCTCTACTCGCCAACCATTCACCATATGCCTTCTTCTTTTGTTCCACAGCTCGTTTCACCTCATCATTCCACCATACTGTCCCTTGCACACCCTTGCATCTCCTCCTCACTCCACAAACCGCCTCACACGCTGTGCTTATCTCTTCCGTGAATATCTTACATACGTCTTCCACCTCTTCCATCTGCTCTAGCTCATACCTTCCCAATCTTTCTTCCACTATGCTCCTATACTCTGTCCTTTTCTCACTATCTTGCAATTTCTTCACTCTTCTCACAGGAGCTGCTTCCTCCTGTCTTCCCCTTCGTCTCCTCAACCACTTTCTTTGCAGCTCTACCTTGGCCATCACTAAGTGATGGTCCGAGACTCCATTCCCCCACCCTCTCCATACCCTTGCATCCAACACTTGTCTTCTCATTCGCTCATCCACACACACGTAGTCTATCATTGCCTTTCGTTCAACAACATTGCGCAATTGCAATGTGCATAATTTGCACAATTTTCAAAATTCACGGTTGATTTTTGGTACGTAGGGTCACTTGACCTTCCCCTACCTGCCACCAGGCGGGGACACTCGGCGACCCCACACGACCCCGCGCTCACCATCGGCTCGGTCACTCGCCTGTTAGCAGCAGTCCTGCTCAGACATGGTGCATAAGGGTCTCTCAGAGGAGAAAATCTAAACCGCCTTGGACGCCTTCACAGGCGACAGTGATTCCCCACTGGACAACGAGGTTGTGGACAAAGATTATGTCCAACCAGAGGAGGTGGAAACCAGCAGCAGTGATGAGGAGGTCCCGTCCCCCAGGAAGCAGCGCTGCGTAACTTATCTTGCTGCTAGAGACGGCCAGCCTGCACAAAAACAACGTGCAACATCCTCTCGGCAGCCCCTATGTGATGTGGAGCCCAAATTCGAGGACGAGGACGAGGGCGGAGCCGTGGGACGTGCTGCCACATAGTACAGCCAAGAGATTATCACCCATCCCGGCCCCGAGTGCACACCACGTCGTACAAGCAGGTATGAGTCTAGTCTTTTGTTTGAGGAGGGTGAAAGAGGCGTGGAGGGAGTGGGGAGTGAAAGGGAAAGTGCAGGGATGAGTATAGAAAGTGATAGTGGCAGGAGTGAGTCATCGCTCTCCTGCGGAGGTGTGAGGTGGCGGGGCGTATCACGTGGGCGAGTGAAGGTGCGTGATGAATCACATGGGCTTGTGATGGGGGGGTAAGGTGGGGAGGGACCACTCCCCAGCACGTCTTATGCTCCCCAATATTCCCAGACATGTGGGTGAGTGAGGGTGCGTGATGAATCATGTGGCGTTGTGATGAAGGGGGAAGGTGGGGAGGAACCACTCCCCAGCACGTCTTATGCTCCCCAATATTTCCAGACTTCATCCCCACAGCTCCCTAATGTTCCACAAGGCTGTAAGGGTAAGGGAAAGGGAAAGGGGAAAGGCCAAGGGAAGAGGGGTGCGAGTGGGGAAGCCCTCTGCACTCCTCCCCAACCTCCCCCGCCAGCATCTCCTCCCCACCCAGACAAAGGCGACGATGGGGAAGAGGGATTTGTGTCACGGAATTGGGAGGATGGGAATGATTTTTCTCCCATCATTCTCTCCTTCACTGAGCAGGGGCACACTGGCTGCACTGCTCCAGGAATTCACCCTAATTCCACCAGGCTGGATTTTTTCCATCTTTTTTCAGTGAGGGTTTTGTGGAGGAAATAGTGGACCAAACAAACCGTTTCGCTAGCAGCCAGCGCCGTGAGAGTGAAAGACTGGGCACAAGGAGCAGGCATTCTATCAGATATGATTCCCCGGTCTCTCTTCCAGAAACGTTTTTATTTTTTGCCCTGGTACTTGTGGTAGGTATTGTACGAAAGAACAGAATTCCGGCATACTGGACAAGGGACCCTATTATGCTGAAACCAATATTTGGCCAAATCATGAGCCGTAATCGCATTCAGCATATTCTAAGTCGCCTCCACTTTTACGATGCTGATGATCCTGCAAATGCAAATGACACAGATAGGATGAGGCGAATCCTATCTGTGTCATTTGCATTTGCAGGTTGGTCTTTGATCACCTGAGGCAAACATTTCATTCCTCATTTTATCCCTATAGAGACCTTGTCATAGGCGAGAGTCTGGTGTTGTGGAGAGGCAATATTTCATTTCGGCAGTACATACCCAGCAATAGGCACCGTTTTGGGTTCAAGATCTTTGTTATGTGTGACTGTAGGACTGGTTATGTGCAAGACATAGTCTTGTACACCGGTGCACAGACAGACATAATAGAAGATGGGAGTATTGGACTGTCTGGAGCAGTGGTAAAGACAATGATAGAAGACTACCTTCATCGTGGTCACGTCCTGTACCTGGACAACTGGTACAATAGCCCTCTTCTCGCTTGTTATCTATGCAGGCATGACACGGGAATCTGTGGTACCGTCAAGGTGAACCGGCGTCACATGGTCAAGGTGGGGCGGAAACTTGACAGAAATGAGGTTGTCTTCTTCCAGGCAAACAACATACTTGCAACTGTGTGGAACCACAATAGAGAAGTCAGCCTCTTGTCCACGGTTCACCGCCCCTTGATGCACCGTACAGAGTCCTTGGATTACCGGAGCAAGAACAGGCGCCACATATGGAAACCTGAGTGTGTCCTTGATTACAACATCAACATGCGCCTGCTTTTTAGCCTCATGCAAAGGGCCCTGTGACCTTTAACCCCTACTAAACCTCGTGTGGAAAGAGGTAAAGGGCTGACAATTGATAGATAGTGACTACGATCTTTCTATTGAGTAAAACAGTGCAAGTGGAAATGTAAATAATGTGTCAATAATGTGTAAACAACAAGTGAAAGCAATAAATGTAAATATAAGTGAACAGTGGAAAATAGTTTTATACGTTACTTCAAGTGACAGAACATAACACAGTGTAAATAAAATAGAAATGTAAATAATGTAAATAAAATAGAGAATGTATATAGAAATGTAAATGAGTAGTATTATAAGAACACAAGTATATATACTAGGAGTAATGAAAGTGAAAGTTTCACTCTAGCATGTATGAATACTATGAGTTATGAGAGTGAAGGTGAAAGTGACATTCACTCTCAATGCTAGTATACAGGACGAGAAAGTGAATGCTACGTATTTTACTGAAAGAAATTGAATCCCTACAGTGACAATAAACTACTATTACTGAAGGAAACTTATGGATAAAGACTGTAGATATATATAAGTGTTATATAGTAACAGAAAAATAAAGTGTGAGTGTTTTTATGAATAATAGACAACTCCAGCGGGAAACCATCGGAAGTGGGATGGTCATACGCCCTCGTAATTTTCATTGCTTTTACAGTGTGTGTGTTTTTTTTTTTGGAGTATGGATTCCAGACTATTTGAGAATCACAGAATAGTGTTTCTAGCGATAATATCAGGCTGTGGTAATCATATTACGAGTTGTCGGGAAGTGTAAAGTGGAGATTTCGTTACCCAACTTCAGAGGTCTCCACAAGTCCTACGGTACTCGACGAAGGCTCAACAAACACCCAAGGAGAAAGCTGAAGGTATGTGCCATGAGCATATGTGATTTTATATTCTAGGACTAATAATTGATTTTTGGCAAATATTTTTAGAGAGTCTGTTGGAGCGCGAATATGCCCGCGGAAGCTGCAAGTCAAAGCAAAACAAGCCCACGGTTTAAGGGTTAATTATGGCCTGATTAATCTGAAAAAGACGTCATTGGATTGAGGTTAACCCTGTCCCTCATGTTACGTCTTCTTTACGTTATTATTAACAGCTTGGTGCTTGGAGAGGATGCTTGTGCTATGGAGAGGGATGGCAGAATCCTCTCCCTTATGCAGACACCCAGACTCTTTTGTAAGTTTAATGTTTAGCGCTTTTAGTGTTTTCATTTTATTTCTTTTTTTTATTTAGGTTAATCAATCAATCACTCAGTCCTAACAGCACCAGACTATTTCATTAAGTACTGGGAGTGGTTTCCCAAACTACCTTGACTGGATAAACCAGTTAACTCCATAACAGTTTGAAATCCTTTCTAAGTTGGAAGGGACTAAATGGGGACTCAACTTCTCCCCTACTTGAAAATGTCCCTTACTTGAAAATGTCCATTGTGAAATGCAAAGATTGTTTCACTTATCTTACTTATTTATATAATTATGAATATTATTTTACGGATATTGTAAAAAGAAACGTAATAATGTGAATAACCTAGACATTACGTATCATTACAAAATAATAATGTGCAGTTGCCAGGTAGAATATGTAGTCCCTTAAATCCCAAATCCCTTAAATGGAGGTCCCTCAAATCGAGGTTTGAGTGTATATACATGTATAGATATATATACAGATATATAGATATAGATATGCATATAGATATTAACATCCACATAGATATTAACATCGACGTACGTTCCCCTTCAACCAAGACACACGCCTCGCCTGATGGCTCAAGAATCTCGAAGTTCGTCAATTCGTATGGCTCGTCCTCCAAGACTGACTCCAGTTAACTACAGCAAGCAGTGTAAGTAGGCCATTATATACACCGATCGGTTGTAATGCTTACCGTTTTATATAAATTTATCATTTAGGTCATTAATTTTCTTCACTTTCATGTTCATCTTCATATTAGTTTGGAATATGATTCTGGCAGTTGCGCTGCAAGCTCTTATTTCAGTAATTATATCAATCATTAATTTAATTTTTGACAGAGCTCTGTCAACCTTTTATTGCCTGAATGTGCTGGACATAGTGTTTGGGAGGGATGGTTGTTTGTCTACCGTCCGGCTCATGGTCGATAAGCTCATTTCTTCAAACGTCAGTGACCTGCACGTTATACAGCGACCCTCAAAGAATTGATTATTTCTTTCGGAGCAGTATAGCATTAAGACCAATACAACAGGGCCACTTTCACACACGCCTCGAAATTGACAGTTTGTAACCTACGTGTTTGTTGCCCCAGGTTCATCTGATTGGGAACCCGGTGAATTGCAGGATGAAACTGTGTTTCATCTACTGTAAAGTCCACCATCCTCGTCTCGTTTCGAGTGATTGGGAAACAGCTGAAAAACGTTTGTTTAACAGGAAGTGGAGTCACCCAGTCACATAGGTGCCACCGCATGAAGGTGTCCCTGTGCAGAACCTCGGTAGAAATAGAAAAAAAAAAAAGACACATTATTCCTTAATGGAGTATGCTGTTTTCTAAGAAAGTGGAATATGCTTCTCTTATTTTCCTCGGGGATCAGAAGTCAGGATAAAAGCGGAAGATTTGTTGTTTCCCTTTACACACATCTATTTCTGCAGGAAGAAATACAGGAAGAAGGATGTTGTGTACTCACATTAAGACACACTCACGTCTTGTGAACTTGAATACTAAAATGAGTTAATCTGCATAAGAATAAACAGATCAATATATGAGTATACCATACTGTAGATATTGCATTAGTTGCAACCCTTGGCTCATGTGAATGTAAACCTGGTGGACTGTAGACTAATGTTTCTCTACTGTAGTCTAGCATCTTCCAATCGTAGGACTGAGAGGGAGATGATGGAAGTTTGTGCCGTGTGTGTGTGTGTGTGTGTGTGTGTGTGTGTGTGTGTGTGTGTGTGTGTGTGTGTGTGTGTAGATTTGATAATACATCCGTGTGCTCAATTATTAGCTCAATCCTAAGTCTGTATTCTGCCCCAAATTACCAGCTCTCCCTGTGTAGGCATTTTAATTATTTTACTCTTTGAAGCGTGTGGCGTGTGGATATACTACTATTTTTTTTATTATTCCAGTTATGACCAGGCGATTTGCTTCAGCTTGTGTAGCATCTGTGTAATTTAAGACCCATAGACATCCTTTCTGGGATGACAGGGTCGTTTACGAGTAGACGAGTGAAACCTGTGAGCGAGTTGCTTGCTTCAGGGGTTAATGTTTCCATTAACATAAAAATAAGATGATATTTGATGAAAATTTTTATCCCGTGTGATAGTGCAACCATTTTATGTCTGTCAACGTTGCCATAGACGGTATTGGTACTTTTTGTTGAGTAATATTTGTTTATAGAATGTGTACCATTTTAAACACTGTACAAAGTTAAGGATAGTCCTATAAGAATCAGATTAAGTATTATGTTGGACCTCAAATAATTGTAATTACCTCAATTATCAGTATTTATGTATTGTTGTGTGTGTGTGTGTGTGTGTCTGTGTGTGTAAGTGTGTGTGTGTGTGTGCGTGTGTGTGCGTGTGTGTGTGTGTGTGTGTGTGTGTGTGTGTGTGTGTGTGTGTGTGTGTGTGTGTGTGTGTGTGTGTGTGTAACTTCCCACAGGGGTGCATGCGTACCGTAAACCTTGTAGGTCATCCCAGTGTGGGCAGATCCCCCCTCGGCCTCAACAGGTGGACAGGGTTACCCATGCTGCAGGGCCCATCAGTGGGGGGTCAGACTGAGTATACCCAAACTCTTCATCCACTTTCTTTTTACTCTCCTTCACCAGTCTCTTAACATCCCTTCTCCTGCTCACATATACCTCTCTCTTCTCTTTCTCATCTTCTCCCCTACCTCTACTCGCCAACCATTCACCATATGCCTTCTTCTTTTGTTCCACAGCTCGTTTCACCTCATCATTCCACCATACTGTCCCTTGCACACCCTTGCATCTCCTCCTCACTCCACAAACCGCCTTACACGCTGTGCTTATCTCTTCCGTGAATATCTTACATACGTCTTCCACCTCTTCCATCTGCTCTAGCTCATACCTTCCCAATCTTTCTTCCACTATGCTCCTATACTCTGTCCTTTTCTCACTATCTTGCAATTTCTTCACTCTTCTCACAGGAGCTGCTTCCTCCTGTCTTCCCCTTCGTCTCCTCAACCACTTTCTTTGCAGCTCTACCTTGGCCATCACTAAGTGATGGTCCGAGACTCCATTCCCCCACCCTCTCCACACCCTTGCATCCAACACTTGTCTTCTCATTCGCTCATCCACACACACGTAGTCTATCATTGCCTTTCGTTCAACAACATTGCGCAATTGCAATGTGCATAATTTGCACAATTTTCAAAATTCACGGTTGATTTTTGGTACGTAGGGTCACTTGACCTTCCCCTACCTGCCACCAGGCGGGGACACTCGGCGACCCCACACGACCCCGCGCTCACCCTCGGCTCGGTCACTCGCCTGTTAGCAGCAGTCCTGCTCAGACATGGTGCATAAGGGTCTCTCAGAGGAGGAAATCTAAACCGCCTTGGACGCCTTCACAGGCGACAGTGATTCCCCACTGGACGACGAGGTTGTGGACAAAGATTATGTCCAACCAGAGGAGGTGGAAACCAGCAGCAGTGATGAGGAGGTCCCGTCCCCCAGGAAGCAGCGCTGCGTAACTTATCTTGCTGCTAGAGACGGCCAGCCTGCACAAAAACAACGTGCAACATCCTCTCGGCAGCCCCTATGTGATGTGGAGCCCAAATTCGAGGACGAGGACGAGGGCGGAGCCGTGGGACGTGCTGCCACATAGTACAGCCAAGAGATTATCACCCATCCCGGCCCCGAGTGCACACCACGTCGTACAAGCAGGTATGAGTCTAGTCTTTTGTTTGAGGAGGGTGAAAGAGGCGTGGAGGGAGTGGGGAGTGAAAGGGAAAGTGCAGGGATGAGTATAGAAAGTGATAGTGGCAGGAGTGAGTCATCGCTCTCCTGCGGAGGTGTGAGGTGGCGGGGCGTATCACGTGGGCGAGTGAAGGTGCGTGATGAATCACATGGGCTTGTGATGGGGGGGTAAGGTGGGGAGGGACCACTCCCCAGCACGTCTTATGCTCCCCAATATTCCCAGACATGTGGGTGAGTGAGGGTGCGTGATGAATCATGTGGCGTTGTGATGAAGGGGGAAGGTGGGGAGGAACCACTCCCCAGCACGTCTTATGCTCCCCAATATTTCCAGACTTCATCCCCACAGCTCCCTAATGTTCCACAAGGCTGTAAGGGTAAGGGAAAGGGAAAGGGGAAAGGCCAAGGGAAGAGGGGTGCGAGTGGGGAAGCCCTCTGCACTCCTCCCCAACCTCCCCCGCCAGCATCTCCTCCCCACCCAGACGAAGGCGACGATGGGGAAGAGGGATTTGTGTCACGGAATTGGGAGGATGGGAATGATTTTTCTCCCATCATTCTCTCCTTCACTGAGCAGGGGCACACTGGCTGCACTGCTCCAGGAATTCACCCTAATTCCACCAGGCTGGATTTTTTCCATCTTTTTTCAGTGAGGGTTTTGTGGAGGAAATAGTGGAACAAACAAACCGTTTCGCTAGCAGCCAGCGCCGTGAGAGTGAAAGACTGGGCACAAGGAGCAGGCATTCTATCAGATATGATTCCCCGGTCTCTCTTCCAGAAACGTTTTTATTTTTTGCCCTGGTACTTGTGGTAGGTATTGTACGAAAGAACAGAATTCCGGCATACTGGACAAGGGACCCTATTATGCTGAAACCAATATTTGGCCAAATCATGAGCCGTAATCGCATTCAGCATATTCTAAGTCGCCTCCACTTTTACGATGCTGATGATCCTGCAAATGCAAATGACACAGATAGGATGAGGCGAATTAGGTTGGTCTTTGATCACCTGAGGCAAACATTTCATTCCTCATTTTATCCCTATAGAGACCTTGTCATAGGCGAGAGTCTCGTGTTGTGGAGAGGCAATATTTCATTTCGGCAGTACATACCCAGCAATAGGCACCGTTTTGGGTTCAAGATCTTTGTTATGTGTGACTGTAGGACTGGTTATGTGCAAGACATAGTCTTGTACACCGGTGCACAGACAGACATAATAGAAGATGGGAGTATTGGACTGTCTGGAGCAGTGGTAAAGACAATGATAGAAGACTACCTTCATCGTGGTCACGTCCTGTACCTGGACAACTGGTACAATAGCCCTCTTCTCGCTCGTTATCTACGCAGGCATGACACGGGAATCTGTGGTACCGTCAAGGTGAACCGGCGTCACATGGTCAAGGTGGGGCGGAAACTTGACAGAAATGAGGTTGTCTTCTTCCAGGCAAACAACATACTTGCAACTGTGTGGAACCACAATAGAGAAGTCAGCCTCTTGTCCACGGTTCACCACCCCTTGATGCACCGTACAGAGTCCGTGGATTACCGGAGCAAGAACAGGCGCCACATATGGAAACCTGAGTGTGTCCTTGATTACAACATCAACATGCTCCTGGTGGACCAGTCAGACTCCATGATATCCACTGTCGAGTTTGCCAGGACCACGTTGAAGTGGTACAAGAAGTTCTTCTTTCACTTGCTAGATATAACTGCCCTGAATTGCCACCACCTGCATGCCATGACAACAGAAGTTCAGGAAACCTTTGAAGGGTTTATGAGGGAGCTTACACGTGAGATTTTTGCCCGGTATGCGGTTGAAAGGCCCCAACACCGCACACGCACTACCCCTGCGGCCCAAACCGCCGAGAATATCCACCCATTATTTCCCCACTCCTATACCTCCCCAGCCAAATTGACCTAGGCCCCAACGCAGGTGTCGTGTGTAGCAATTCCCGTGTGAGATCCACCACTCAGAGAAAAGACACCCGCTATGAGTGCATTGAGTGTGACGTGGGTCTCTGTATTCACCCTTGTTTCAGTAAGTATCACCCTCATGCACTTCTGATATGGTGTGAATGCGATATGATGCTCATACTCAGAAATAAATGCGACAAACAGACGCTCAGTGTAATTATAAGGACCGTAGATCTGTAAATAGTAGTATGGAAGTGGAAACGGGTGTATTATAAGTGGAAAAATCTGTAAGGGCATAAATATTTTCTAAGTGGAAACCTTCCCAGCAAGTGTATGTAGATGTGCTTTTCTGACGCTCAGTGGAATAAATAAGGCCCGTAAATATGTAAATATTAGTACAAAAAATGCAGACAGGTGTAATACAAGTTGAAAGTTTTGTAAGTGCTGAAATTTTTTCTAAGTCAAAATATTCCTAGCAAGTGTATATAGGTACGATTTCCTGATGCTCAGAGGAATAAATAAGGCCCATAATTATGTAAATAGGAGTATACAAGTGGAAACGGGTGTAATATAAGTGGAAAATTAGTATGTATGTGTATGAGTATTATCTTAGTTGAAACATTCATTGTGAGGGTAATTTGGTGAGATATTCTGACACTCAGTTGAATAAATAAGGCCCGTAAATACGTATAGTGCAGTATAGGGTGTAATTGGGTGTAATGTATGTGGGGAAGTATATTGGGAGTGAAGAAATAAAGTAGAAGTTGAAACACGAGTGGTAGAGAGTGTGCTTGCTGCGTGAATATGCCCTAGCATTTTGCTAAATGCCCTCATAATGAATGTAAATAATTGAAAACATTTACAGTGGTGGAGGAAAGGTTCAATGTAAAGATAACAATACTATGAAAGTGATAAAACAATATGGTATGTTGAGATAAGAGTCATAAGCGAGTGTGCTGAATAAGCAGATGTGCACTATAGTTATGCTACATGTCATCGTAATGAATGAAAACAGCTGAAAACATTTACATACAGTACAAAATGGTAAAATGGCATTGAAACAGTAGTATACAAGTAGAAAAAATTATATGTTGACTGAAACAAGAAACTTAGCACATAGCGTGTCACCACTCTGACCAAACTCGCTATGCTCGAGCGAAGGTACAATGCTTATTTTTCATATATGTCATTGAAAACCATTATATTGTTATTCTTATTGTTTATTAATTCAAATTCAATAATGTAGAGGTGTTCTTTGTGGTTTCTCCCAAAATTACCTACCACAGAAAACATGAGCGACATCAGTGACAGAATACAATGCCTGACGCAGCGGACCTCACCTGTTCCGACCACTTATGGACCGCGGTAAGCCCTTTCTTGGTGATTTTCCTTTGTTTCTCAATAAAAGCGGAAGTTTTAGCCACAAAAAAAAAAAAATCCAAAATAGCTCGGGATTGGGGGGTGTTGGAGGTGCGAAATAGCTCGGGACGTGGCGGGTTAAGAGACTAGTTATGACCTTCAATAAACTCTTCCATAAATGTTCTTTGTACTTCCAGTAAAATTGTTTAACTCCTTAACCGCAGGGCGTCACTTTCGTGACACTTGGGAGAGAGGGATCATACTGTGGGGCGTCACTTTTGTGATTCTGTGTTATTTTGAATTCGCCCGGGCTTTCAAGTGGTGGCTTGTATCATCTATCAGTACTGCCAATGTCCAACACTAGTCAGCACTCCTAGTCTCATCTGTACTCCCATTCATTGTTGAAAATTTAGCCATTTCTCCCCGTTCTTGACTCCCCTCCCTACCTCCCCTCCATTACCCTATCCTCTTGCCTGCCCGGCTGTGCTACGCTAAGTAAATCTTTCCTGGAATTTTTCACTGATTTCATCCATTGAAATAAGCCATATGCCCTATTCTTATACCAAATTATATATACAAGAAAGAAATAAGGTAAGTGAGAGTGCCATACACCTAGAATTGGCTAATTATCACCTGACAACACCTCACATGCACTCGTTCACTAATTTTCGCTGTTTATTTCCCCTTGAAATATGCCGTATAATCTATTTTCGTAATAAAAATATATATAAGAAAGGAAGGGAGAAGCCTAAGTGATATTTACATTCACCTGGAACTACCTAATTATTGCAGGCCACCACACTGTATTCTACGCTAAGTAAATCTTCCCTGGAATTTTCCACTGATTTCATCCATTGAAATAAGCCCTATGCCCTATTCTTATACCAAATAATATATACAATAAAGAAACAAGGTAAGTGATAGTGCCATACACCTGGAATTGGCTAATTATCACCTGACAACACCCCATGTGCACTCGTTCGCTAATTTTCGCTGTTTATTTCCCCTTGAAATATGCCGTATAATCTATTTTCGTAATAAATATACAGATAAGGAGGGAAGGGAGAAGCCTAAGTGTTATTTACATTCACCTGGAACTACCTAATTTATTATGTATTGTCTTGGTTTCCTGCCAATCATTTCATTGCTATATATTAGCAGGTCTCACAAGGCTGAAATTGGCAGTATTGCACTCACCCTAGCCAGGCGGCAGGAGGCCACCACTATCAGTTCACTGTTGTCTTTCAAGGTGAAAGTATGTCGGATTCGCTCCTGCTAACTTTCGCTGCTTTTTAGCCTCATGCAAAGGGCCCTGTGACCTTTAGCCCCTACTAAACCTCGTGTGGAAAGAGGTAAAGGGCTGACAATTGATAGATAGTGACTACGATCTTTCTATTGAGTAAAACAGTGCAAGTGGAAATGTAAATAATGTGTCAATAATGTGTAAACAACAAGTGAAAGCAATAAATGTAAATATAAGTGAACAGTGGAAAATAGTTTTATACGTTACTTCAAGTGACAGAACATAACACAGTGTAAATAAAATAGAAATGTAAATAATGTAAATAAAATAGAGAATGTATATAGAAATGTAAATGAGTAGTATTATAAGAACACAAGTATATATATATATATATTTTTTTTTTATGTGTCCGACTCTGGGCATAGGCTGCACAGCCTGCTATCAAGGCCCAGCAGTCCTCCTACATACCATACACCTCTACATGTCACCACTTCGGCGCTAACACCCACCGTCCATATTGAATACATGCTAGGGCTGTCTCATACAGGACTGGTGTATTGGTATTAGCGGGGGTATTTTTACGACATGTCGGCGGGGTCTTCTGGTAGATCAGTAAAGCCTGATTGAATGAAATTCAAATCCTTAAACTGTTCCCTGCCCCAGCCGGGATTTGAACCTGGGCCCGTTAGAACCGCACGCCACCTCTCTACCGATATACTAGGAGTAATGAAAGTGAAAGTTTCACTCTAGCATGTATGAATACTATGAGTTATGAGAGTGAAGGTGAAAGTGACATTCACTCTCAATGCTAGTATACAGGACGAGAAAGTGAATGCTACGTATTTTACTGAAAGAAATTGAATCCCTACAGTGACAATAAACTACTATTACTGAAGGAAACTTATGGATAAAGACTGTAGATATATATAAGTGTTATATAGTAACAGAAATATAAAGTGTGAGTGTTTTTATGAATAATAGACAACACCAGCGGGAAACCATCGGAAGTGGGATGGTCATACGCCCTCGTAATTTTCATTGCTTTTACAGTGTGTGTTTTTTTTTTTGGAATATGGATTCCAGACTATTTGAGAATCACAGAATAGTGTTTCTAGCGATAATATCAGGCTGTGGTAATCATATTACGAGTTGTCGGGAAGTGTAAAGTGGAGATTTCGTTACCCAACTTCAGAGGTCTCCACAAGTCCTACGGTACTCGACGAAGGCTCAACAAACACCCAAGGAGAAAGCTGAAGGTATGTGCCATGAGCATATGTGATTTTAATATTCTAGGACTAATAATTGATTTTTGGCAAATATTTTTAGAGAGTCTGTCGGAGCGCGAATATGCCCGCGGAAGCTGCAAGTCAAAGCAAAACAAGCCCACGGTTTAAGGGTTAATTATGGCCTGATTAATCTGAAAAAGACGTCATTGGATTGAGGTTAACCCTGTCCCTCATGTTACGTCTTCTTTACGTTATTATTAACAGCTTGGTGCTTGGAGAGGATGCTTGTGCTATGGAGAGGGATGGCAGAATCCTCTCCCTTATGCAGACACCCAGACTCTTTTGTAAGTTTAATGTTTAGCGCTTTTAGTGTTTTCATTTTATTTCTTTTTTTATTTAGGTTAATCAATCAATCACTCAGTCCTAACAGCACCAGACTATTTCATTAAGTACTGGGAGTGGTTTCCCAAACTACCTTGACTGGATAAACCAGTTAACTCCATAACAGTTTGAAATCCTTTCTAAGTTGGAAGGGACTAAATGGGGACTCAACTTCTCCCCTACTTGAAAATGTCCCTTACTTGAAAATGTCCCTTACTTGAAAATGTCCATTGTGAAATGCAAAGATTGTTTCACTTATCTTACTTTTTATATAATTATGAATATTATTTTACGGATATTGTAAAAAGAAACGTAATAATGTGAATAACCTAGACATTACGTATCATTACAAAATAATAATGTGCAGTTGCCAGGTAGAATATGTAGTCCCTTAAATCCCAAATCCCTTAAATGGAGGTCCCTCAAATCGAGGTTTGAGTGTATATACATGTATAGATATATATACAGATATATAGATATAGATATGCATATAGATATTAACATCCACATAGATATTAACATCGACGTACGTTCCCCTTCAACCAAGACACACGCCTCGCCTGATGGCTCAAGAATCTCGAAGTTCGTCAATTCGTATGGCTCGTCCTCCAAGACTGACTCCAGTTAACTACAGCAAGCAGTGTAAGTAGGCCATTATATACACCGATCGGTTGTAATGCTTACCGTTTTATATAAATTTATCATTTAGGTCATTAATTTTCTTCACTTTCATGTTCATCTTCATATTAGTTTGGAATATGATTCTGGCAGTTGCGCTGCAAGCTCTTATTTCAGTAATTATATCAATCATTAATTTAATTTTTGACAGAGCTCTGTCAACCTTTTATTGCCTGAATGTGCTGGACATAGTGTTTGGGAGGGATGGTTGTTTGTCTACCGTCCGGCTCATGGTCGATAAGCTCATTTCTTCAAACGTCAGTGACCTGCACGTTATACAGCGACCCTCAAAGAATTGATTATTTCTTTCGGAGCAGTATAGCATTAAGACCAATACAACAGGGCCACTTTCACACACGCCTCGAAATTGACAGTTTGTAACCTACGTGTTTGTTGCCCCAGGTTCATCTGATTGGGAACCCGGTGAATTGCAGGATGAAACTGTGTTTCATCTACTGTAAAGTCCACCATCCTCGTCTCGTTTCGAGTGATTGGGAAACAGCTGAAAAACGTTTGTTTAACAGGAAGTGGAGTCACCCAGTCACATAGGTGCCACCGCATGAAGGTGTCCCTGTGCAGAACCTCGGTACAAATAGAAAAAAAAAAAAAAGACACATTATTCCTTAATGGAGTATGCTGTTTTCTAAGAAAGTGGAATATGCTTCTCTTATTTTCCTCGGGGATCAGAAGTCAGGATAAAAGCGGAAGATTTGTTGTTTCCCTTTACACACATCTATTTCTGCAGGAAGAAATACAGGAAGAAGGATGTTGTGTACTCACATTAAGACACACTCACGTCTTGTGAACTTGAATACTAAAATGAGTTAATCTGCATAAGAATAAACAGATCAATATATGAGTATACCATACTGTAGATATTGCATTAGTTGCAACCCTTGGCTCATGTGAATGTAAACCTGGTGGACTGTAGACTAATGTTTCTCTACTGTAGTCTAGCATCTTCCAATCGTAGGACTGAGAGGGAGATGATGGAAGTTTGTGCCGTGTGTGTGTGTGTGTGTGTGTGTGTGTGTGTGTGTGTGTGTGTGTGTGTGTGTGTGTAGATTTGATAATACATCCGTGTGCTCAATTATTAGCTCAATCCTAAGTCTGTATTCTGCCCCAAATTACCAGCTCTCCCTGTGTAGGCATTTTAATTATTTTACTCTTTGAAGCGTGTGGCGTGTGGATATACTACTATTTTTTTTATTATTCCAGTTATGACCAGGCGATTTGCTTCAGCTTGTGTAGCATCTGTGTAATTTAAGACCCATAGACATCCTTTCTGGGATGACAGGGTCGTTTACGAGTAGACGAGTGAAACCTGTGAGCGAGTTGCTTGCTTCAGGGGTTAATGTTTCCATTAACATAAAAATAAGATGATATTTGATGAAAATTTTTATCCCGTGTGATAGTGCAACCATTTTATGTCTGTCAACGTTGCCATAGACGGTATTGGTACTTTTTGTTGAGTAATATTTGTTTATAGAATGTGTACCATTTTAAACACTGTACAAAGTTAAGGATAGTCCTATAAGAATCAGATTAAGTATTATGTTGGACCTCAAATAATTGTAATTACCTCAATTATCAGTATTTATGTATTGTTGTGTGTGTGTGTGTGTCTGTGTGTGTAAGTGTGTGTGTGTGTGTGCGTGTGTGTGCGTGTGTGTGTGTGTGTGTGTGTGTGTGTGTGTGTGTGTGTGTGTGTGTGTGTGTGTGTAACTTCCCACAGGGGTGCATGCGTACCGTAAACCTTGTAGGTCATCCCAGTGTGGGCAGATCCCCCCTCGGCCTCAACAGGTGGACAGGGTTACCCATGCTGCAGGGCCCATCAGTGGGGGGTCAGACTGAGTATACCCAAACTCTTCATCCACTTTCTTTTTACTCTCCTTCACCAGTCTCTTAACATCCCTTCTCCTGCTCACATATACCTCTCTCTTCTCTTTCTCATCTTCTCCCCTACCTCTACTCGCCAACCATTCACCATATGCCTTCTTCTTTTGTTCCACAGCTCGTTTCACCTCATCATTCCACCATACTGTCCCTTGCACACCCTTGCATCTCCTCCTCACTCCACAAACCGCCTTACACGCTGTGCTTATCTCTTCCGTGAATATCTTACATACGTCTTCCACCTCTTCCATCTGCTCTAGCTCATACCTTCCCAATCTTTCTTCCACTATGCTCCTATACTCTGTCCTTTTCTCACTATCTTGCAATTTCTTCACTCTTCTCACAGGAGCTGCTTCCTCCTGTCTTCCCCTTCGTCTCCTCAACCACTTTCTTTGCAGCTCTACCTTGGCCATCACTAAGTGATGGTCCGAGACTCCATTCCCCCACCCTCTCCACACCCTTGCATCCAACACTTGTCTTCTCATTCGCTCATCCACACACACGTAGTCTATCATTGCCTTTCGTTCAACAACATTGCGCAATTGCAATGTGCATAATTTGCACAATTTTCAAAATTCACGGTTGATTTTTGGTACGTAGGGTCACTTGACCTTCCCCTACCTGCCACCAGGCGGGGACACTCGGCGACCCCACACGACCCCGCGCTCACCCTCGGCTCGGTCACTCGCCTGTTAGCAGCAGTCCTGCTCAGACATGGTGCATAAGGGTCTCTCAGAGGAGGAAATCTAAACCGCCTTGGACGCCTTCACAGGCGACAGTGATTCCCCACTGGACGACGAGGTTGTGGACAAAGATTATGTCCAACCAGAGGAGGTGGAAACCAGCAGCAGTGATGAGGAGGTCCCGTCCCCCAGGAAGCAGCGCTGCGTAACTTATCTTGCTGCTAGAGACGGCCAGCCTGCACAAAAACAACGTGCAACATCCTCTCGGCAGCCCCTATGTGATGTGGAGCCCAAATTCGAGGACGAGGACGAGGGCGGAGCCGTGGGACGTGCTGCCACATAGTACAGCCAAGAGATTATCACCCATCCCGGCCCCGAGTGCACACCACGTCGTACAAGCAGGTATGAGTCTAGTCTTTTGTTTGAGGAGGGTGAAAGAGGCGTGGAGGGAGTGGGGAGTGAAAGGGAAAGTGCAGGGATGAGTATAGAAAGTGATAGTGGCAGGAGTGAGTCATCGCTCTCCTGCGGAGGTGTGAGGTGGCGGGGCGTATCACGTGGGCGAGTGAAGGTGCGTGATGAATCACATGGGCTTGTGATGGGGGGGTAAGGTGGGGAGGGACCACTCCCCAGCACGTCTTATGCTCCCCAATATTCCCAGACATGTGGGTGAGTGAGGGTGCGTGATGAATCATGTGGCGTTGTGATGAAGGGGGAAGGTGGGGAGGAACCACTCCCCAGCACGTCTTATGCTCCCCAATATTTCCAGACTTCATCCCCACAGCTCCCTAATGTTCCACAAGGCTGTAAGGGTAAGGGAAAGGGAAAGGGGAAAGGCCAAGGGAAGAGGGGTGCGAGTGGGGAAGCCCTCTGCACTCCTCCCCAACCTCCCCCGCCAGCATCTCCTCCCCACCCAGACGAAGGCGACGATGGGGAAGAGGGATTTGTGTCACGGAATTGGGAGGATGGGAATGATTTTTCTCCCATCATTCTCTCCTTCACTGAGCAGGGGCACACTGGCTGCACTGCTCCAGGAATTCACCCTAATTCCACCAGGCTGGATTTTTTCCATCTTTTTTCAGTGAGGGTTTTGTGGAGGAAATAGTGGAACAAACAAACCGTTTCGCTAGCAGCCAGCGCCGTGAGAGTGAAAGACTGGGCACAAGGAGCAGGCATTCTATCAGATATGATTCCCCGGTCTCTCTTCCAGAAACGTTTTTATTTTTTGCCCTGGTACTTGTGGTAGGTATTGTACGAAAGAACAGAATTCCGGCATACTGGACAAGGGACCCTATTATGCTGAAACCAATATTTGGCCAAATCATGAGCCGTAATCGCATTCAGCATATTCTAAGTCGCCTCCACTTTTACGATGCTGATGATCCTGCAAATGCAAATGACACAGATAGGATGAGGCGAATTAGGTTGGTCTTTGATCACCTGAGGCAAACATTTCATTCCTCATTTTATCCCTATAGAGACCTTGTCATAGGCGAGAGTCTCGTGTTGTGGAGAGGCAATATTTCATTTCGGCAGTACATACCCAGCAATAGGCACCGTTTTGGGTTCAAGATCTTTGTTATGTGTGACTGTAGGACTGGTTATGTGCAAGACATAGTCTTGTACACCGGTGCACAGACAGACATAATAGAAGATGGGAGTATTGGACTGTCTGGAGCAGTGGTAAAGACAATGATAGAAGACTACCTTCATCGTGGTCACGTCCTGTACCTGGACAACTGGTACAATAGCCCTCTTCTCGCTCGTTATCTACGCAGGCATGACACGGGAATCTGTGGTACCGTCAAGGTGAACCGGCGTCACATGGTCAAGGTGGGGCGGAAACTTGACAGAAATGAGGTTGTCTTCTTCCAGGCAAACAACATACTTGCAACTGTGTGGAACCACAATAGAGAAGTCAGCCTCTTGTCCACGGTTCACCACCCCTTGATGCACCGTACAGAGTCCGTGGATTACCGGAGCAAGAACAGGCGCCACATATGGAAACCTGAGTGTGTCCTTGATTACAACATCAACATGCTCCTGGTGGACCAGTCAGACTCCATGATATCCACTGTCGAGTTTGCCAGGACCACGTTGAAGTGGTACAAGAAGTTCTTCTTTCACTTGCTAGATATAACTGCCCTGAATTGCCACCACCTGCATGCCATGACAACAGAAGTTCAGGAAACCTTTGAAGGGTTTATGAGGGAGCTTACACGTGAGATTTTTGCCCGGTATGCGGTTGAAAGGCCCCAACACCGCACACGCACTACCCCTGCGGCCCAAACCGCCGAGAATATCCACCCATTATTTCCCCACTCCTATACCTCCCCAGCCAAATTGACCTAGGCCCCAATGCAGGTGTCGTGTGTAGCAATTCCCGTGTGAGATCCACCACTCAGAGAAAAGACACCCGCTATGAGTGCATTGAGTGTGACGTGGGTCTCTGTATTCACCCTTGTTTCAGTAAGTATCACCCTCATGCACTTCTGATATGGTGTGAATGCGATATGATGCTCATACTCAGAAATAAATGCGACAAACAGACGCTCAGTGTAATTATAAGGACCGTAGATCTGTAAATAGTAGTATGGAAGTGGAAACGGGTGTATTATAAGTGGAAAAATCTGTAAGGGCATAAATATTTTCTAAGTGGAAACCTTCCCAGCAAGTGTATGTAGATGTGCTTTTCTGACGCTCAGTGGAATAAATAAGGCCCGTAAATATGTAAATATTAGTACAAAAAATGCAGACAGGTGTAATACAAGTTGAAAGTTTTGTAAGTGCTGAAATTTTTCTAAGTCAAAATATTCCTAGCAAGTGTATATAGGTACGATTTCCTGATGCTCAGAGGAATAAATAAGGCCCATAATTATGTAAATAGGAGTATACAAGTGGAAACGGGTGTAATATAAGTGGAAAATTAGTATGTATGTGTATGAGTATTATCTTAGTTGAAACATTCATTGTGAGGGTAATTTGGTGAGATATTCTGACACTCAGTTGAATAAATAAGGCCCGTAAATACGTATAGTGCAGTATAGGGTGTAATTGGGTGTAATGTATGTGGGGAAGTATATTGGGAGTGAAGAAATAAAGTAGAAGTTGAAACACGAGTGGTAGAGAGTGTGCTTGCTGCGTGAATATGCCCTAGCATTTTGCTAAATGCCCTCATAATGAATGTAAATAATTGAAAACATTTACAGTGGTGGAGGAAAGGTTCAATGTAAAGATAACAATACTATGAAAGTGATAAAACAATATGGTATGTTGAGATAAGAGTCATAGCGAGTGTGCTGAATAAGCAGATGTGCACTATAGTTATGCTACATGTCATCGTAATGAATGAAAACAGCTGAAAACATTTACATACAGTACAAAATGGTAAAATGGCATTGAAACAGTAGTATACAAGTAGAAAAAATTATATGTTGACTGAAACAAGAAACTTAGCACATAGCGTGTCACCACTCTGACCAAACTCGCTATGCTCGAGCGAAGGTACAATGCTTATTTTTCATATATGTCATTGAAAACCATTATATTGTTATTCTTATTGTTTATTAATTCAAATTCAATAATGTAGAGGTGTTCTTTGTGGTTTCTCCCAAAATTACCTACCACAGAAAACATGAGCGACATCAGTGACAGAATAAAATGCCTGACGCAGCGGACCTCACCTGTTCCGACCACTTATGGACCGCGGTAAGCCCTTTCTTGGTGATTTTCCTTTGTTTCTCAATAAAAGCGGAAGTTTTAGCCACAAAAAAAAAAAAAATCCAAAATAGCTCGGGATTGGGGGGTGTTGGAGGTGCGAAATAGCTCGGGACGTGGCGGGTTAAGAGACTAGTTATGACCTTCAATAAACTCTTCCATAAATGTTCTTTGTACTTCCAGTAAAATTGTTTAACTCCTTAACCGCAGGGCGTCACTTTCGTGACACTTGGGAGAGAGGGATCATACTGTGGGGCGTCACTTTTGTGATTCTGTGTTATTTTGAATTCGCCCGGGCTTTCAAGTGGTGGCTTGTATCATCTATCAGTACTGCCAATGTCCAACACTAGTCAGCACTCCTAGTCTCATCTGTACTCCCATTCATTGTTGAAAATTTAGCCATTTCTCCCCGTTCTTGACTCCCCTCCCTACCTCCCCTCCATTACCCTATCCTCTTGCCTGCCCGGCTGTGCTACGCTAAGTAAATCTTTCCTGGAATTTTTCACTGATTTCATCCATTGAAATAAGCCATATGCCCTATTCTTATACCAAATTATATATACAAGAAAGAAATAAGGTAAGTGAGAGTGCCATACACCTAGAATTGGCTAATTATCACCTGACAACACCTCACATGCACTCGTTCACTAATTTTCGCTGTTTATTTCCCCTTGAAATATGCCGTATAATCTATTTTCGTAATAAAAATATATATAAGAAAGGAAGGGAGAAGCCTAAGTGATATTTACATTCACCTGGAACTACCTAATTATTGCAGGCCACCACACTGTATTCTACGCTAAGTAAATCTTCCCTGGAATTTTCCACTGATTTCATCCATTGAAATAAGCCCTATGCCCTATTCTTATACCAAATAATATATACAAAAAAGAAACAAGGTAAGTGATAGTGCCATACACCTGGAATTGGCTAATTATCACCTGACAACACCCCATGTGCACTCGTTCGCTAATTTTCGCTGTTTATTTCCCCTTGAAATATGCCGTATAATCTATTTTCGTAATAAATATACAGATAAGGAGGGAAGGGAGAAGCCTAAGTGTTATTTACATTCACCTGGAACTACCTAATTTATTATGTATTGTCTTGGTTTCCTGCCAATCATTTCATTGCTATATATTAGCAGGTCTCACAAGGCTGAAATTGGCAGTATTGCACTCACCCTAGCCAGGCGGCAGGAGGCCACCACTATCAGTTCACTGTTGTCTTTCAAGGTGAAAGTATGTCGGATTCGCTCCTGCTAACTTTCGCTGCTTTTTAGCCTCATGCAAAGGGCCCTGTGACCTTTAGCCCCTACTAAACCTCGTGTGGAAAGAGGTAAAGGGCTGACAATTGATAGATAGTGACTACGATCTTTCTATTGAGTAAAACAGTGCAAGTGGAAATGTAAATAATGTGTCAATAATGTGTAAACAACAAGTGAAAGCAATAAATGTAAATATAAGTGAACAGTGGAAAATAGTTTTATACGTTACTTCAAGTGACAGAACATAACACAGTGTAAATAAAATAGAAATGTAAATAATGTAAATAAAATAGAGAATGTATATAGAAATGTAAATGAGTAGTATTATAAGAACACAAGTATATATACTAGGAGTAATGAAAGTGAAAGTTTCACTCTAGCATGTATGAATACTATGAGTTATGAGAGTGAAGGTGAAAGTGACATTCACTCTCAATGCTAGTATACAGGACGAGAAAGTGAATGCTACGTATTTTACTGAAAGAAATTGAATCCCTACAGTGACAATAAACTACTATTACTGAAGGAAACTTATGGATAAAGACTGTAGATATATATAAGTGTTATATAGTAACAGAAATATAAAGTGTGAGTGTTTTTATGAATAATAGACAACACCAGCGGGAAACCATCGGAAGTGGGATGGTCATACGCCCTCGTAATTTTCATTGCTTTTACAGTGTGTGTTTTTTTTTTTTTGGAATATGGATTCCAGACTATTTGAGAATCACAGAATAGTGTTTCTAGCGATAATATCAGGCTGTGGTAATCATATTACGAGTTGTCGGGAAGTGTAAAGTGGAGATTTCGTTACCCAACTTCAGAGGTCTCCACAAGTCCTACGGTACTCGACGAAGGCTCAACAAACACCCAAGGAGAAAGCTGAAGGTATGTGCCATGAGCATATGTGATTTTAATATTCTAGGACTAATAATTGATTTTTGGCAAATATTTTTAGAGAGTCTGTCGGAGCGCGAATATGCCCGCGGAAGCTGCAAGTCAAAGCAAAACAAGCCCACGGTTTAAGGGTTAATTATGGCCTGATTAATCTGAAAAAGACGTCATTGGATTGAGGTTAACCCTGTCCCTCATGTTACGTCTTCTTTACGTTATTATTAACAGCTTGGTGCTTGGAGAGGATGCTTGTGCTATGGAGAGGGATGGCAGAATCCTCTCCCTTATGCAGACACCCAGACTCTTTTGTAAGTTTAATGTTTAGCGCTTTTAGTGTTTTCATTTTATTTCTTTTTTTTATTTAGGTTAATCAATCAATCACTCAGTCCTAACAGCACCAGACTATTTCATTAAGTACTGGGAGTGGTTTCCCAAACTACCTTGACTGGATAAACCAGTTAACTCCATAACAGTTTGAAATCCTTTCTAAGTTGGAAGGGACTAAATGGGGACTCAACTTCTCCCCTACTTGAAAATG
Organism: Coenobita brevimanus; assembly: GCF_032717465.1. NCBI lineage: Eukaryota > Metazoa > Arthropoda > Malacostraca > Decapoda > Coenobitidae > Coenobita > Coenobita brevimanus. The sequence goes on along the minus strand of NC_136985.1, from coordinate 6,403,206 downwards.
TCCCTTACTTGAAAATGTCCCTTACTTGAAAATGTCCATTGTGAAATGCAAAGATTGTTTCACTTATCTTACTTTTTATATAATTATGAATATTATTTTACGGATATTGTAAAAAGAAACGTAATAATGTGAATAACCTAGACATTACGTATCATTACAAAATAATAATGTGCAGTTGCCAGGTAGAATATGTAGTCCCTTAAATCCCAAATCCCTTAAATGGAGGTCCCTCAAATCGAGGTTTGAGTGTATATACATGTATAGATATATATACAGATATATAGATATAGATATGCATATAGATATTAACATCCACATAGATATTAACATCGACGTACGTTCCCCTTCAACCAAGACACACGCCTCGCCTGATGGCTCAAGAATCTCGAAGTTCGTCAATTCGTATGGCTCGTCCTCCAAGACTGACTCCAGTTAACTACAGCAAGCAGTGTAAGTAGGCCATTATATACACCGATCGGTTGTAATGCTTACCGTTTTATATAAATTTATCATTTAGGTCATTAATTTTCTTCACTTTCATGTTCATCTTCATATTAGTTTGGAATATGATTCTGGCAGTTGCGCTGCAAGCTCTTATTTCAGTAATTATATCAATCATTAATTTAATTTTTGACAGAGCTCTGTCAACCTTTTATTGCCTGAATGTGCTGGACATAGTGTTTGGGAGGGATGGTTGTTTGTCTACCGTCCGGCTCATGGTCGATAAGCTCATTTCTTCAAACGTCAGTGACCTGCACGTTATACAGCGACCCTCAAAGAATTGAGTATTTCTTTCGGAGCAGTATAGCATTAAGACCAATACAACAGGGCCACTTTCACACACGCCTCGAAATTGACAGTTTGTAACCTACGTGTTTGTTGCCCCAGGTTCATCTGATTGGGAACCCGGTGAATTGCAGGATGAAACTGTGTTTCATCTACTGTAAAGTCCACCATCCTCGTCTCGTTTCGAGTGATTGGGAAACAGCTGAAAAACGTTTGTTTAACAGGAAGTGGAGTCACCCAGTCACATAGGTGCCACCGCATGAAGGTGTCCCTGTGCAGAACCTCGGTAGAAATAGAAAAAAAAAAAAAGACACATTATTCCTTAATGGAGTATGCTGTTTTCTAAGAAAGTGGAATATGCTTCTCTTATTTTCCTCGGGGATCAGAAGTCAGGATAAAAGCGGAAGATTTGTTGTTTCCCTTTACACACATCTATTTCTGCAGGAAGAAATACAGGAAGAAGGATGTTGTGTACTCACATTAAGACACACTCACGTCTTGTGAACTTGAATACTAAAATGAGTTAATCTGCATAAGAATAAACAGATCAATATATGAGTATACCATACTGTAGATATTGCATTAGTTGCAACCCTTGGCTCATGTGAATGTAAACCTGGTGGACTGTAGACTAATGTTTCTCTACTGTAGTCTAGCATCTTCCAATCGTAGGACTGAGAGGGAGATGATGGAAGTTTGTGCCGTGTGTGTGTGTGTGTGTGTGTGTGTGTGTGTGTGTGTGTGTGTGTGTGTGTGTGTAGATTTGATAATACATCCGTGTGCTCAATTATTAGCTCAATCCTAAGTCTGTATTCTGCCACAAATTACCAGCTCTCCCTGTGTAGGCATTTTAATTATTTTACTCTTTGAAGCGTGTGGCGTGTGGATATACTACTATTTTTTTTATTATTCCAGTTATGATCAGGCGATTTGCTTCAGCTTGTGTAGCATCTGTGTAATTTAAGACCCATAGACATCCTTTCTGGGATGACAGGGTCGTTTACGAGTAGACGAGTGAAACCTGTGAGCGAGTTGCTTGCTTCAGGGGTTAATGTTTCCATTAACATAAAAATAAGATGATATTTGATGAAAATTTTTATCCCGTGTGATAGTGCAACCATTTTATGTCTGTCAACGTTGCCATAGACGGTATTGGTACTTTTTGTTGAGTAATATTTGTTTATAGAATGTGTACCATTTTAAACACTGTACAAAGTTAAGGATAGTCCTAAAAGAATCAGATTAAGTATTATGTTGGACCTCAAATAATTGTAATTACCTCAATTATCAGTATTTATGTATTGTTGTGTGTGTGTGTGTGTGTGTGTGTGTGTGTGTGTGTGTGTGTGTGTGTGTGTGTGTGTGTGTGTGTGTGTGTGTGTGTGTGTGTGTGTGTGTGTGTGTGTGTGTGTGTGTAACTTCCCACAGGGGTGCATGCGTACTGTAAACCTTGTAGGTCATCCCAGTGTGGGCAGATCCCCCCTCGGCCTCAACAGGTGGACAGGGTTACCCATGCTGCAGGGCCCATCAGTGGGGGGTCAGACTGAGTATACCCAGGCTTTCTTGGATGGGTTAAGGGAACGGGAGTAAAATTCTTGAGAGAAGTCCTGCAGAAAACGGCCTGACGGACAGGGCTCGGGCAGACTGCTGCACCCCTGATTAGTAGATAGTCGTGGTGAATCTTCATGCCACCATCACAGGCTAAGAAGAGCCGAGTAATGTGGCGGTAAGGACTGCGCACTCTCACCACCACACCAAATGCATTCATTGCACAAGCCCACTGCTATATTTACATCCCATTTCACCCAATCATCAAAACTAAATGACCTATGGCAACAGGATACGGTGATGGTGATAGGCCATGGATGTGGGTGGAATTCGCTAGCTCGAATCCTGCACATTGGCGGCATTGGCCCAGTGGTCGCTGGCATGATGGCATAGGAGAATGCCATGTCTTCAGTAGCACCCAGTGCGACTAAGCAGCCAGAAACGGACACCCAATTGCTTAATCTGACGGGGAGGGGTTTAGAAAAAGTAACCTAGACATTTGCTGCCTTACACTTACACAGAAAACAGCGTTTATCAAAGCATTCCACACTGCGGACGAAGACTCAAAATAAACCCTCTGACTTTTGCTACCTGGAATATACGAACATTGCTTGATACTGACCAACATACAGGACCACGCCATAGGACTGCGTGCCCATATTGCCATGATCTGAAACGATAATAAATTAACACTGCTGCCACGTCTGAGACTTACCTCACAGGAGAGGACAACCTAATAGAAGGGGAAGAAGGGTGTAAGTACTTCTAAAGAAGATACTCAAACAACCAACTATAGAAGATCCAAGAATCGCCTGTGGGTATATCAGAGATGCTGGTGTCCTGGCACAAACCTCTCTCTAGAGCCAATGTACAATACTCATCAGTGCCTATGCTCCAACACTTGCCTCTAAGGACACCGTCAAAGATTCCTTTAATGACACTCTGGATGCTACCATTTCCCTAATACAACACAATAACAAACTCATCCTAGTTCATGATTTTAAATCCAGAGTAGGAAAAGATAACCACCTCTGGGAAGCCATTATAGGCCACTATGATGTTGGTAACATGAACAACAATGGCCTTAGACTACTTTCAGTATGCTCATAACACAGTCTGGTCATTAGCAACGCCATTTTTCAACTTATGAATAAACACAAGACACGTGGATGCATCCACAATCTAGACACTGGCACCTAAATGATTATGTCAGTATAAGGCAGCGAGACCAAAGAGAAGTTCTTATAACCCAATCCATGAGAGGTGCTGGGTGCTCAGTGGATCATACCCTTATACTTGCCAAACTGCAATTGGTCACACGCCCACAAATGCACTGTAGACCATCTTCCAAGAAACTAAACTGTTGTATTATAAAGGATTCAGCAACTTGTAACACCTTCCCCAGGATTCAGCAACTTGTAACACCTTCCCCAGTGCTATTACAGACAAGCTTTCCCAATGCCCTCCACTTGACGCAAGCAACAATGCAATAATCCTAGACACAGAGCTGCCAAACATTAAGACAGTGCTTAATGGCACTGCAGAAGAAACCCTATATTTCTCCTCTTACCGCCATCATGACTGGTTTGATGATCACGCTGAGAGCAAACATTACCTTCTTGCAATTAAAAAATAGAGCACATAACAACTGGTTGACTCATCTTAGCTCCCTAACCCTAAAAACTGAATTCCAGACTCTCATAAGTAAAACCCAGAGGAAACTGCCGAACATGGAGAACAAATGGTGGACTGAGCAAGCAAAAGAGCTGCAAAGACTAATATTTATGATCAACATGGATTCTACAAATCGATAAAAACTATCTAGGAGCAAAACAAACACAAAAGCCACTGGACGATCACGCAAGGGAGAGCTCCTGAAAGACGTCACCCGAGGAAGAGCTCGTGAAAGACAAGCAAACAATCCTACAAAGATGGGACAACACTTCAAAACTTACTAAATCGAGAAAACCCAGGTTAGCACAATATCCTTGATAACATCCCAAGTGCTCCTCAAGCAGCAGATCTCAGTGTCCCTCCTACACTTACAGAAACTGTTCAGGCCCTTCGATCTCTAAAAATAACAATTGTCCAGGCACTTATGGTATACCATCTGAACTTATCAAAGTGGGTGACCAGTCACTCCACTAGTGCTGTGATAGTCTCATGCTGACTATCTGGAATCAAGAATGAATTCCATCTGAATGGCTTACTTCTGATATTGTAATCATCAACAAGAAGAAATGAGACTGCTCAAACTGTGACAACAGTAGAGGAATATCCCTCCTAGTGAATGCTTGCAAAGTGCTAGCCATACTAACAAAACATCTAAGTCAATACTTCCTGAAACATGATATGGATTTTATTATTAGAGAAGTTCCTGTGGTATGATCATATGATCTTTGTTGCCAGACAGATCCAAGAGAAATGCCACGAGCAGAACTGTGATTTATATATTGCATTTACGAATACTGATCTTGCAAACTTATTTGGTACTGACAACAGAGAACATTAATGGAATGTTCTTTCAAAATTAGGAGTTCAGGAATTTTTTACCGTCCTGAAGAGTCTGCATGACAACAGGAATGCTCATGTATCCATAGGGAGCAAATCCGAACCCTTCAAAGTTAACGTGGGAGTAAAGCAAGGATGTGCCCTGGCTCCTGTCATTTTCAACATCTGCCTTACTGCAGTTACCCATTTATGTCACCAACGAATGAATCCTGATGATTTAATAAAAATCCAGCTCCGTCTAGATGGTAACGTATTTAATCCTAGACTTCTTCAAGCACAGTCAAAGACCGAATTGATTTATTTCCTACAGCTGATAACTGTGCTATCCTTACACATGCTGCAATAGCCCCACAACAGAGTATTGTTATCGTTTCTAATATACGAGTATACCATGCAACTGGATTCCGAATAAATGTCAGTAAAACAGAAAAAAATACCACAGAGAAACAACCTAGCAGAGCCTCATGCATTTTCAGACAAATGGCTAAAATGTAAAACAGGTGGAGAAGTTTGCCTACCTTCGATATATGCTCACAGATAAACACAACTCTTATGCAGAAATCCTTTCATGAATTAAGTACATCTCAGCTTTTTCTGGGCCTCTCAGACCCAGTGTCTTTGAATACATCAGCCTGAGAATCGGGACAAACATTTCAGTATATACAAATGAATGCCTCTCCACCCTCTTAAAAGGATCTGAATTCTACCCTAGTTAAAAGCGTCCTATCAAACAGCTTGAGCCATTTCACATCCAATACGTACAACGCATCCTTGGACTCACATGGGAGGATAAAGTCCCTCAGTCACAAAACCTCCAGTGGGCAAAGTCAACCAGCATAGAAACCATGCTGTCTAAAAACCATCTAAGATGGGTCGGATACGTGTTCTGTGTACCACTACAAGCCAGGTTCTGTATGGCCAGCTTCCTGCAGCACGTCGCAGTCCAAGGGGACAAAAGAAGAGATAATAGGACAACTCTGAAGAAAGGCAACATCATACGAAAGGATCTTGAAACCAATACCTCGAACAAAGAACGATGGCAAGCCCTCTGTAGTGAAGGAACATTTCATCTTGGAGAAGCTCGGAAACTGGCCAGAGAAAAGCGTAGACAATGGAGGAACAACCAAAAATAGAGTTCTCCCATCAAACAAGGATTTGATAAGCTGTCCGTGGGAAAAAGTTTGTGGATCCAGCATTACCCCGCACAGTCACACACGTCGGCACCAAAGACAATGAGAAATACACCATCCTGGTGAATATGGCAGGCGTTGTCTTCTGTAGCAGGACAGCTTTAAGTACGTAAGTGTGTGTGTGTGTGTGTGTGTTCTTACCTAATTGTTCTTACCTAATTGTATCTTTCCAGGAATGAGTCAAGCTCGTATTGTCCCGTGTCTTAGACCATATTTATCATATATATCCTTAAATTTCTGAATTGTTTTGGCACACACTATTTCATTCGGTAGTGCATTCCATTGATCAATTGCTCTGTTTGGGAAACTGAATTTCCTTACGTCTTTATCACCTCTCTTTTTATGCAGTTTTTTGCAGTGTCCTCTTGCTGATGCTTCTCCATACGTTAAGTAATCATTTATGTCTATTTTCTCCTTTCCTGATATGCACTTATATAGCATTATCATGTCACCTCTTTTCCTTCTCTCCTGTAGTGTTGGTAGATTCAGTTTATTTAGTCTTTCTTCGTAGCTTAGGTCCCTTAAGCTTGGTATCCATCTTGTAGCGGCCCTTTGAACTTTTTCAATCTTGTCTATATGCTTTTTGAGATGAGGACTCCATTCTATTGATGCATATTCCAGGGTTGGTCTAATGAATGATATTATTATCCTTCTTAGCATGTCTTCATTTATGTATGTGAATGCTATTCTCATATTTGCAAGCAGTGTATACATGTTCCGTACCTTCTCGCTGATGTGGTCAGCCGGAGATAGTCTGTTATTGATAATCACACTTAGGTCTTTCTCTCTTTCTGATGTGTATAGGGTTTTATTTCCTAACTTATAATCCCAATCAGGTCTTTTTCCACTTTTACCAAACTTGATTACATGACACTTGTCCACATTGAATTCCATTTGCCATGTACTACTCTATTCACGAGGTTTATTTAATTCTTCTTGTAGCTCCCTACAAGAGTCTGTGCTAGTAATTCTCCTTTGTATTTTTGCATCATCTGCAAACATATTCAGATAGCTCTCATTTCCAGTGTTACTGTTTATATCATTTATGTACACTAAAAACATGATTGGTGCCAGCACCGAACCCTGTGGTACTCCACTAGTCACTTCTTTCCATGATGAGTAGTTTCCTCTTAGTACTGTCCTCATTTCTCTTTTTATGAGAAAGTCTTGCATCCAACAAAACAGTTTGCCTCGAATTCCTCCTTGATGGTACAGCTTCCATAAAAGTCTTTGGTGTGGTACTGTGTCAAAAACGTTCTTGAAATCTAAATAGATACTGTCCACCCATCCTTCCCTTTCCTGTATTGTGTTTGTTACTCTGTCATAGTAGCTCAACAGATTAGTAACACATGATTTTCCTTTTCTGAAGCCAAACTGTCTTTCTGTTATCATATTGTGTTCTTCTAGATGATTTACCCAAGCTTTTCTTATAAGTTTTTCTAATAACTTGCTTACAACACTGGTCAGTGATACTGGTCGGTAGTTGAGAGGATTTTGTCTCTTTCCTTTCTTGAATAAGGGGACTATATTTGCTTTTTTCCAAATATCAGGAAGTTTCCCTTGACTCAAGGATTTCTTGAAAATTAAAAATAATGGTTTACTTAACTCCTTTGCACTTTCTCGTAACACCCAACATGAAATTTCATCAGGACCACTTACTTTTCCTCTGTCTAATCTACTTAACTCCTCCTGTATTACTTTTTCTGCTATTTGTATATCTGGTAGTATGTGTGGACATGCATGTTCCACATAGTCCCTTTCAAAATTTATTTCTTTTGTAAAAACTAATTGGAAATTCTTATTTAGTGCTTCTCAAATATCTTTCTCTTGTGTATAAGTGATTCCCTCGTCCGTGATGGATTGTATTATATCTTTTACTTTGGTTTTGCTTCTGATATAGCTGTAAAACAGCTTTGGTTGATCACTACTTTTATTTATTATATCCTCCTCAAACTGTTTTTGGGCTTCCCTCCTTATTCTTGTATAGTCGTTTCTTGCCTGTTTGTAATTATTATATGCCCTTTCACTATTGTGTCTTCTGTATCTATTCCACAACAAATCTCTTCTTTCTTTTGATTTTTTACATTCTGTATTGAACCATTTCTGTATTTTCTTATCTGCTTCTCTGTGCTGTGGGATGTACTTCTTGACTTCTATTTCATAAAATTCACAAAATTTTTTATATACAGCATTTAAATCTTGTCCTCTAAGCTCATTTTCCCAATCAACTTCTAAGAAATACTTCTTTAGGTCTTGATAATTTCCCTTTTTTTAGTTTAGTCTCTTTTTGTAACTGTCATTGCTGTTTACTATGTCATATGCTATCTTGAAGTTATAATTTAGTACTGCATGATCGCTTTTGCCGAGTGGAGGGTGATATATTAAACTGTCAATAAAATTTTCTTGCCTAGTAAATATTAGATCTAGCACTGAAGGTACATCAAGTCCTCTTTTTCTAGTGGTTTCCCTCACATGTTGCGTTAAGAAAAACTCTTGTACGAGATCCAGGAGCTTTTGGTCCCAACAGCTTTCTTGGCTATTTATATCTAGAGTATTCCAATTTTATATTTGTATTGAAATCCCCAGTTAGTATAATTCTTTCCGATTTCTCTTCCATTTTATGTAGCAAGGATCTTATGCTCTGAATTGTACTCTCTACCAGGTCCTCATATTCGTCTCTTTCCCATGTGTTTGATCTGGGTGGCATATACAAATTGGCTACAATTACTTTACCTTCAGATGTGTCGATCTCTACTGCAATCAGTTCTACTTGTGATGGTGTATCTAGGTTTATTTCCTTGACTTTTAGATTTTTCTTAGTTTACCCGCCCCGTCCCGACCACTTTTTCACCACTGGTACCCCCCAATCCCGACCATTTTTCGACCCTTTTTTTTTTTGCTAAAACTTTCGCTTTTGGTCAGAAACAATGGTCAGTGGCAAAGAAATTGTTCCCCGGGGTCCATAATTACCTTAAACAGGTATGCCTTGGTCCCACCTGGCCCCGTGTTCTCCGTAGGCGGTCTGAGCCTCTAACGTTTTCTATGGTATTATAAGTCTGGGAAACCAATGAAAGTAAGTAGATATGTATTTATTACAAACATAAAAACATGTGATAAAAGAGTATATTGGATTTTATACAAAAATAGAGCAGAAATAAGCATTGTACCATCGTGCGAAATGAGCAAAATCGGGCAACTTGATCACGATGAATCGCTAACATTCGAAAATCATGATACATATCATTTTTTTTACTTACATAATACTTCTACAATAACATTATACCATTTTACATTTTATTGAACTGTTTTTACGTATTCACAGGCCTTTTGATAACATTTAGCTTAATGTTAGCGCTTATTTACGTAGTGAGTGAACTCGCTGTGACTGTTCTTTCAACTCGTATTGTGTTTTTTCTACTTACATAATACTTTTCTAATAACATTATACACTTTTCAACTTTATAGAACTGTTTTGAGATAATTTCAGGCCTTACGTAAATATATAGCGTAATAATAGCGCATAATAACACACACGGTGAAGTCGCTATGACTACTGTTTCAACTTACAACCTATTTTTGTACTTATATAATAATTCTCCACTAACATTGCACATGTTTACACTTGATATAATTGATATCACATAATTTCAGAACTTACGATGCAACTGAGCGTCATATTAGCGCGTACTTACACAGGGAGTGTTATCGCGATATCATTTGTTTCATCTTACGCTAGTATTCAACTTATAAAATACCTTACTACTAACATTACAACAAATTCCACTTTATATAATTCCTATCACATACTTACTGACCAGAATGTGGGTGTACTCGTGACATCAATTATTACAACTTACACTATTGTTCAACTTATACATTTTATTCATGCTAACATTACACCCGTTTCCACTTTATATTCTTGCTATCACATATTTACTGACCAGAGTGTTATACTGAGCGTCATATTTTCGCAGATTTACACAGTGGGTGTACTCATGACATCAATTATTACAACTTAAACTATTTTTCAACTTATACGTTTTATTCATGCTAACATTACACCCGTTTCCACTTTATATTCTTGCTATCACATATTTACTGACCAGAGTGTTATACTGAGCGTCATATTTTTGCAGATTTATACAGTGGGTGTAGTTTTCATATCACTTCGTTCAACTTACACTATTTCTCAGCTTATACATTACTTTCCTGCAAACATTACACCCGTTTCAAGTTTATATAAGACTTGGCACATACTGACTGGCCTTACCATTATACTGAGCGTCATATCGCCATCCCACACAGTTTCAGTAGTGTAGGAAGTTATGGTACTCTCTGAAACATGGCTGAAGGCACAACGCAACATTGGTGGTGGTGGGGGAGGTGGAGAGCGGCGCCTTTCATCACTCGCACTTCTCTTCCCTCTCCCTTTTCCTTTACCCTTTCCCTTCCCTTTCCTTCCTTTCCCCATATCCTGGGGCTGTGTGGAGGAAGTTTGGGAATATTGTATGGTGAAAGACGTGCTGGGGAGTGGCTCCACCTCCTCTCCCCTAGGCCTACGTGCACCACGTGCTCGTGCTGCCTCCCTCACACCACTTCCCTTTCACCCCGCACTCCCACCACACCACTTTCCCCTTCCCCAGACAAAACACTAGGCCATACTTTATTTGCCTTCTCGCCCCACCTTCTGATCCTCGGGGTGAGATTTTTTCCTTCCCCAACCACGAGGCAACATCACGTCCTAAGCCGCCGTCATCATCATCGTCCTCATCCTCGTCCTCATCAGAATCTCTCTCTAGGGGATGGAGAGAGGTCCATGTAGGTGTTTTGGGTGCAGGCTGGCCTTCCCTTGCCTTACGATACGTGACATACCGCTTTTTCCGGGGCGAAGGGACCTCCTCATCACTGCTTGTTATTTCCTCCTCAGGCTGCACATAATCTCGATCCACCACATCATCATCAAGTGGAGAATCACTATCTCCAGTGAAGGCATCCAGGGCGGATTGTATTTCGTCGTCTGAGAGACCTTTACGCGCCATGTCTGACCTGGGTCACTGCTAACAGGTGAGTGACCAAGACAAGGGCGAGCACAGGTCACGCGGGGTCTGGGACGCTGCCCACCTGGGGGCAGGTAGGGGAGGCTTGGGTACGTGGGCGAATCGAAAATTTCGCACGAATTTTGAAAATTGTGGAAATTATGAACCTTGCAATTGCAGGACGTTGAAGTACGTCAACGGGATTGGCAGTGACATAACGTGAGGACGTGGAAGTACGTCGACGGGACGCCGCGGGTTAATATTATAATTCCTCCTCCTTTTCTTAAGTTTGTCTCTTCTCCATATATTGTATTCCTCTAAGTTTAGTATGTCATTGGATATCCTTGGTGTTAATTTTGTCTCAGTTAGGCATATTATTTATGGTTCATTTTCTCTGACATAATCATTCATCTCTAGTAATTTAGATACCATTCCATCCACATTTGAGTACATCAACTTTATCATCTTGTTTATATACTTGTCATGACATGGTTCTACTAACTTCCTCCTTTTTCTTCCACCCTGTTTGTGTACCACTTTCGTACCTCCAATCCTATTACTTTGTAAAAAAATTTCTTCTTGTCCTCTTCTGATCTTCCCTCATTTTTTGTTTTTGCTTCCTCCCTTTTCTCTTTCAGTAATTCCAGTTCCTCTTGTGTTAGACATCTTTTTATCCATACATTTTTGAACTCCTCTTTTTCCATAAGATTCTTTGCATTTTTTAGGATCTCTTCCACAGTGTTTACACTCTGGAAAGTCACCTTTAGAGGTCTTGTCTTGCTTTTCTCGTATTTCCCTAACCTTTTGTGTTCCTCTATGTCTTTACTACAGATTTCCTCTGATACTTCTTTCAGTAAGCTCATTACATTTGCCATTTCCTTTTTGTCTCTAGTGATTTTGTTTTTAATTTCTTCCTCTTCTATACCATTGATTACTATTGATTTATTTATTTCTACTGAATCTCTGACTAACTTTGGATTGTTTTGGATTATTCTTTTCACTTCCTTTTTAATGTTTTTTTCCTCCACCCTTGTATCTAAGTCTTTCTTTACTTTCACCATTTCAGCATACGTGGTTTCCACATCATTTTTGTAGCTTTGCACAGCTTCATTCACCTGTGTTATCTTCTCCTCAATATCACTGCTCTGGTCCATAAGACTGCTTGCTTGTCTAATTGTCTCTGTGTCATTTTTTAACTCTTCCATAACACTCTCGTGATTAACTACTGTACTTCCCATTTCACTCACTTTCTTCCTAAGCGTATTCAATTCTACTGTTAGTTCACTGATGGTTGTGTCTTTCTTATTGACCTCCCTTCCCAGTTTTTCTATCTCTTCCTTTTGCAAGTGCATTTGCTTCTTTATTTCATCAATTTCATTTTTGAAAGCCATTTCTAGTTTGTGTACACTTTCAACCAGTCTATTGTGAGTCTCCACTTCAACCAGTTCTTGGTAGAAATCATCATTTTGCTTTTTACTTTTATCCCTTTTCTTTTCCAAATTTGTTTTACTGAAGTATGTATCCATTTTGTAATACTAAATGAAGAGTATGTACTTACACTTTCCGCGTGTTGCCGTAGTATAAGCAAGCCCAGCTGACTCAACGCATCGTGGTTCTTTGTTGTTTCAACCAGTCTTATTTAAGCTTATTATTTCTTTTCCTTTTAATAATGAAAAATCATTTAGTCTAACCTGGTACAGAGCTTGACTCATTCAAAGATACTTATTTAGGTAATGCCTCTGGCCGTGTTGAGCTGGTATGGAGCGCCGGTAAAGGACGTCTTCCTCCGACGATGCCGTGTGTGTGTGTGTGTGTGTGTGTGAGAGAGAGAGAGAGAGAGAGAGAGAGAGAAATAGTATGTATATACATATCGCTGTTACCCCAACTTCAGAAGATCTTACAAGAAATTAATGATGCTTTCTTTTGCCTTAATTTTCGTTTCATACCTTAGCACATAAATAACGTTGCATGAGTTTTTTGTCTGACACTGGAAAGCAAATTCATAAGCGCCTAATCCTATACCCATCTGTGATGGCAGATCGTTTGCTCATAGTGGGGATGTGGCTGGAAGGCGTATCAGTGAAAGACATTGCCCTGGAGACTGGTGCAAGTGTCTCCTCGATTTACAGATGGATTGACCGCTGGCAGCAGGAGAGAAACGTGGATGCCAAAACTTGTCGGAGAATACGTCAGCTCGGAACCACATCCTGGAGGACGAGCATAGTGACAGGAGACAACACACTATACCAGCAACGTCATTTCATTTCCTTGCTCACAGCTTATTGTGCACAATTAAACATCGTCTCTTGGGACGCATATGCTCTTCCTTTTCATACTTGAGAAGTCAGTACTCTTGGAATCGCCAAATAATCATTGTGGGGCTCAAAAAATAATACGAAAATGGTGGAATGGCTCTTGGAGTCTCGTGCCTCGATCAGTTGCCAACCAGTCTTGATTTGTGGTTACAGAAAAACGTGACAGGACTAAACTGGCGGCGAAACTTGGAACGCAAGACACTAAAAACTCTTTAGAAATATCAAGAAACCGCCGCCATTGTGTTTTCAATATTAGGGCAAAAGTTTGTCTAAATAACAATATATCCTGTCTATTTATCCGATCCTGTAAATCTCTTTATGTTCTTCTTATTAGTCTTTCACCTGACGATGATTATTATTTTTTTTCGATTACTTATTTCACAGAAGGAGTTTGACTGAGGATGTTTCTGACTCCTTCCCGGCGGGAGGAATTCTTGTCAGTATGTAAAGAAAAAAAAAAAAAGATTCCTGCAGTATACCAATGTAATTATTTAGCAGTTTTATATAATGTGCATTAGTGCCGGGTTACTTTCCTTGTTTGGCAGCAGGATACCACTGCATATCTCTTAAACCACTCACTGCGATGTATTAGTTACTCTGGCAACTCACAATCTATTTCATTCAACTGTAGAGACATTTCATAGTGAAGGGGTGATTGACGTTCCATCGAACCCCTCCACTTTGAAGGGAACGTGAATGAGTTCACTTTCAACACAGAGTTTGCTCATCATTTTTAGAATGCGAACTTGTATACCAGTAGATGAAAATACATCTCAAGCGACTCATTAGTACCCTGTCCTAGTAACTGCTTAAACTGATCCAGAATTTTCTATGGAAGGAAAGTACATACGTATTTCATTCAGTATCATGCTTTCCAGGTAATTTCATTGATTACTAACGAGGGCTCAGATAGTGAAGAATTTGGCATTACGTTCCTTCGGTTCTCTGAGACGAAAACAGCCAAGCTGTTTATAGCCAGAAACTCTGGGCGCTTGGCGTAAACGAATCTTTGTGAATATAACAATAATCCATGTTAATCATCGTAGGGGATCCTAGGAAGGTACTTGTAACCATCCAGGAGGCTCTAGGAAGACTAATTTCTGACCAGTTTCTCAGTGACACTGACTCTGTTAGACTGGCCCCCGGGCCAGTCCGTCACAGAACAAAACCGTCATGAGATATCAAGGGTTGGTGTACTCATAAAATATGTCAGCGTTGTAAAGTGCTTGACAAACCAGGATAAATTTCTGCAATATAGTCGATCAGTTATAATAACAAATGATCAGGATCTACCCCTCCCATAACAGACAAATTGGCAGAGGGTGAAAATGATGAACGCAATGAACACTAATATTATTTTGGCACTAACTTAAATACACTACAGTCTCCGAAAGTCCCGTTCCTCCTCCTGCCGTTCAGCACCTCGTAACCTTATATTAGTCTGAGTAAGATTGTATACCGTCACTATAATCTGTTTGGTTACTTACACAATTTAGTTTTACCCAGTTGATAGTTACAAATACCATAACTCATATAATGCTTGAGTTACAGATGGGCAGCAGGAAGAACGAAAATTTTGAAACAAGAGTGCATTTACGTCATGTTCAAAATATTAATGTTCGTTGTCTTCATATTTTTCATCCTCTCCCAGTCTGCATTTTTAATGGGGGAGGCAGATCCTGACCATTGTGCTTTAACTCGCTATAAACAAGAATAGGCCTAAGCGAAGGGAATAATGAGGACATTTAATATGAAACAAAATTATCAATAGAGCTTTACGGCAATAAGTACCTGAAGGTCAGATGACAAAGGCTTGAATATTCATTGGTTAAGGAAGCTCCATACCACCACTTCCTTACGGACATCTCTTTGGATATGGGTGGCTGCTATTATTGTCTATGTTATCTGTGCAGAGTAAGGCGAAATTGGTAGGATTTATGCAACACAAATGAGGACAGGGAGGTGTAAACAATATATCGCAGACAAAAAGGTACTATAGAGCTTCCTTAACTGTGGATCATGAAGCAGGCCCTGATCAACGACACTGCTTCTGGTGATGATTATTCGGTCTGCTTCATCAACGCCTCTCTAGCATGTCCTTAAGATGTACGGTTACATTCATTAATACACCTACAGTACACTCAAATTTAGTTTCAGTGCACTACGGTATCTTACTAGTTCATTTGAAGGATTCGTGTGGTGGGTATGGGGAGAGCACGTTACAGCTGTGTGTGTGTGTGTGTGTGTGTGTGTGTGATCACTGACCGTTGTAGCATTAGTGGTAGTACTATAGTCACGGCGCGCGACTCTGAGGTTGTTATTATCGTGCCCTGGCAACCTACCATTCAAAAGTGCGTCTGATTTCGTGTGTAATATGAGACGCATGTGATTCGTGTACAATATCTTTGTGTATAATAATATCTGTCTATAATATTTTTTGTGCATAATAATATGATCCGTGTATAATATACGAAATCGGACGCACGTTTGAATGGTAGCCTAGATATCTAGGAGGCCCATAGCCAGGACTTGAAATTTAGGGGGGCCACCTCCATCGTAGGAGGAGCTTTATTTTTTTTATACTATCCCTTCCACGTATATTTCTTCTAGAATGTATAGTATGAACATGAAATGAACTAACTATACGCTGCATTATACTGGTAAACCAGGTGAAACCAGATTTTTGGCACCAGAATGAACGTTATTCTTTTCTCTACACGTGAAGCGTCATAGCTTTTCAGTTTTCATAAGTTTCAACTTGTACCTTTTTCAAAACTAATTATAACTTCGGTAGTATTTGCAGTTTACATACTGGCACTGATATTGCTAACAAGGTTACACGAAGACGTGCTTACCTGATTACTCGTCACACAAAGTACTATTTTGCACTGTCAGTTGAGTGATGCTCTATGCTGCACCTACTATCTAGTGTGCCAGGGCCCAGACTGCCAAAGTTGGTAGGCTTCACGGTGTTTTCGTCAGTATAAGTTTGAATTTGAAATGATGTTGCACGCCGTTTTCCTAGCGGCAAGATCCATATAAACATGCAACCACTGCCACGCTGAACCTACAGTATACCAGCTTATTTTGCATATAATGAATTACATCATGACCATATGATAACCGTCATTAAACATGTAGCTGAATAGAATCAAATCATGTGTCATGAATAAGTAGTATACCTGGGTTGAATTTTCGTATATTTTCCCACTTTGTAAGCAAATCATATATGCCTCTAGGTACAAAATTTCTAGGGGGGCTAATGAATTTCTTTGGGGGCTAAGCCCCTCCATAGTCCCCCCGTGGCTACGGGACAGATTGCCAGGGTACGATAATGACAACCTCAGGGTCATGCATGGCGACTATAGTAACTGCAACTCCCGACTCATCTGAAATGTGAGCCCGGTGGGCTGGGAGCTAAACCTATCTTCCTCCTACAGCAAATAATTCTCCTTGTCGGGGATTGGGAAGTCGCTGAGGGACGTTTGTAAAATCAGGCGGTGTGGTCGTCTGGCTCTGTCTGTGACACTGCATAAAGGCATCCATTTACATCACGAAGCATTTCTTCTTCTTCTATATAATTATTCCGAGTGTCTCTCTGGGAACTTGTATTTTTTTATTTTTTTAGGCAAGGAAGAAGGAACCAAAGTCCAGAAGCCTGCAAATTGTTCCCACCAAGAAAAAAACAAGATAACAGAGAGTTAAGTTCAAGGTCCGATCATTTTGAGCTGCCTGGACACATTGCATTTGAAAGACTGGAGAACGTAGGTAGTAGGAAATACAGACAGAGGGAAACAATTCCAGAGGTGACTTGTTGCATAAATGAAGGACTGGGAGTACCGGATAACTCTTGCATTAGACAGCTGGACAGAAAATGGATGAGAGTTTGTTGCTTGATGGGTGCTACACTCCCACTGTAGTGGTGGAGGGATGCAAGCAGGCAATTCAGAGGAGCAGTGACCATTGAAGCAGCGACAGAAAATACATAAAGATATGACAGTGCGGCAAAGATACAGAGGTTGAAGGGAGAGTTATTGAGACGAAAAGCCTTTGACTCCACCTTGCTGAGAAGAGCTGAATGTGGGGAGCTTTACCACACATGAGAGTTGTACTTCACACAGGGGGGGAATAACACCCATGTATAAAATCAACAACTGTGCAGGGGTAAACAATTCGTGGAGTCGGCTTAGCATACCCAATCTCTTCAAAGCAGATTTTACAAGAAAGGTAATACTGTATGTTCTTTCCAAGATAAATTCCGAGAGAATGAAACCCGAAGTATGTTTAAAGATGCTGCAGAATTGAGCTAGATATCGACCAAAACTAAAGAGTACGCCAGTGGAAGATTTTGTCGAGTTGATAGACGTAAGAACTGAGTTTTTGATGCAGTAGAAACAGCAAGAGTACTTTTACCCCAGTCTGAGATATGAGCCAAGTCAGATATTAGGTGTCCCATAGCCTCATCCCTTGTTTGTTGACGTAAGTGCTGATATGGATGCAGCAGGAAGCAAATGGAAAGGTAAAAGATGGAGTCATCAGTGTACAAGTGGAGCAGATGTAAAGCTTTGAATGTCATTGATTAATAAAAGGAAGAGAGTTAGTGATATGACAGCCCTGGGGATTCACTTTACTCACACAGAATGGGGCCAAGCTAAATTTAAGCAAATGTACTTTTGGATTAAAAGAAGTAACCTTTCTTGGCCATAAAATCTCAGCGGCTGGGAGTAAACCGTACCCAAAAAACATAGAGGCTATCAACAAAATGAAGACCCACAAAACTCAAAGAAGTCCGGAGATTCCTTGGGATGTGCGGGTTCTACCGAAAACACATACCTTCGTTCACAAAAATAGCAGCTCCCCTTACTAACTTAACAAGATCCGGAGTAGCGTTCGAATGGTCAGATGAGTGCCAATCCGCATTTGTTCAATTGAAGTCGTGTTTAGTGAATGCGCCAGTATTGGTAAGAGCCTGTGTGACTCAACCATTCATTGTAACCACCGATGCCAGCAACACCCATATTGGTGGCGTATTGAGCCAGATACAACCAGACAACTCCAACTTACCTATTGGTTACTTTTCCAAAAAACTCAATCCCTGCGAGAGAAAATATTCTGCAACTGACAAAGAAGCATTGGCAGTCGTTCTCACATGCCGCAACTTCCACCATTACTTGTGGGGTTCCCACTTTACTATCTTGACAGACCATCAACTGCTTACCAGTATTTTTTAGCGAAAAACAAAAGCCCCACGTATGAACCGATGGATTCTCGAGATGCGTGAGTACGACTACAACGTGCAATATGTCAAGGGTAAATATAATGTAGTCGCTGATCAGCTTTCTAGACTTGTCAGAGTGATATTCCACCAGTCAGAAACCAACTGGCTTGGATTTAGCCGAGATGAAGTGAGAAATAAGCAGTGAGAAGAACCCATGTGGGATGAGTTAGCTAAGAACTTGCGTAGTGAGAAGCCCCCTACTAAAAGACTACCGAAAGCCATGTTGAGCCAGTTTGCGATGATTGACAAACTAATATATTTTGCTCAGGAAACAAATGGTGGTAGCATCCAATATTGTTTGGTGATTCCTAAGTCATTAACAAAAGAAGCTACAAAACACGCTCATGAAATCTCAGGGCATCTAGGTCAAAAAAAGACTATCAAAAAGGCAGAAGAGCTATTCTATTGGCCAAATCTAAAAGTAGATGTATGCGAGTATGTGAAACAGTGTCCCACTTGTCAAAGATTCAAAGGTGAAACTGGGTTGCAGCAACCTTGGAAAGGTTTCCCGCCTGTAAGTAAACCATTGGAACGTATAGGGATCGACTTGACCGATATGGTTGCTGGAGCTCAGGGCTACCGATATGTCCTTACTGTGATAGATCACTACAGTAGGTTTGTGAAATATTACCCACTCAGAGACAAACATACACAACACATCATACACTGTCTTGGGCAATACTTCACTGACTTTGGGACGCAACGAGGTATCATCCTGGACAATGGCGGAGAGTTCATGAGTGGAGAGTTCAAGAAATTCTGCCGGAGGAACCAGGTGAACTTGTTCTACGTCACCCCTTATCATCCCCAAGGAAATTCCACCACTGAGAGGATGCATAGGACTATAAAAAGTATCCTAGCATCCCTCTGCAACGAACACCCCTTGCATTGGCCTCAGCTACTCCAGTCGTGCCAAACCGTCATAAATCAAGCGGTGCACTCGAGAATGGGACAACAGCCCTATTATGCCTTCTTCTCTCGCCATCCTCCTCGCCTTATTGGTACCTTATTGCCTTCCATGGACGCAGAGGAGGACGACCTAGTGATAGCTCACACGCTTATTAAGAACACCCACCAGAAGATGACCAGGCGATACCGGGAGGTGGCCAACAGGTGGAGGAGAGCGCAGAAGGTTGGGGTCAATAGCTTGGTGTGGGCAAAAAAAGAAACCATACAGCCGGATACCTGTAGGAAACTGAATGCCAAATGGGAAGGCCCGTATAAAGTGATCAAAGTGTTGCTAGATGGAAGTGTTTATATAACTGAAAATGTATTTAGTGGCAAGAGAATACGAAGGGCTGCTGAAAAGGTAAAACCATATTACGGTAGTGAGGAATGGCTCTTAGAACCATTGCAGCTGGAGCTCGCCCTGGAGCCCGAAGATGAGCGATTACCACCACGAGTGAGGAATGCCCATCGGAGGCTCATAGAGGAGTGTTAAATAGAGAAGTAGAGATAAGTGCATGAGACGAATGTTGTGAAACATAACTGCCTGAGGTTATGTTCCGGGTGGACTCATCCCCGAGGAGAGGGTGTAAAAAGAAAAAAGAGAAAAAAGAGTTCCGGTTGGAACCGGGAAGTTCCCTACTTCGAGGGGAGTAATTAATCCCCTCACCTTACAGTTAGCATGGTTTATGAGGTAGTGGAGTCTTCAGGACAGAATGAGCACTCACCTTCTTGCGGGCAGAATGCTGGAAACAAAAGAACAGAGTGAATGCGAATGCGAATGGAAGAGTGGAAGGAAGCGCCCCCGTGGTGATCTCACTCTCGAGAGACCCTGTCAAGCTCCAGTGAGCGACAAGCCACGGCTGGATTAAGCATGTGGGAGGCCCGGGGCCCGCTTGGAAGGGAGGCCCCCTTTCCAACTCCCCCAATGGCATACACCACAGACTGGTAACCTAAATCCTAATATATAAATAGGACACTTTTAGTTAGGAAATACTGAATGGGGACTATTCATCCAATGCTGTAATATGTAATGCATAAACACGAAATGAAATGAACACAAGTTGCTCTGGTGGGAGCCCCCCTCTTGGTGGGTGGCCCAGGCCCGGGCCTCTTGGGCCCCCCCCTTAATCCGGCGGTGCGACAAGCTATCCTCCAAAACCTGAGGCTGACTGGGGCATAAATTCCCTCATAACATCAAGTGTAAGGAGTGATCATACCTACTAATAAAGTGAGTAAGCGACCTTCTGAGGTACGCATTAGGTGCTTAATGTGGACCGACAGGTGCAACCAATTGTGGGGAAAGATGTTCCAATTCAAAGTGTTCATAGCAGTTATGGGAGTAACAACATTCCATCCATGCACATGTCATAGATGATTGACTTGGGTAAAATTTGTCTTCAGAACGTGGGAGCCGTGTAGTGCCACAGATTTAGTATTCATGTATATGTTTAGAGGTACTGTAATTTCTAAGTTAGATAGGGTGTAATCTGAATACTAGTCTATATGTTCCTGTCCTAAGTAGTAGTTCATGTTTTAACGATCGATGTAGGGATAACTTTATTTTTATATGTATACATCTCTGTATCTATGCATAGGTAGTGTAACTATAAGTGTTGAGCTAGGGGAGTTCATCCATCTGGTAGATTAACGAATAACAGATGTGAGCAAAGTTCCCCCCCCCCCGTGTCTGTGCATCATTGCCGGGCGCCAAGTTTAAACCTTAAACAGAATATTAATGGGTATGCAATTCTTTCCGTATCATTGTTGTGAAATACTTACTAATGAAGCTGCTAGAACCCAAATATGTAAGATTAACCCTTTAACCGCGGGTGTCATCCCAGAATGACATTGCAAAAACTGGACCAAACCGCGGGTGTCATTCTCGAATGTTTGTGAATATTTTGAATACCATACGTTTTTTCTGCAAGCCAATTGTTTCAAGGGAGAGTAGCTATTAAGTTCTTTCACTCCAGCCGACCCCCACCTCCCTCCTCCCACCCCCTGGGCCCCCACCTCCCACCCCCTGAGCCCCCCACCCCACCCCTGACCAAACACGCGTCAGTATCTGTCCAGCTGTGTGAGTGACAACACCGCTGATGTGGCAGTGAAGTGCGGCCAATTACAGTGCCTTTTACCTGCCTCAGTGAACACAGTTTGGGTGTTTATCGTATGTGCAGTGTTCATATATGTTTATAGTATTATTATCAGAATGAGGTTGGCATTTGGTAATGGTGTGTGAGCGAAAAATAGTGATTTTAGATCGCTCACTTCTAATGGCACTGCCCATCCAGTGATAGTCAACGAAATCATGAAACCTACATCATTGCAAAGCCGAAGCTTAGTACTTTCTAATGGTACCTTATTTTTCACTTTAGATTTTTTCTGTTCAGAGTTATAAAGGTTTAAAGATTGTTTACATTTTGGCTGGAACCCCCGCGGGAGAGGCCAGTCGGGGCAAAACAATGCCCGCAGTTAAAGGGTTAATAGTCAAAAAAGGCCAAAATAATGTAATTTGTGAGGATCAAATACTCCTGCTTGCCTTAGCCGTCACTAGATGGCATAAGCTACCCCAAATTCAAGGTGGGATGGCAGTAAATTCAGTATTTAAATTTAGTAAGGATTGAATCCCAAATTTTCCCCAATTCAATCAGAAGTCCTAATGTCATGTGTACACTACTATATAAATAGTGAAGAGAATTAAAACCCACTATATCGCAAAAACACAGTCTCATTTGGTCTAGCAGTGGTGTCCATAGGTGCCCGACATGCCTCATTCGCTACCGAGATGTGGTGGATAATAGACGTTGAGATGTGGTGGATAACAGACGTTGATTCAGGTGAGCTGTACACATTCCTCCTTTCTCCCCCCTTTCTTGTTTAATCCTTACTTGTCGTGAACAATATGAAGTAATGTTGTTAAAAGCTTAACGTAGACATTCGCTACCGAGACGTGGTGGATAACAGACGTTGATTCAGTTCACAGACACCAGTGACGTCGGGGTGTGCACGAGGCCATCATGTGATATTGCCCATAGACTTGTCGTACACACACACTTACACTACCCATGAATAGTTTATAAACTGAATGTAGTAGAAATGGTATTATGAATCAATCAGGTGAACCATATTTTTTAGTAGATAAGGTATAGAATTTTGAAAGTTAATGTGGTCATGTAACGGAAAGGCGAATTCAAACTCATCAACCGTTTTCTTTCTCTTATATTAATATGTTAGAAAATTGGGAGCGTTGAAGGGAACTTAGTGGTTGTGAGAAAAAATGTGATCTTTGAGTTGTTCCTCGAGGCTAAACAAGCCCGAGTGATTATGAATTATTGGTGATTATGCATTAATGATGATTATGAATTATTAATGATTATGAATTAATAGTGATTGTGAATTATTAGTGAATTGTATGATGAGATTATACTGCCCAGACGAAATAGAACACGAGTGATTATTTTTGGTTCGAGGCTGTGCCAGCCAGAAAAGACAATTCATGCCAATAAAATGTCCCAGTCTTGAGGCTATTGACGAGCCCAAGAATAACCGATTATAAAGAGTGTGGTATGATGACCTCAGAAATCACTGTTGAATATTCAAAGTGCTTCGCTTGGTAACAATATTGTATGATGTTCGCCCAAACCATGGCTTTAATTTACAACCCTTTTACATATGATTAAAGGTCATGTAATTCAAAAATGTCTGTTGATTAACCAGTATAGAATTATTAAAGTAGAGTAAAGAATTAGTCATTTTGATACCCAATCAAGGGAATTATGTCCTCTCACGCATAACTCACTTCCCTACCAGTTTAAGATTCCTCCGCTTTGGTAACGACGAACACACGTGGTACTGACTTATTCTCGACTCGGCCAAAACTGCAAACGCTACCAAAAGTATCTGTTAAACAATTAACCTTTATCATTCAAAGTCGAAGTGCTACCCCCCCCCCTTTGTTTTATTGAGGTGAATATTTTATCAGTCATTGAGGGGAGACTAAGTTGAGTACCCTTTGTATTATCAACGAGTAAGTTAAACAGAAACAACAACGTTGGGATATATATCTATCTATCTATTGCCAGACGCCTCAATCCCGTTTGGGGTGGCCACAAACAAATCGCCTCCAAGTCGCCCTGTCCCCCGCCATCTCACTGCCCTGTTCCCAACTCACACCCTCCTCTCTCATATACCTCTCCACCCCATCCCTCCATCTCATCCTCGGCCACCCCCTCCTCTTCCCCCCTCCACCTCACTCACATACACTCTCTTCGTCAGTCTTTCACCCTCCATCCTCTCCACATGGCCAAACCACCCTAGTGTGTTCCTCATAACGCTTCCTATCACATCCACATCCACACCAATATGCTCCTTTATATCCTCATTCGTCAGCCTGTCTCTCCATGTGACTGCACAGGCTCCTCTTAAATAACTCATTTCCACTGCTCTCACTCTTGACTTGTGTCCTTCCAAAAACGTCCAAGCTTCACTTCCGTACGTTAGAGTTGGTATCACAATACTGTCATGTAGTAACTTTTTCACTTCCATGCTCACTTCCCTGTTTCTTATCACTGCTTTCAAAGAACCAGCAAGCTTTCTTCCCTGCTGTACCCTTTCACGCACTTCACCCTCCAAACCTCCATCCTTACTCATCACACTACTCAAGTACTTAAACGTACTCACATTTTCCAATTCCTCACCATCCAACCTCGCTGTACAATCACTGACTTCACCTCTCTCAAAGACCATCACTTTACTCTTCCCTACATTCACCTTTAGATTCCGTTTCTTACACACTCTCCCAAACTCATCCACCAATCCTTGCAGCTCCCCTTCGTCTTCACTCAACAACACAGTATCATCTGGAAACAACAGTACAGGGAGTTTCCAAACACTATCATGTCTCACCAGGGCCACTCCAACATCCACTACCCTACCTTGTACCTCTTTTATTACCCCATCCATGTAAAGATTGAACAACCATGGAGACATGACACATCCCTGTTTCAACCCAACTTTCAAAGAGAAAAATTCACTTAGTTCACCCTCCACACGCACTGCAGCCTTTGCACCATCGTACATACTCTTCACAGCATTCAACAACTTCCCATCTACTCCACAATCCTTGTCTATCCACCCTGTCATATGCTTTCTCCAAATCCATGAAAGCCGCATGCAACTTCTTTCCCTTCTCTAGAAACTTTTCCACTAAAGATCTAAGAATGAATATCTGATCTACACAACCACTTCCCTTCGTAAAGCCTCCCTGTTCTTCTCCAACTAATTTCTCTGTTCTTTCTCTAACTCTGTCAGTAAGTATCCTACCATACACTTTTCCTATTATACTAAGAAGACAAATGCCCCTATGATTACCACACACTTCTTTTTCCCCTTTTCCTTTGTACAAGGGAATAATTATACCTGACTTCCAATCCTCCGGGACTCTACCTTGCTCCCAGGCCAATCTGCACATCTTCCACATCCATTCTACTACTATCTCTCCCCCATGCTTCAGCATTTCACCACACGCTTCATCAATTCCTGGGGCTTTCCTCGATTTAACTTTCTTCATTGCTTCTATATATATATATATATATATATATATATATATATATATATATATATCTATTATATATATATATATATATATATATATATATATATATAAATCTGACCGTTACAGCCAAACCCCACCCTCGGGATCCGATGTGGACAAACTGTCTGTCCCGGGAAAGAGAGAGCAAACATACAGTAACGGACTGGACCCTGTAACCAAAGAGCTTCGGGAAACTAGGACGGGTATCATAAACAGACGATCGGGAATCCTGGGAAACGATGGTGCAAGAAATTGAGTCTGGAATGCGATGAAGACGATACCAACACCTCATCATCAATGACTAGTGACAAATCAAAAGAGGGGACACCAGCATCCACTAACAAACTTGAAATTGGGGATGACCTGAATGCCCCAGTCACCAGATGTACAGTCATGCGTACTAATTTCTGCTCAGGGGTTACCCCTTCCTTCCCCCCTCTACCCTGGACAGAGGGAAGGGGGGAATTGCGAACAAGTCTACCCCGCCTTCTGCCCCCAACTCCCCCACCCTCCACCTCCAGCTGCCAGTTTCTGTTTAGACGCAAATTTTCTCATGTCCTGTAAACATGACTAAACTGTCGTCGCACACGCTTTCAACGGCCAAGATTTGGACTATATTTTTAGAATAAATTATTACCGTATTGAACTGCATTCTCAAATTGAAAATATTCACCATCATTGTAATCCAGTGTCGTCCGCTGCACAATTCTGGGTTCCAGTGCTTACCTTTTCACTTCCCCCAGCTGTCTCTCTCTCTCTCTCTCTTTCTCTCTCTGAATTTACTTTTCCCACTCACTATTTCTTTTTAAATTTATATAACTTTCTATTTGCTTCTCTCCCCCTCTCCCCCTTCTCTCTCGTTCTTTGTCTTAAGTCTTCCCCGCCTCTCACCCCTCCCCTCCCCCCACCTTAGGCCTGATCAGCGGTCAGTTATACCGTCACCGCTCCTTCGTATATCGTGTGCAGGCAACATTTATCACACACACTTAGGTCAGATGTATGGAAAGCTAATTTTTTTTTATATATAATTGTATTTCTCATTATGTGCCAAGTTCAAATAGAGAACACCAGACCAATATTCGTAATTTTTATTAGAGTGACCGTTCCACTTCACATAGCTGGGTAGCTGGGCTTATAAACTGCACACACACACACACACACACACACACACACACACACACACACACACACACACGACTTAAATTTTGCACTGACAGCGTGGCGACTACAAATATAGTCATTCTAACAACTGGATCTGCTTGCTCCAAACCTTCCCTGTCCCAGTGAAACTCCTCATTCAATAACCGGTTATTGAATGAGGAGTTTGACTGGGACAGGGAAGGTTTGGAGCAAGCAGATCCAGTTGTTAGAATGACTATATTTTTAGTCGCCACCCTGTCAGTGCAAAATTTAAGTCGTGTGTGTGTGTGTGTGTGTGTGTGTGTGTGTGTGTGTGTGTGTGTGTTTGTGTGTGTGTGTGCAGTCTATAAGCCCAGCTACCCAGCTATGTTAAGTAGAATGGTCACTCTAATAAAAATTACGAATATTTGGTCTGGTGTTCTCTATTTGAACTTGGCACATAATGAGAAATACAATTATATATATAAAAAAAATTAGCTTTCCATACATCTGACCTAAGTGTGTGTGATAAATGTTGCCTGCACACGATATACGAAGGAGCGGTGACGGTATAACTGACCGCTGATCAGGCCTAAGGTGGGGGGAGGGGAGGGGTGAGAGGCGGGGAAGACTTAAGACAAAGAACGAGAGAGAAGGGGGAGAGGGGGAGAGAAGCAAAGAGAAAGTTATATAAATTTAAAAAGAAACAGTGAGTGGGAAAAGTAAATTCAAAGAGAGAGAGAGAGAGAGAGAGAGACAGCTGGGGGAAGTGAAAAGGTAAGCACTGGAACCCAGAATTGTGCAGCGGACGACACTGGATTACAATGATGGTGAATATTTTAAATTTGAGAATGCAGTTCAATACAGTAATAATTTATTCTAAAAATATAGTCCAAATCTTGGCCGTTGAAAGCGTGTGCGACAACAGTTTAGTCATGTTTACAGGACATGAGAAAATTTGCGTCTAATCAGTAACTGGCAGCTGGAGGTGGAGGGTGGGGGAGTTGGGGGCAGAAGGTGGGGTAGACTTGTTCGCGATTCCCCCCTTCCCTCTGTCCAGGGTAGAGGGGGGAAGGAAGGGGTAACCCCTGAGCAGAAATTAGTATGCGTGACTGTACAGTCGTGGCCATAAATAATCACCTATCAACCTGTACGCCCGTGCCTCAGACTGGCACTTTCATGAGCGGCAAGTCACCCTGGAGAAAGAGGGGCTTGGAGGGAGGGGCCAGAGAGAGAAGGGAAGGTGGGTGGGGGGACGAGCGATGGTGCTGGGGTGGAGTGAGGGAGGGGAGGGAGGGTATGTAGGGGAGGGAGAATGAAATGCGAAATTGTGGCTACATAATTTGTCCATGTTCTTCCATTCAGGGCATTATGTAAAGGCGATACTATTCGGTAAATAAAGCTGCATTACACCTTGTATAGCGGCATCAGATAACAAGCTTCAAATAGGTGGTGAGATCAAGGACTGGCTCGTGAGAGAAATATACTGACGTGACAAATATTTGTGTGGAGCCAAATATTTGTGTTTATCCGCATATTTTGACTTCAGACACAGAATGGAATCTGGATGGCTTTGACTTCTGTAATGTTTGTGTACGAAACGTCCTCTACCCTTACATTTTTGGAACTAAATATTACATGCAACTTTTCACATGGCTGTGTCCACAGTAACTACGATCACCCTCGCGGTATACACTCCCTCTATACAGTCATCATGTCCATTCAATGATCGTTTAATGATATCTCTATATGAAAAGGCTTTTTAAAATAATTGTGCATAAAAGGTAAATAAATTTGATGTCTGTGCTCATGGGTGGATATGGTAACGGCATCTCTCATAATCTGTTACGGGGAAAATGAAACAAAATCCTACCCAAACTCCCAGAATATATCTATGTCAATGTTTATGTACACTGGTCAAGCCAAAGCAACCTGGAATGCCTTCGTAAGTAGTCCAGTGGCCTCATGCCTTAAAAACCTCATGCAGGTATTGCGGCACAGGGGAAACAACGATGTTGATGGTTTGCTGGTTTTATTTGAACAGCTCCCACTCGTCTTTGGTGTGCTGGAGGAGGCGGGCTCGTGTCCTCTCGTTCTTTGGCTTCCACGCGTAAGGTGACCAGATTTATTAAAGCTAAAAGTGGTACATTGTCACTTTGTGTGTGTGGAGAAAGAGAGAGAGAGAGAGAGATGAGTGACAGCGACAGCTGCTACGCGACACATCACTCTGGGGCTGATAATCAAACACTAACGTCTCAAACGAACTCCAATGACTAATATACATTAAACTACGGTGAATGGGCCGACCAAAGTTACTAGTCAGGATTATAGATTTTATGTTAACAAATTGGTATTTCACTTGGTTTGGATTATGCTTTATTTTACTAATTCATCATAATTTCATAAAAGGTCATGTTATATCTAATGTAATAGTAATTTTCTAAAAACGGGACATTATAGATAATTTGCACAAAAAGCAGGACATTTCAGTCACAATTAAAAAGGGAGAACAGATGTAAAAAAAAACGGAACTGTCCCGCCTAAAGGCGGGACTCTGGTCGCCTTAACCACGCGTTGACAATCTGTGCCAACAAAATCTCTATGGC
Organism: Coenobita brevimanus; assembly: GCF_032717465.1. Classification (NCBI taxonomy): domain Eukaryota; kingdom Metazoa; phylum Arthropoda; class Malacostraca; order Decapoda; family Coenobitidae; genus Coenobita; species Coenobita brevimanus. The sequence continues at coordinate 6,374,276 of NC_136985.1, read as the reverse complement.
TCTGCACTAGTATTTGATTTGTCACGTCAGTATACTTTTCTCAAAAACCAGTCCTTGACATCACCACCTATCTAAAGTTTGTTATCTGATGCTGCTATACAAGGTGTAATGCAGCTTTATCACCGAATAGTAACTCCTTTATATGATGCCCTGAATGAAAGGTAATAGACTAATTATGTGGCCACAAATTTGCATTTCATTCTCCCTCCCCTACCTCCTCTCCATCCCCTCCCTCACTCCACCTAAGCAACATCGCTCTTCCCCCCACCCACCTTCCCTCCTTTATCTGGCTCCTCCCTCACAGCCCCTCTTACTCCAGTGTGACTTGCCGTGCGTAAGGGAGCCAGCCTGAGGCACGGGGTACAGGAGGATAGGTGATTATTTTTGCCCATGACTACATCATCATGATGCATGAATTTAACAACTGGAGATGGGCATTTGTTGCAGTGGAGTAGATCACACACCCATATTCAAGTTTAGGAAGGATAAGAGACCTGTGCAAGATGAGTAGGGTCTGATGGTCAGCACCCCATGAGGTATGAGCCAATACATCAGAAGACTCGAAGCTTTAATACAAGCTGCCTTAACATGAGGAATATGAGGAACCCAAGTTAGTCGTCTGTCAAGCAAAAGACTCAGAAACTGTGTCTCATCCACACAGGATATTCTCCGACCATAGAGATACAAGTCAGGGTCTGGGTGAACCCCCCAAAGACGACAAAAATGCATAGTCTTTGTTAACCCGCCCCATCCCGACCACTTTTCCACCACTGACTCCCCCCAGTCCCGACCATTTTTGGAAAAAAAAAAAATTTTGGCTCAAACCTCTGCTTTTGGTGAGAAACATCGAAAAATCATAGAGAAATCGCTCACCTGAGGTTTTAAATACTCGATACAGGTAGCAGTACCTCCTTACCTTACTGTGTTTTCTATCAGGCTGGCTCCAAAGAAAACGAGTTCTATTGGAGTATAACCATTCCACACCACTCATAAACGGTATTTATTTATTTATTTGGTACGAATTTATATGTAGTATGAGAGAATATTGGTTTTCACACAGTAATATAGGCAATATAAGCATTGTTTCACTCATGAAACACATCAACATACCTGACCTTTTTTGACGACATTACCTGATCATCATTTCTGTTTCTTCCTCTAATGCTATGTAAAGTTTGTCCTCCACATTGTGAATCACTCTGGCCCTGAATATCATACCATGGCATGACATGGCTTTACTGGGCAGGTCACTGGTAATAGGTGAATTGCTGAGACAATGGCGTGCAGGGGGGGAGGTCATGCTGGGTAAGGCATTGTCCCTGCCTGGCATCTTGTAGAGGAAGGTGTCCCGTGTATACGTACCAAAAATCACTCGCGAAAATTGAAAATTGTGCAAATTAGGGACCTTACAATTGATTCACGTATGTACGTCAACGGGATTGGCAGTGACAAAACGTGTGGACGTTAATTCACGTCGACGGGACACCGCGGGTTAAAGAAAAAAGGAAGCCCCAAGACTCAGCCCACTCAGAAATTCTATTAATAACCAGCTGCAATTTCCTCTATCAGAGACATTATGGATGCAGGGAAGGAAATTGAAAGGTCATCTACCTAGACTGAGCCACGAACAACATCAGGAATTATGCCTATTACACTGTTGATGGCCACAGCAAAAAGAGTAACACTAAGGATACTCGCCTGTGACACCCCATGTTCACGGGCATTAGAAAGCACTGCTCCCACTCGGACCCTTTAAAAAAGGTTAGATAAAAACTATTGAATAAAAATAGCCAAGTGCCCACGAAGACCAAACTCATGAAGAGAAAGTAAAATGCCACGATGCCAGGCAGTGTCATACACCTTCTTCAGATAGAAGAATACCATGACCAGGTGATGGTTAATGAAGAAACCCTCTCACACAGATTCCAAAGAAAGTAGCGCATCTGAGGTAGCTTACAGTTTACTAAAACCATACTGGACAGGGTGTAAGAAGTCACATCTTTCAAAAAACCACACAAACCTAACATTGGTTATCTTCTCCAGAACCTTACATTCACAAGAAGTCAGAAAAATGGGTCTATAATTCGTTCCCTGTAGGTGGTCCTTACCTGGGTTAGGGATGGGGATAACTACAGCAACACCCCAACAAGCCAGAAACTCACCAGAACACCAGGAATAAGGAATATCATCACAACCAGAAGAACCATGGTACTTCGACAGAGCTGCTGTGAGTTCAGAAATGGAAAAGGGGACATTATAAGGCTCTCCCCTAGAAGAGGCAAAACTGAGACCACGAGACTCTATGCATCAACGGTGACAAGCCGTAAGCACATCTGCATCCTTCCGTGACATGCTGGCAAAATGATCAACAAGCATCTCTGTAACAGCGATGGGACCAGACACAGCTGCACCTGCTGCTGATAAAACAGGAGGGGATGGAATGGTAAACTTTCCTGAAATTTTCCTTACACGGTTCCACACCTGAGTGAGGGAATCCTCGAATTGATGGAGGAAACATAACCATTCAAAGATGACTGCCTGTCCTCCTTTAACCCGCCCCGTCCCGACGACGTATGGGTACGTCACCACGATTTGCATTTGCCAGTCCCGGCGACGTACCAGTACGTCGTGCAATTGCAAGGTACCTAATTTGCACAATTTTCAATTTTCTCACGTGATTTTTCGTATGTATACACGGGACACCTTCCTCTATTCCTGTACAAGATACCAAGCAGGGACAATGCCTTACACTGCATAACCTCCCCCCTCCCCCCCTCATGCCATTGTCTTGGCAAAGGACCTGTTACCAGTGACCTGGCTAGTAAAGTTATTCAGGGCCAGAGTGATTCCCCAATCGATGACAATGTGGAGGACAATGTTTACATAGCATTGGAAGAAGAAACAGCCAGAAATAATGATCAGGTAGTGTGGCAAAAATAGGTCAGGTATGGTGATTAGTTAGTGAGTGAAACAATGCTTATAATGCCTTTATTACTGCTTGAAAACCAATATACTGTCATACTACATATACATTCGTACCAAGTAAATAAATAAATACAGTTTATGAATGGATAAAATAGTTACCCTCCCATAGAACTCGTTTTCTTTGGTGCCAGCATGATAGAAAACCCACTCAGGTAAGGAGGAACTCCTACCTGGATTGGGCACTTTAAACCTCAGGTGAGCGATTTCTCTATGAATTTTCGATGTTTCTCACCAAAAGCGAAGGTTTTAGCCAAAAAAAAAAAAATCGAAAATACCTCGGGACTGGGGGATGTCGGAGGTGCGGAAAACCTCGGGACGTGACGGGTTAAAACCCACCTCATATGAGCTCTTGCCCCCCTATATGCCATCAAAAACTGAGGATCACCAGAAGTAGATAGAAGGTGACTCATTTGGCTCTCATTGTGGAACTGCACTCAGAGTTCTACCAAGGAACCCGACATTTAGGAAATTTACCCCTCATTCTAGGAATAGATAATAGAGTTGTGGAGTTCAACACGTCAGTGAAATAAGACAATGCCTCGAAAGACAGCCAAATTCATTGACAGAAAGGGCAATGGCACTTATTTCTCTGAAAAGTAGCCAATCAGCCTTATTCGGAAGCCAGTGAGGAAGACAAGGCTGATGTCCACCTGCACTAGCAGTTAAGAGTAACGGAAATTGGTTGCTGCCATACAGGTCTGGCAACGCATGGCAGGTAAAACTTAAAACAGCATCAGCTGAGCATAAGGACAAACCAAGGGCAGAAAAGATCCAGTCTGGCTATAGAAATAAGTCATCTTATTGGAGTTTAAAATGCTCAACTCCTCATCTTCCACTAAAAAGGCCAGCATAACACCTCAACGGTTGGCCTCATTGTTACCCTATAGTGGATGGTGACCATTCATATCTCCTAGTAACAGAAAAGGAGAAGGAAGGCCACAAATAAGGCATTCCAGATCCGCCGTTTCAACAGTAGCACTAGAAGGAAGATAAAGACTGCAAACTGTATATTGCCTAAGTAAAAACATCCAGACAGCAACAGCCTTCAGGGGAGTGGAGATGTCCAGATTACTGTATGGAATATCCTGGTGAAGGAGATACAGTAGCTGCACCTCCATGACGACCTTGGCCCATCACAGGATCAGAATAAAAGGCATGGTAGCCAGAAAGACAGGAAGGAAGAGCATCACCAACCATGGTCTCCTGGATGCACATCCATAGAGGAGTAAATTGAGAAACAAGATGACACAGTTCTTCATAGCTAGCACGTAAACCCCAACAATTCCACTGGATGATAGAACCCATAGTTGAGGGATGATGATGATTAAGTGCGGGACTGTACACCTCCTGACAAGCAAGTGGGTTTGGACTGATGCATAGGAAGGCCCTTGGGAAGAGTCTGTCCAGTACCAGGAACCCACACCCTATGTCAAACATCAGTGGGCAAATGTGAGGACGAGGAAGAGGAAAGTTTTACAACACTCTTCCTCTGAGGTGGAATAACATTTGGCTACGAAAGTGGCTTGGAGGCCACCTTAGGTGATGTAGGACGACCAGTGCCAACATCAGACGCCACAGAAGTGGAAGAAGTGTCCACAGGATTAGAACCCTGTGGGGATGACATTGTGTTTAAGAACTGAAACACCAACTGTCTGTCCAACACCATCCCTAGGTGAGGACTTGACCACAGGCAAATCATCAGCTGCAGCTACCACCTGGCTAGACCCATCAGCTTCCGGGGCAGAGGAAATAGGAATGAGGTCGACACTAGGTTCAATAGCAGAGACCTTAGGTGGCTGGTCTTCAGGCTCAGAGGACTCTGATGAAGGTGACGTATACCTTGGGCATACTGGTCAAGGCGGGAGGAGTCACATCAGTGTGTACATCAGCCACCACCACGGGAGTATGCAATTTGTCAGCCACTAAAGTTGGGGCAGAAACTGTTGGAGTATCGGGCAGGTGAACATCAGTCTCACAGACAGTATGAACCACAGGGACAGCATCCCTCAAAGCACTAGGTGATGGAATGGGCACTGGAATGGGTTGTGGTCATCTCTGAGACACAGGGTGGACAGCAGCATAAGTAACCCCGGGCTGGAAGAAGCGAGTCTGGGCTTTCAGGATATAAAACCTTCTCAAGTGTTCAAATTCACAAAATCTACTTTTCCAGGCAGTAGCAAAAACAGTTTTTAGAAGACATAGCACAAGGACCCCCACAACGATAGCATTTAAGGGGTTCTGGACAGTCACTGGTATGACTTGGTCCATCACTGTAGCTACAGACACTAGGAAGGCCAGCCTGTGAATGGCAGCAAAATTGGCTAACATGTTCATACCTCAGGCAGTGGAAACAGCACATTGGGCTTGACACACATGGCTTCACAGGGAGGGATAGCCATGCCAGTGTCTCAGATGTACGCAACGATAATTGGTCAAATATGAAAAACAAGATCAGGGTGGGGTTCAAAATTCCATCGTTTTTCTTCTGAAGATGCTCAACCTTCACCACACAAGATGACTGCAGTTCCTCCAACACCTGTGCCTGTAAGTATCAGGGGAGATCACAGGAAAATATGACATCCCAACATTGGTTAAAACTGCCATGAGGAACACAGCAAATGGCTGCATTAGGCACAGAGGTCAGAGCTAGCATACGGGAGCTCTCTTCAGGGGAGGACACTTCACTAAGTATGCCCCCATCACCCTGGGAAAAGCTCTGAGGCTTCCTTTCACAAGCCAACACTATAGCACGGTGTAACTAAAAAATATCTGTATCTAGCACTGACTCTTGCACGGAGGGTTTCAGAACTAGATATTTGGCATATGATGCAAGCACTGTTTCATCTGCTTTCAACCATGGAGCCGCAGCAACCCAATGCAAACGCTTCCCAGTCCCAACTGAGCACTGCAGTAGAGCAGGATACTCACCAGGGGCCTGGTGAGTGGTCAGGGACAGTGTCAGAGTCGTCACCCAGGTGAAGTTTAAAATTTGCCATGAATACTTCCAACAAACTTCATTCCCCCAGCCCTCCACCCACTGTGGAGCCCAACAAGGGGAGGCCTTATCCCCAGGACAACACAACTGGTGACCCCAGAGGTAGCAGGAAAGTGTACGTGGGTAACCACCGGGGGACCTGGGCAAGGGTAACTTTAGGATGATAGGAGCCACCAGGTCCCCCAAAGCCCACTTGACCCTAGCCAGCACATGACCAGCCAATTGACCTAGTTGGGCCCAACCAGGCTGCCCATTTAGCCTAGGACTCCTGTCTGTCAGCATTAGGGGACAACACGCACCGCAAACACGTGGGGAGGCAACAATCCTGCCCTAGATGACAGATGGGCAGGGACTTACATCACCAACAGGCCTCCTCCACCAGTGATGTAGTGGGTACCTGGTCTATGAGGCCAACATATGCCAAACCCTACAAAGGTAGGCATGCCTCCAGAACAGGTGGCACTATCAGCCATGCTTCAAACTCCTCCACCGCGTCAAGGTGACCCCCCGTGTGGGGATAAAGCTTAGGAAATTATACATCATTTTATCACAGCAAGTAAACAAGATCCTGATGCCTTCTGCAGCTACAGACCACTGTGAAGTGAGTTTTTCTGCAGTGCTTAAAAAAACAACAACAACAACAGTAAGCTTACTGACTATGGCTTGTGATGCATAATGCCTCTAAGAGAGCCATTCATAGAAAAACTGATTAGGGAAAAAACTGTTTCACCCACAGCACCAGAAATCTAACCAAGTTTATGATGTACTGAAAACAATGTAGCTGAAACCCACATACAGACTTTTTTCTATGGCTTGTATACTCACCTGGAAAATACATTACCAGTACCAATATGTTTTTCATCTATTTCTCCTGGTTTAAGTGGAATGGGATACTGGTAACAGTGGAAAATAGGTTAAGAACCATTACACTACTATCACTTGTTAAACAACTGCAGACGTAGACATGGCTGATGTTCCCTGAGCACACAACGATCGGGGAACAGTGGCATCTCAGGCATTTCTCCACACACACACTCTCACTTGTACAGAGAGGTGGCCGGTGAAGTTCAGCAGCGACCTTCATCATGACATACATAAATCACGCTGTGGGGGATGCCTCATGTACAGCACAAAGCATCCTCCTAGGCAATAACCGAGAAACATAACACTGCGCTCCATGCTCTTACCAAAGTGACTCATGCTCATGCTTTCTCTTGCTGTCACATTACTCCATACCAGTTAGGAGCCTCCTACACAGTATGCTCCAACCCCGCCATTGGGTGAGCAGGGCACCAGGTGCCCAATCATCACCAGAGGTAGTGCAGTGCACCCCTCTTATGGAATCTCAAGATTTTTTCTCAAATTCGTTTGTGATCTTGGCAGGCAAAGAAAAACAGAATCAAATAAGTGCATGTGAATGAAAGTAAAAAATAAAAATAAAGTATGGGTGCCGGAAAGTGAAACAGTGAATATTAATATCCGCCAACTGGATTTCTCGTGTGCTATGCAATCTATCAGTGTAATCACTCGGCTATGCGATCTATTAGTGTAATCACTCGGCTGTATGCACATGCCTTGTATCAAACCAAGCATGGAAAAAAAAAACACCTTTTACGCACATTGTCCACATGCCAAAAAGGGGAGGGGGAAGAGAGCGCTGATGTCAAATGAAATGTCCAGTGCAATACCTAGCCTGAGAGCCACACTCTTGGATCCTCAGTGTATATGTTTCCGTCAGGCATTAAACTTGTTTCCATCCTTTTGGTATGCAGCTAACTAAATGCAAACGCCCGAACCTTGTCATAACACCAGTTTTGAAGATGAATGTGAAAAACCTATTTTTGTCAAGGTTGAGTTGAGGGAAGGGTGTTTGCGATTATCATTATTACCCACCCCACTTCGCATCCTTCCCACAGGTGATCTGGTGTTATGGGAATGAATTGTCTTGCCAATACCTGCATTGAGCAAGCAGAGGGCAGAGATGAGCACGGGGGATAAGGGTATGGAGGGGACTGTACACGCATTTGCCCGTTTTGTCAATGTTTTGACGGGATTTATATCTGTGAATTTGAGCCCGCTACGGGGGGTCACCTTGACGTGGTGGTAGGGCTTGAAGTGTGGTTGGTGTTGCCACATACCTTGGAGGCGTGGCTACATTTGTAGGGTTCGATATTTGTCAGCCTTGAGGACCAAGCACCCCCTACATCACTGGTGGAGGAGGCCTGCTGGCGATGTTAGTCCTTGCCCATTTGCCATCTAGGTCAGGACTGTTGTCTCTCCACTCCCCATGGGCAGCACCCCTCTGTGGTGAGGGGGCTTGCATGCCCCTGTTATCCCACAACCCTGCCAGCAGATGTAACGACATCTGGCAGGGTCTCCCATGTGGGTAGGGTTGTGGGTGGGGGGCCTGACTAAGCGCTGCACGAAACGTAGTTTACCTGTATGGGTCATCGGTGCCACCCTCCACAGGGGTCGCCTTGGTGCTGTCGTGAGTTGGTTGGTTGGGTGTCTGGGCTGGGGGATGTTGGTGAAGGGGGTCTTTGCACTGGTGGGAGCAAACGTTCGCATCGTGGGTTGTCCTTTTTGGGTCACCCTCTGGGGATGAGGTACTCCTCTCCCATCAGACTGCGCTCGGTCCCCTCACCCCGTAGTAGATGGTTTCCCTTGGCTCCTGGTGCAAGTTTACCTGTCACAAATGGATAAATCAGACACTTCTTTAACCACTCGTATGGTCGGTAACTAGCAGCACATGTGACCATCACCTTGTCACTCTCTGACCGGAGACCCTTTACCCTCTGGGTCATCTGGCAAAACTGCGAATCCAGAAGTCCGTTCTAACAAGCTGTTACCTGGCATCTTTGTGAAACACTCTTATGCAAAATACATAGTACTCAAAATGGCTGATGGTAGTTCCTTCCAGAACCTGAACTGTTTTCGGATTCACAATGGTTTAGTTACAGCATGTGGATTTATCCCCAAGGTCTTCTATCAGGGCGATGTTTCTCTGTTGCTAGAGTCCAGGAATGAAGAGGAGAGTTCACACATCTGGTCTCTTACTATGGTCGCCAGTTATCCAGTGCCTGCCTCTCGTCACTTGGCTTTAAATCAGTTCTGTGGGGTTGTTTATTCTCGTGACTTGATCACTTATTCTGATTCTTCCCTCCTGGAGGGGCTGGCTCCTCAGGGAGTTGTAGCAGTGCTGAGAATTATGAAGAAGGTTGATGGCGTTTAACACCCACGCCCACTCTTATTTTGACGTTTTATTGCCTTACTTTGCCAGAGGTTATCACTGCTGCATGGTGCAACCTTAAGGTTTAACCTCATGTTTCCCGACCTAGGTGCTATTATTGTCAAAGGTTTGATCATGTTCATTGTTCTTGCTGGCAGGAAGCATCTGGCCTTCCTGAGGTCTGTGGATATTGTTGTGGTGTTTCCCATGGTTTGGTTGATTGTTCTCAACCCTCTAAATGTTTGAATTGTGAAGGAGCACATGCAGCTTCCTCATGAGATTGCAGTGTGTACAAGTGTGAGTATGAGATTGTTTCTGTCTGAACGAAGGAGAAAATTTCCTTTCCTGAGGCAAAGGGCAGGATAAGGAAGAGGTTCATTTGCCCTGGGGTTACTTTTGTTGCTGTCTTGTCACGCCCTTAAGCTACCCAGCAGGTGCCCCTGCCATCACACAATACCCCATTAACTTCTCGGGGCTCTACTTCCTGGCCATCTCGGCCAGGGGGTTCCACTGAGAGGGTGCAGCCTGGAAGCAGCTGTGCTTCCTCTAGAGAGGCACCTCCTGTCTCAGGGGGTGTCCCCTCTGGGCTGGTGCTTCCTGCATCTGGAAGTGCCTCCCCCATCCCGGTTACTCCTGTGGCAAATGTCCATGTTGACACTGTGTCTTGCATTGACACATTCAAAACTCCCAACGTCCCTCCTGTGTATGGTAAGCGTCGCCATAGCCCTCAGAGTGCTCAGAGATAGAAGCACTGCTACCAAAGATCTCTGCTGTGGAGCCCATTACTCCTCCTTCCCAGGATGCTCAGAGGTCGAGGCGAGTGCAGGCTAAGGATGGTGTTTCAATGATGGCCCAGCCACCACCAGACAGTGGTGGTACCCAGGTCATTGATGCATCTGCTCAGCTGTATGAGGCTTTTTCCTCCCAGGGTACCAGTACTGTGGGGTGTGCTACTGATCGTGCTTCTTCTCATGGTGGCTATGCCTGCTCTACTCCAGCTACGGGAGCTTGCGGTCCCTCTACCAAGCCATCTCTCTCTCCACCACAGAAGGCCATTGTCTGGCCCTCTTCTTCTTCCTTCAGATTATCTTCAGCCAGGTGGCACACTGTGCATCATAACGGTTCCAAGCCAAGTGTTGTTCCATCTCAGAGGAAGAGTGTCGTAAGAATTTCCTCTTCCTCATCCTCACGTTTGCCTATGGATGTTTGACATAGGGTGTGAGTTTCTGCCGCTGGGCAGTCTCTTCCCAGGGGCCTTCCTAAGCATCAATCCAAACCCGCTCACTTGTCAGTAGGTGTGCAGTCCTGCATTAAGCATCATCCCTCCACTATGGATTCTGTCATCCAGTGGAACTGTCAGGGTTTACATGCAAACTATGAGGAACTGTGTCACCTTGTTTATCAATTCACTCCTCTATGCATGTGCATCCAGGAGACCATGGTTGGTGATACTCTTCCTTCCAGTCCTTCTGGTTATCGTGCATTTTATTCTGATCCTGTGTCAGGCCAAGGTCATCATGGAGGTGCTCCTATTTTCCTTCACCAGGATATTCCATACAGTTATGTGGACATCTCTACTCTCCTAAAGGGTGTTGCTGTCCGGATATTTTTACATAGGCAGTATTGAGTTTGTAGCCTTTATCTTCCTCCTAATGCTACTGCTGTAAGGGAGGATCTGGAGCGCCTTGTTTTTGTCCTTCGTTCTCCCTTTCAGTTACAAGGAGATATGAATGGTCACCATCCACTATCGGGTAACAGTGAAACCAACCCTCGGGGTGTTATGCTGGCCTCTTTAGTGGAGGATGAGGAGTTGGGCATTTTAAACTTCAATAAGATGACTTGTTTCCATAGCCAGACTGGAACTTTTACTGCCACTGAGTTGTCCTAATGTTCTGCTGATGCTGTTTAAAATTTTATCTGGGATGTGTTGCCAAACCTGTATGGCAGCGACCATTTTCTGTTACTTTTAACCTCTAGTGCAGGTGGACATCAGCCATGTCTTTCTTGCTGGCATCTGGATAAGGCTGACTGGCCACGTTTCAGAGAATTAAGTTTCATTTCCCTTTCTGTCAATGATTTTGGCTGTCTTACTGAGGCATTGTCATTTTCACTGACACCTTACACTCAGCAGCCCTATCATCTATTCCAAGAACGAAGGGTCAGTTTCCTAAACGTCCGGTTCCTTAGTGGAACTCTGATTGTAGTTCCGCAGTGAAAGCCAAACGAGTCACCTCTCGACTTCGTCATCATCGTGGGGATTCTCAGTGTTTGTTCCTCCATCAGTTCGAGGACTTCCGTCACTCAGGTGTGGAACTGGGTAAGGAAAATTTCAGGAAAATTTACTGTTCCCTCCCATCCTGTTGTATCTGCAGCAGGTGGAACTGTGGCTAATCATTTTGCTGTTGCAGATTTGTTTATTGATCATTTTGCCAGCGTGTGAAAGAAGGCTGCAGCTTCACCTTTCGCTTGTCAACGCCGATGCCTACAATCTCGTGGTCTCAGTTTTGTCTCTTCTGGGGGAGAATCCTATAATGTTCCCTTGTCAATTTCTGAACTCCAGGCACCTCTGTTGCAGTGCCATGATTCCTCTCCTTTTTGTGATGATATTCCTTATGCCTTTCGTACGTCACCTGTCTGATGAATCCCATTCATTTTTGCTTTCACTACTTAATAAGATCTGGTTCCATTGTGAGTTTCTGGGTTGTTGTGGTGTTGCTGTAGTTATCCCCATCCCCAAACTAGGTAAGGACCACATACAGGTGACGAATTATCAGCCTATTTGTTTGACGTCTTGTATATACTGTATAAAGTTCTGGAAGAGATGCTTAATGTTAGGCTTGTGTGGTTTTTGAAGAAAAGTCTCTTCTTAACCCATCCTCAGTATGGTTTTTGAATGCATTCTACCTCTGATGCATTACTGTCCTTGGAATCTTCTGTCTGTGAGGAATTCTTCACTAACCGACACCAGGTCACGGTCTTCTTTGATTTGGAGAAAGCATATGACATTGCTTGGCGTCATGGCATTTTCTTTCTCTTCATGGGCTCTTTCCTATTTTTATTTAGCCATTTTTATCTAACCATTTTTTTAGGGTCTGAGTGGGAGGAGTGCTTTCTAATGCCCCTGCTCTAGAAGATGGAGTGGTATCCTTAGTGTTACTTTCTTTGCTGTATCCATTAACAGTGTAATCACTGTACTTCCTGACGATGTATGAGGCTGACTATACGTCGATGACCTCTCAGTTTCCTTCACCGCATCTAGAATGTCTCTGATAAAGAGGAAGTTGCAGCCAGCTCTTAATATAATTTCTGATAGGGCAGAGGCTCGCAGTTTCTGCTTTTTTTTTTAACAAAGACCATGGCTATACATTTTTTTTTTACTTTGAGGGATTTACCCAGACCCTGACTTTATCTCTGTGGTCGGAGAATATCCTGTGTGGAAGAGACGCGGTTTCTGGGTCTTCTGTTTGATAAACGACTAACCTGGGTTTCTCATATTCATTTTGTTAAGGCGACATGTCTAAAAGCTTTGAGTCGTTTCAGGGTTTTGGCTCATACCTCTTGGGGTGCTGACCATCAGACCCTGCTGCTCTTGCATAGGTCTCTTATTCTTCCTAAACTTGAATATGGGTGTGAGGTCTACTCCTCTGCAACAGATGCCCATCTCCAGTTGTTAAATTCTGTGCATCATGCTGGTGTACGTCTGGCAACCGAGGCATTCAGATCATCCCCAATTTCAAGTTTGTTGGTGGATGCTGGTGTACTCCCCTTGGATTTGGGACGCCAGCCCTTGATGATGAGGTGTTGATATCGTCTTCACTACATTCCAGACTCAGTTTCTTGTGCCATAGTGTCCCAGGATTCACGATCTTCTGTTTATGACACTCTTCCTAATTTCCCAAAGCCCTTTACGTACAGAGTCCAGTCTGTTATGTTAGCCTCTCTGTTCTGAGATTGGCAGTTTGTCCACATCGGATCCGAAGGGTGAGTTCTTGGCTACTCCCTCTTGTGACATTTTGTAGGTCCGTTGTTGAAAAAAAAATAAAAGGCTCACTTCTATCTCAGGTGTCCCTCTTTCTATTTTTAGAACATGCCTCCACTCATGAGGGTTCTGTCCCAGTCTGTATTGACGGGTCTAAAACTGATACTGGGGTAGGATTTGGTGTTGTCTTCCCATCCTTTAGTAGGGGCGGTAGCCTTGCTGGCATTACTCCAGTGCATACGGCAGAACTGACATATTTTATATACTCTCAAAAGCATTTTTCCTCTCCCCTAATCCGTTTTTGGGATTTTTTGTGACTCTCGTAGTGCTCTGTCTGCACTGGAGTCTTTTAATGCATCCCATCGATTGGTTTTATCAATTTTAGAATGGCTTTTTGTTCTTGGCTCTCATGGCCGCCATGTGGATTCCGTTTGGTTCCCACATATGTTGGTGTTATGAGGAATGAGAGGGCAGATACATTAGATAATCCTGTGGCTTCTCAACAGCCCCCAGCTGACTACCCACTTCCTGCTAATTATGTAATACCTTACTTGTGGTACACAATTCGTATGTGTTGGCAGAGACACTGGGATGGTGTTGCTCATAATGAACTAAAAGAAATCTTTCAGTGAGTGGTTGTGCCAAGGGTTCTCCCCTCCATGGCTTGGCAATTGGAGGTGGCTCTTGCTAGGCTTTGCATTGGGTACTCTAGGCTTACACATGGGTTCCTGATGAGTGGTTTGACTCAGCCGTACTGTAATGATTGCCTTGTTCCTCTTACTGACCGTCACTTGCTGGTCGAGTGTCTGAGTTTGAGGGACCTACGTCAGAGATTTCTCCATAGGTGTAAAGTGGCAGATGGTGCCTACTGTCTGTCCTTGATGCTTGGTGGAGGCGCTACTATTTTTATTGATGTTTTTAGTTTTCTCCAGGAGGCAGGCCTCCTTCCACTTTTATAAGTAATTGATATTCTATTAACTGTTCTCTTATTATTTTCAGTGTTTAATTTGTACTAGTAGATATTAACCCCTCCCGTCCGGCAGATGTTGTTGTGATCGTTCCCTACAGCCGAGCTTTCCCGACAGAAATCGGCAAAATTGTCTACCTTTAAACCTTCATATCTCTGTTAATACTTAACCAGTTATAACAAACAAGGTCTCATATTACTCACCAATCCTTCGACATCAACCTGAAGGCATCAGATGGTCCGTGAAATGCAGATAGGGAGAATGAATGCGTGGGGAATGAGGGGAATTGTTGGTGTTATTTGGGGGTGTCCGTACACATGGTGGAGGTTTGGTGACAGAACAAAGGCTTACACTAGCCACCACACTGTTATCACTTCGATGACACTTCCAGGAGACCATTTACATTTTCGACACCAGGCAAGTCTGGCTATTATTGCCCAACATTTTTTTTTCCTTTCTACCTGCACTATTTTTTACATTGAAATATCTCATCCATTTCTTTATAGGTAAGATTTTTTTTTTTCATATGTTGTGACTTTTCAACAGATAATAAACTTGTTTGTGTCTTGTATGACCGTGCTGTGACTTTATTGTTATAATTCAGATTGTAGTATAACTTTTTTATTTATATCCCATGTTTACAGTTATCCTTACACGTAAGATATAATTGTATTTTCATATGTTGTACCTTTTCAGGTGATAATAAACTTATGTGTATTGTAAGACTCTGCTGTGACTTCATTGTTGTTGTGTTTCAGGTTGTATAATTTTAGTTGTTCATTCTAGGTAATGGTTAGCTTTCCATTCTTTGTAACAGTAAGTAGCCATTCCTCTACAGTTCTAAACAGCAACAAGACCCCCACTAGTAAAACCTGTAACCATTACATAAATTGTCACTGTTCAAGAAGGTTTTGTATATGTAACTTATTCTTGTTCCAATATCTCTTCCAGGTACTAATCAGTATTATTGGATTCTTTTTCTCTGATAAATCCTTGCAGTAATCTTGAATTTCAGAATGCTGCAGAACACTGTTTGCGTAACCTGCTCCGGTAGTTTCACTGGATCTTTTTTATACGGACCGCACCTTTGTTTGCAGGATATGCAAACTACGTCAGAGCCTGGAAGACAAGCTGACCGAGGATACAAACAAAATCAACAGCCTGATCTGAAAAGTTGATGTGCTGGAGGAATTCATTGTGAGTAATGTCAGCCACACTGCAGAGGATAATGTCACTGCTAGGCCAACTGCAGTCCAGGTTGACCATCCTCCTCCTGCTGTAGTTACTTCTTCCCTCACCATACAGAATGAGTTCCAGCCAGTGCAGAATGGTGTGAGGCTTGCAAGGAAAAGGAGCATCATTCCAGTAACAACATACAACAAGTTTCAGATTCCTGTGGAAGTAGAGGAAGAGCCCCATGAGGCACGGGTTGTGGGGGACTCCATCATCCGTGGTCAGTTGGTTGAATTTTGCGGCAGGGTACTTTCTAAATGATGGCGTTTTTGTATCCCAGGTGCAGGCATGACGACGTAACAGAGGCTGTAGATGATGTTTTTGAGAATGCGAAAAATGACAGCCTAGTCATCATTCATACAGGTACAAATGATGTCATACAGACCTGATCAGAGGAGCTGATAGAGAAGTACAGAAGGATGATTCAATGCTACAAGGAGAAAACTAACAACAACTAACATCAGGAATACTCCCAAGGATTGGTACAGGGAATGCCTTCTTCAGTAAAGCATTTAGTATAAATAATAGGGTCAAGTCACTTTACCTGCGGAAGGAGTTGAGTTCATCGACACATGGAACCAGTTTTACCAGCAGCGAACACTGTTTGCAAATGATAGACTACACTTGAATGCCCTTGGTTCTGCCCATCTCGGTCGTTTGTTTAGTGATGCCGTAATTTTTTTCTGGAGAAAAAAACAAGCATCAAGGGAGGCAAACACGGATGTTATACAATCCAATGAATCAATACGTAATGGAAGCTTCACACATCGGAAAGGAAAACACATTAACCCGTCACGTCCCGAGGTTTTCCGCACTTCCTACATCCCCCAGTCCCGAGGTATTTTCGAGAAAAAATTTTTTTGGCGAAAACCTTCGCTTTTGGTGAGAAATATCGAAAATTCATAGAGAAATCGCTCACCTGAGGTTTAAAATACTCAATCCAGGTAGGAGTTCCTCCTTACCTGACTACATTTTCTAACATGCTGGCACCAAAGAAAACGAGTTCTATGGGAGGGTAACTATTTTATCCACTCATAAATGGTATTTATTTAGTTACTTGGTACGAATGTATATGTAGTACAAGAGTATATTGGTTTTCAAGCAGTAATAAAGGCATTATAAGCATTGTTTCACTCACTAACTAATCACCATACCTGACCTTTTTTTGCCACATCACCTGATCATTATTTCTGGCTGTTTCTTCTTCTAATGCTATGTAAACATTGTCCTCCACATTGTCATCGATTGGGGAATCACTCTGGCCCTGAATATCTTTACTGGCCAGGTCACTGGTAACAGGTGAATTGCCGAGACAATGGCGTGAGGGGGGAGGGGGGAGGTTATGAGGTGTAAGGCATTGTCCCTGCTTGGCATCTTGTAGAGGAATAGAGGAAGGTGTCCCGTGTATACATACGAAAAATCACGCGCGAAAATTGAAAAATGTGCAAATTAGGGACCTTGCAATTGCACGACGTTCCGGTACTTTGCCGGGACTGACAAATGCAAATCGTTGCAACGTACCCATATGTCGACGGAACGGGGCGGGTTAAAGCTCTTCTTATAAAGGCGCATAGTCTATGTAATAAATTTTCTGATTTAGAGGCCCTTGTCTTTACTGAAGATGATGACGTAATTGATATAACAGAATCATGGCTAAATACTGAGCAACGAGATTTTCTAGCAGAGTTTAATTTATCAGGTTATCATATTTTCAGTAGTGAAAGGAAGAATCGAGCAGGGGGCGGTGTGTTGTTATATATTATATCAGGATTTCATCCAGTTGTAATTACCAAGCCAGTAATTGAACACATTGACACTATTTATATTCAGCTTAGAAATGAATGTTCCCATAAAATCACACTTGGGTTAATTTGTCGTCAGCCCGGTCAGCCACTCAACATTGATAGTGAAATCTACAATCAAATTGCCGAAATATCTTGTATGCAAAGCACTGTAATATTTGGTGATTTTAATTTAATATTTCCAAATTGGGAAGAAATGCTGTCCTCACACACAGGGCTAGACCTATTTACAAACTTGCAGGAAAGTTCTTTGTATCAGTTTGTAAATTATCTGACACATGGAACTTACAGCCTAGATCTTGTCTTAGCCACATCAGAAAATGTAGTGAGTAATGTTATTGTAGAAGAATTTAGTACAAGTGATGATTGCACAGTTAAATTTAACATTAAAATCAGTGAAGACAAGGTCAGGGCCAGTTGCGAGAAAGTGCCTGACTTTAAGAGGGCAAATTTTATGAAATTAAAGTCAATTGTTGGTGCAGGTAACTGGCATCCTGATATTAATGATGCATGGAATTATTTTACAGAAACTCTCAACATGCTGTCAAGTTATGTATTCCAATACGCAACAGAAAGCTTGCAAAAAATTCTAAACCCAATTGGTTGAACTCCAACATTAAACACTGTCTGGAAACAAAAAATCTTGCATATAAAAATTACAATACCACAAACAGTCAAAGTGATAAAAATAAATACGATGCCCTTTGACGGAAAGACAAAAAATTAATCAAATGCAATAAGAAAAACCTTGAGGCACATATTGCAAGTATCAGTAAAACAAATCCCAAAGAATTTTTCAGCTACATAAGAAGCAAAAAGGTAATATCTCCGATAATCGGTCCCTTAATCACAGATAACGGTAAGCAGACTGATGATGAAACTATGATGGTAAAAATTCTTAATACTTTCTTTGCGTCAGTATTTACAACACAAAATATACATACGATTCCTGCTATTTCCCCCATTGCTATAGAAGAGGACAACATAATCACTGACATAACAGCTGGTGATCATGACGTACTACTTGCAATTAGCAAATTAAAAGAGAATAAAACACCGGGACCGGACAAAATATCTCCCTGTGTTTTGAAGGAACTACAGAATGAAATATCAAAGCTCTTATCTGAACTTTTTAACTTGTCACTTAAGAGCAGTAAGGTGCCACATGAATGGAAACTTGCTAATGTAACCCCAATATTCCAAAAGGCAACAGAGCACAGCCAGAAAACTACTGCCTAATTAGTTTAACATCGCTGATTTGCAAATTGCTTGAAACTTTATCAGAGACAAGTTTGTGGAACACTTAGAATCAAACAATCTCATCAAAGATTCTCAACATGGTTTTCATAATAATCGCTCTTGCTTCACGAATATGCTGGACTTTTTCAATGATATACTTTGCATGTATGACGACACTAAATCTGTTGATGTTGTTTACCTTGATATTCAAAAGGCTTTTGACAAAGTTCAACACAAAAGACTCCTTCAAAAGCTACAGGCACATGGTTTCAGCAGCAGGGTAGGTTGAAGATTGGCTCTCCGGACGAAAGCAAGGAGTCGTAATAAACAGAAAAGAGTCAGACTGGATAAACATAACAAATGGAGTGCCACAGGGTTCAGTGTTAGGTTCTATTCTTTTCTTAATATATATCAATGATACTGATGAAGGATTATGTTGTAAAATTTCAAAATTTGATGACGATAATAAAATAGGTAACAGACCAGATACAGCACAGCAAAGACATGCAGTTCAGGGAGATCTTGATCGACTGTTTGACTGGGCCCAAATTTGGCAAATGGATTTCAATATTAATAAATGCAAAGTACTAAACATTGGCAGTAAAAGTTTAAGAGCTAGTCATAACATGAATAATGTCCAACTTGATAGGGTAAACCATGAAAAAGACTTAGGAGTTATAATAACAAATGATTTGAAACCAAACAAACAATGCACAGAAGTTGTGAAAAAAGCCATTAAATTGATTGGACTGAACAGGGAGGCTGCAATTGATCGTGCAGCATGGAAAACCACCATTAGGTGACCAAGGCCGACACATGCAAGCATGTTGGAGCTTTACAATAAAAAACGAAAACGATATGGAAAAGCCTGAAAGAGAACAGCGAAGGATGACAAAGATGATACCTAGATTGAGAAATAAACTGTACGAGGAACGTTTAGAAACCCTGAATTTATTTACCCTAACCAAACGGAGGTTATGAGGAGATCTAATTCAAGTATTCAAAATATTCATAGGACATGATAACATGGCTTTTGATAAATACTTTACAGTTGATCACTCAAATTATACTGAAGGCAATGGGTATAAAATAATTGGCAAACGATTCCAGTCGCATGAAGCTAAGCATTTCTTCTTCAATAGAGTTGTAAATATATGGAATAGATTGCCCTCCAATGTAGTAAATTCTAATACAGTACTGACCTTAAAAAGTCGCCTCGATAAGTATTTATCGACTAACCCCCAGCTTACTATGTTTACTCCTGAATAAAACACGTGTACGTAAATTTTTTTATTTTATTATATTTTATTTTATTTTTTAGAGCCTGGATCAATTTATGAATGCAAATATAGTTTATGCACAGACTAGGATATCACAGATAGCCCTGAGTTAATGGTCACTACTCATACTTTTGACCTGTGATGGTCTGTGGATCCCTGAGGGTCCCTGTTATTTAACCCCCTTAGGCACAGTCACGTGAATCACGTGACATGTGGTTTAGTAGGAAAAAGCACACACATGCTAATCACGTTCCTAAGCAAAAAAAAAATCGTCAAAAACTAAGTTTTTGGCTGATTTGCATTAAATTTTGCAACGTTCTACCGTGGGCGTGTCTCTCCCGAGGTAAGGCATTGGCAATGCTGTGACTGCTCTGATGAGACAATGCGTAGCAGAAAACCTCAGTATCTCACGACCAGCCAGGCAGGAGGGTTGCGCAGCTGTCAGTCGTCCCTTTTAACCTGCTATTTTCCCCTCTCCCACCCGAGGCAGAAGCCATTATTGAAATATTGTGATTGTACAGTGTTTTTTACTATAATGTGAAGTGATTGTGTCTATGGAACATAATTATTTTGTTTGTAAAGCACTGGGGCCCATAATCAGCTGTTAGGCCTACAGGCAGGAGTCTGGCTTGTTATAATGGGGTTTCCACTCTCCTTCACCCTGCCCGTAAAATGATGAGTATTTTACCTTTACAGTGAAGCCAGTACTTATATTTGTGAAATATATGGTGCCTTGATTGGTGAAATAACTGACCTACCATAAACATAGCAGGCATTATGTACACCATAAAGATATGCAACATTCGTTAAGGAAACAGGCTGTCACATACGCCATACAGTCGGGCAGGGAATAATAGAGGAGGTTGGGATGGAATCATGTGATTGTGTTTTATATTGCATATGGTTTAATGTGAAACATACATATAAAATAGTGCAGCTAGTGTTCACCGAGAAATATTGCATGCATTGACTGACTTAGCTCAAACCCAGTGCAAGTATCAGAGACAATAATTATGCCACACAGTCACAGACTTCAGTGAAAAGGTATTCTAACAATCTCAGACAGTGCGATATTGCATATGGTTTAGTGTGAAACATACATATAAAATAGTGCAGCGAGTGTTCACCGAGAAATATTGCATGCATTGAATGACTTAGCAAAAACATAGCGCAAGTATCAGACACAAGAAAATATGCCACAGCCATATATATATATATATATATATATATATATATATATATATATATATAAAATAATCCCTCTACATTCTGGATGCCCACTTTCTGGACACCCCCACTTACCGGACATAATCGTCCCGGGATCCAATATTCCCAAAATGGTCCGAAAACTGCAAAAAATTCGGGAAAAAAGCGATTTTTTCCCGCCTGTCATTTGAATTTTGCGCGCGTGGCGTGGGACAGCTTTGCTGTGGCGAGTCATTTCTCCGACATCCGCTAGAGCGCCCCTGCATCCTCCCCACTTTCCGCCTGTCTCTTGTCATGAGTGAACGCTCGTTGTCATGGCTGCCCACGTGCTCGCTTTTGTGATGGCGCCTTACCTGCTCCAGGCACTCCTGCTGCTCTTGTGCCTCTCATTTGTGTGGGTGATGATGGTCCTGCCACCTGAGAAGAGGAAGAGAGTGGTACTGACTCTGGAGATGAAGCGGGAGATATTGGAGAAAGTAGATGTGGGATGGTCTTCTTCACCCATCCTCTGTGAGTTCAACCTGGCCCAATCTACTTTGATATTAAGAGATCCCGAGACAAACTCATGCAGTACATGGCTGACTTCTCATTGAAAAGCAAACACAACGTGGAGAGGAAGATGATGTTTACTCCCAAGTTTGCTGAAGTTGACTGCTCCACGTTGATTTGGTATCGACAGCAACGTGCTGCTGGTGTGATGGTACGTGGTACGGAGCTGAAGGCTGCTGCTGAGAAGTTCGTAAGGCTTCACGACGCCCTAGACTTCAAGGCATCCGAGGGTTGGCTCTTCGCGTTTAAGTTACGGCATGGCCTTACCAACCATAAGTCTCATGGTGAAGCTTTGGACGCTAACAAGGATGCAGTAGAGGAGTCTCAGCACAAGGTGAAGAGCTTGATCAACAGGGAGGGCCTCACTCTCGGTCAAGTCTACAACGCTGACGAAACTGGTTTATTCTATCGCTCTTTGCCTACGAACACTCTAGCCGAGGAGACGGAGAAGCGTGTACCTGGCCGCAAGCTCTCCAAGCAATGGCTATCTGCTTTGTGTTGTGCCAATGCTAACGGCATGCACCGGCTTAAGCCCATTATTGTTGGCCATGCAAAGCAGCCTCGGTGTCTTCATGGGATGATGGATGTCCTTCCTGTCGTCTGGCACCATTCCTTGAAGGCATGGTTCACAGCCCACATCTTCAAAGACTGTTTCCACCGCCATTTTGTCAAGGAGGTCATACATTACCAGACGGAGAAGCTGGGAATCCCATGCGACCAGGTAAAAGCCCTCCTTCTCCTCAACAGTGCACCTGCCCACCCATGTGACAAGGAATTGGTGGCTGAGAATGGCCGCATTAGGTGCATGTTTCTGCCACCTAATACTACTGCTCTCATCCAACCAATGGACCAAGGAGTGATCGGGGCAACGAAGCGCCTATACCGACGGAAGTTCCTGGACAAGGTGATGGTTGTTCTTAAGGACGAGGACGAGGACGAGCGCAGGGAGGGACGGGACATGCGAGGCCAACGGACTTTGGAAAACCTTTACCGCTACAATATCAAGTCTGCCATTTACAACTGGGTTAGTGCATGGAAGGAAATCCCTATCAAGACTCTAGAAAATGGTTGGTCTTGTCTGCTTCTTGGAACGGATGTGGAGTACGATTTCCTAGGTTTCGACGTGGTTGACTTCCATGCACGTTTACGCGCGCATGGGGACGATGTTGATGTGGATGAAGTGTGTGAGTGGTTGGATGATGACAAGGGCGATCCTGGGTATCAGACCCTGTCTGATATCGAGATCGCATCTTCAGTTGCAGGTGTCAGTACCCAGCTTGAAGATTCCAATGAGGACAGCGACGATGATGCGGACTCCTCTCAGGATGACACAAGTCCAGCCATCCCCAAGCTGAGTGCACTCCGGGAACACCTAGAGTTCGTTCTGGACTACCTGGAACACACGGACTGCAACAGGGAGATGGGGCCCTTGGGACTTATGGAGAAAGTGCGTGCTTTCAGGCAGTGCATCATAAATCGTCAGAATCGTTGTTCCTTGCGTCAATCAACGATTGACAGCTTTTTCAGGCCTGTGACCCCCGCTGTGCCCAGCCCTGGCTCCACTCCGTTGCCTCCCCAAGACAGGCCTTCTTGCTCTGAGCCATAGCCCAGCACATCAGCCATGGTGGAGTCACTGCTCGACATGAGTTTGCGTCTACCATCCGAGTTGTCTGCAGTGGATACGCCATCACCACGACCCAGTGACGCACCCCTAGGTCATCTGCCAGCGATACTCTCAAACTCTGACAGTGAATAAACAGCAAGAACTTCTCCACTAGACCACACGGGAATTAAGTGTTGTGCAGTGAAAGAAAAACAGTGCAGACAGTATTGTAAAGAAAGTAGAAATCTGAGTGAAAAGACAAAATTTTTGGACTAAATTTAACGTAAACTTGTGATTTGTTTTGAAATTGGTTCTATGGGTGGAAAGACTTAAAGTGCAGAGTGCAACACTTATTAAGTTACAATGGAGCGTAAGACAAGAGTGTGCAGTGTGAAGAGAATGGACTTCTGAGTGTGAATGACTAAGTTAAGTGCAAGACTTCATGAACAGTGTACTGCTAGTGCTTCAAGAAATCCTTCTTACTGTCAGTCTGAGAGGAGGCGGTTATTCATCGAGATGGCCATGGACTTGCTGTAAGTAGGCAGAATGTTTCATACTGTACTGTACTGTATTTTCCATACTATACTTACCTCAAACACCTTATTTCACTCTTTTATGTCCCTTATTGGTGTGAATATGTAGTGTCTTAGGTGCTATGCATGTGCAGTAGGGAGGTGTTTTTCTGAGTTAGGCTAGGTTAGGGTCCATAACTACCAGTTTAGGAGCCAGGAACTTGTAAGTACACAGAATGTTTAATATTGTATGAACCTACCTCAAAAACCTCATTTTATGCTTCTTTTGCATTTATTTCAGTCTTTTATGTCCCTTATTGGTGTGATTTGGGTCTTAAATAGGTGCTATGCATGTCCAGAGGGAGTTGCATAGGTGTTTTTCTGAGTTAGGGTCCATAAGTACAAGTCCAGGAGGCTGGTGCCCACTATCCGGACAGGACCACTTTCCAGACATGCCTGTGGCTCTATTACGTCGGATAGTGGAGGGATTACTGTATATATATATATATATATATATTGTTACATAGCCTATGATTTCATCATCCTTTGTGTAATTTTAACGCACAATATGCTGCATGTTTGATCACGAGCGTGTTCTGCCTCAGTCCCCCCCTTCTACCGTTATAGTAGAATAAGTCATCCTTTCTGTTGTTCAGAGCGGGATTGTCAACTCTTTGTCCCCATGGCTTCATTTGCGCGTCCTTCTTACAAGTTGTATCAAGCTCTGCCGGCCCCTATATAATGAGCTCAGTCTCTACATTAATTGCCACTTAGATCTACTCCTCATTTTGTTCACATCTCTGTCCTCCCCTGTACTGTTATTATTATTGTGAGTGCTCCGGAAGTGTCCAACCATCTAGCAGCTGTGTAATTTGAGTATAACTGCTATTGCATTTTTTCCTTGTACTGTATAGCATAAGTTGTTGATTTGTAGGCCTAGTGAGTTTTTTTGTGATTTATGTAAAGATTCTTATTGTCAGCAATTAATAATAATAGTTTGTATCTGTAATAATTTATCTTGCATTAACTGAGCATTACCCAGTGTATTTTCATTTTATCAGGGCTGACTTAGATAAATTTACTCTTGCTAATTTCCTGTTAATAGAGGCTATTTGCAGTTAACCATATTTAATTGTTTTTGCCATTACATTATCCTTATGAGTCCTGAATGTTTTGTTGTTAGTTTGAGCATTAAACTTTAACTTGTAATTTTACCTCACTCCTTTGTTTTGAACCTGGAACTTTACGGGACAGTAGTGATTTTTAGTATTCTCACTTAAAGTGTGTACATTATCTTTCTCTGTTCCGTAACAATATATATATATATATATATATATATATATATATATATATATATATATATATATATATATATATATATGTATATACTGTAAAGTGGGAAAAGTGCACACCTTAAAAAAAAAAAAAAAATTACCTATGGGAAGAGTTCTAGGAGGAAACTGAAAATCTGAGACATGTTTTTATTGTTTGTTAACAGAGCAACCTTTAGCACATATTGAAATGTTTCTGAAATTATTCATGTGGTAGGTAGTGAAAAAAAAAAATATGGTTGCGCATTTACCCCAGGGTTAGGGGTAAGTGCACAACATGTTTTTTTCTTCAAATTTAATCACACTTAAGCATATTTAAACAATCCTATTCATACCTTAGATACATTATTTGTATTGTATTTGTATTATACGCCACTTCACTGGCCATACAGAAGCAAAAAAGTACACACACAAGCCAAAAAAATGAAAAGAAAGAAAACTTAAGAAATCGTAAAGCATTTATTAACACATGACATGCCAGTCATTTCTGAAGCCTTAAAGCAAAGTTTATCTTTAATAAATGAGGGCTTAGGCAAACAGTTAACAATAGAGGATGGCTTAGGCAAACAGTTAACAATAGAGGATGGCTTAGGCAAACAGTTAACAATAGCAGTTACATCAGTAGACCAAATGTCCTGATTTTGTGGCTCTATAAAGTATGAAAATTCACCTCCTGACACGTTGTAATCACGTTTGAAATACTTTGCTGACACTTCTCCACTTACTTCCTTCCCTAGCAATTTTCCAAAAAAATTATAGGCTGAATTAGCTCTTTTGCCAGTAAACTTCACAATAACAATAACATACAACCCCTCCTTTGTTTCCTTGGTCTTGCTCTCTTTCTCTTCTTCTCACACTTCTCTTCCCTCCTCCTCTTTTCCTTCCTCTTCTCGATCCTCCTCTTCTCTTCTGCTTCTGATTCCTTCCCTGAACTTACCTCATCATCATACTCTAGAAGTATCTTTGGCATGTCCACATCACTTGATGAAAGATTCTCTTCCGGGATACTGTCAGAGTCGGATTCAGATACTCTCAGCTTCCTTTTGGCACCAGTTTTCTTGGTCTGCTGGCCAGAGGGACCCGAACCAATATGTAGGAATGTGTAGAAGTCGCAAAACCCTTTTGATGGGTTCTCCTGCTTTTACATGCCTGATAGCCTCAGACAGGTCCTCGGGAGAGTAACGGCGCGGCGCTCCTGCTTGGGGTCTGTGATTCTTGCGTAGAGTGGCACCATCTGTAAAAACATGAGAAATAAATTGCATTGACAGATCGATATTAAAGTATTTGGATTGTTTCTGTTTTGTTATCCTCTAAAGATTGAATATGTAGGCTAAAAGGCATGAACCAATTCATTTAGATAGTAATTTGTAGGCAATACCAGCATGTGCCATTTACCCCATGAAAATTTGTGCAGTTACCCCACCATTTATTCATTACTCACTACTCACTAATACTTAGACCTAGGAACTTATAATTATAGCATAATCTACCTTATGATATACATAATTAATGAGCCTAAACAGAGTACCCTAGGAATATTTATTGTTAGGTAACTTACCCTTAGTGTTCCAATGTAGTGTATCATCCAAAATTTCCATCAATGCTCCGTCCTCCCTGTATAAAGCCGTGGTGGTCACTATTCTTGATAAAATGGTTGGGTAACACTTGTTACAGTTGAACCAATGACTCTGCTCCGTATTCAAACTTTAAAAAATTAAGAAAATAAAAAATAGAAACCTGTTTTTGACCATTTTAAGAAATAACTTAAGTGTGCATTTACCTTGATGGGTGCGCATTTGCCCCACCATACGGTATATATATATATATATATATATATATATATATATATATATATATATATGTATGGTGGCGACCATCATCCACTCACTTGATGTAGTGCTGCCTACTTCTTCCTTAGCCTGTATGATTTTTTTTCTGTGCCTGCCCTCCTCTTTTCCTATTTCTCCCATCTTTCCTGTTACTTCTTATTGCTTTTCTTTCCTTTACAGGTGGCTTTACACTGAGTGACAAGCCAAATGGTTTCCTGTAAGCCAAGAAACCATTTATAACGCTGGGTGGTAGCCATATAACCAAACCATACGTGCGTCCTACGTGTCAACAAGTGGGTTGGTGGAGCGTTAGTGCCCCTCCCCGTAAAACAAATAACTCAAAGTCAAATGGCCACCCCTTACGGGATTATGGCTTCTGGCAAGATATATATATATATATATATATATATATATATATATATCTATATATATACATATTATATATATATATATATATATATATATATATATATATATATATATATATATATATATATATATATATATATATATATATATATATATATATATATATATATATATATATATATATATGTCGTGCAGCAAATGTTCGTTGAGAAATCTACTGTGTGCATCGCATGTGTTTTAGGCAATTGTATTGCAAGGAGAGAAGAAAATATGCCACAGTCACAGACACAGACACACACACACACACACACACACACACACACACACACACACACACACACACACGCACCCACACCCACACCCAGACACACTCACCCCCACCCTGACACACTCACCCATACACACAGACACACACACACACACACTCTCACCCACCCACACACACACACACACACATACACACTCACCCACACACACACAAGCTCACACACTACATAACTCCTCATCTTCCGGCAGCCCTTCAAGCTCTTGCCAGCATCTCAACACCTCTGGAGGAAGTGAGTTATCCGTATTTTGCTGATTTGTATATTGACCTAGTTCTATAGTTCTATATTTTTTACACAAATAAGTATTGTTTTTTACCTACGCACATATGAGATGGAAGAAAATTCAACTTCAGTATCAGTACCTAGCAAAAAGACTAGTGGTCATGTTAAGTTTCAGAGAGCACTACCAAAAACCTTAAGATATTTTACATGTATACTTTGAGTAAAAAAAAGAAAATAATAAAACCTAACGAGCAAAAATATGTAGGTGTGGGTGGGGCAGGGAAAAAATGTTTTTATCTTGCCTGTGGGTGAGGAGGAGTTTTCTATGTTTGTCGTCCAATTACTCCAAAACTATTGTACCTATCGATTTCCCGTGAGAACCATGATAAAGATCAGTGACTTCTACGTATGTTCAGGACATAACAATATAATATCTCTGATGAAAAGGGGGGATTATAATGATCATTGTGAGTGCATGACGAAAGTGCAGCATGGCCATGACTACCCAGTAGTTTTTTGCGATTTACTCAGAAACTATGAGGCGTAACAAGACCATCAAGTGCTCATCAGAAAGCTCGTGAAATTCTGCACAATATTATGC
Organism: Coenobita brevimanus; assembly: GCF_032717465.1. Taxonomy (NCBI): domain Eukaryota; kingdom Metazoa; phylum Arthropoda; class Malacostraca; order Decapoda; family Coenobitidae; genus Coenobita; species Coenobita brevimanus. Next base: position 6,346,018 of record NC_136985.1, on the reverse strand, counting down.
AATAAAAACATAATGTGTTTGAGAAAAGTTCTTCAGAAAAGCTCCCTGATTTTTTAAAAAAATGGCTTTCAGTTTTTTGCCATTTTCTCGAAAACTACAACTTGTATCACAACCAGACTTTCTCATCAGAAAGCTGATGAAATTCTCAATCAAGACTTTTTAAAACATTTTTCTGTATGATGGAAAACATTCGAATGGTGATGCTGGGAAGTGAAATTGATGATGCGAAATGTTTATTCAGGGCCACCTAATGTTGTTTTATTTATGTTTTCCTGTTTTTTTTCTATATATTTTGTGCTTATCAGCTAGAACAAACATTGACGAACAAGATTATATAGGTTTCATGGCAGTAAATTGATGTTTGGTTGGCGAAAATAAGGCAAGAATACTTGTTTTTTGTCATGCATGGGCAGCCGGGCCGGGCGGCCAGGCGGGTAAAATCATGCGCCACAAAACTTACTGAAACTTATCGTGCATGAGAGGGTTAAGTGACCACCATCAGGATTTTTTTTTTTGTACCAGGGGTCACTGCTTCAGGAGGTGACGTGTGTTTGGCCCGCATGGGAAAGTTCCTAGTCTCAGTGGAATGAATGGAGCTGGGGCCTGATTGACTGCTGCCTACCTTAATAGCCCCAGGCAAGGCTGCTGCACCACCCCTGAACATCCACACTGTGTACTGTGCAATTTCCATGCTGTGTCCGCAGGCGCCCCATTAACTCAACCTACCCGTACAGGTTGACATGTGTTATTTACTTTTCAATTATTCATTTTACTTTACTACTTTCTTTCAGGTCATTCATACTGGTAGCTTATAGACAAAGTATTAGAGAAAGTAACTTTTCCTTTTTAGTCTTTCCTATGAAAATTCCATGTCAGTTTTTCAATGGTGCATGGTGGTTTCTCTCATTTCTTCTTACCAGTTTTAACTGGAGGGTTTGGAGGCAGGGGAAGCCTTCTTACTTTACTATCCTCATCCTTCAGCATGTAGTGTTAGATCTCGTAGTCATAGTCTACTCTGTAACAAACAGCCTTGAAAGGACCATGAGGTCTGTTGCTGTTTGCTTTCCTTTGTACTCCTTTGTACAAACACTGTTTCCGTGAATATTTTTCCATAATCGGTCGTACTGGGTGAATGAAGTCCAGTCAGAGTAGCAATGACCTTGAAGGTAGGCTGCTGTTCTCTTTCCGCATTACAGACAGACAGACACTCGCGTGGACACTCTCTCTCTCTCTCTCTCTCTCTCTCTCTCTCTCTCACACACACACACACACACACACACACACACACACACACACACACACACACAGATGGAAATGTATGTTTGGCTAGGACTGATGCTCAATTTTGGCATTGGTGCGCGAGTAGAAGTCTGTGTATTGCAACTACTAGAAATAATACTATTACTACTAGAAGTACAAGTACAACTACCACTACAACTAATACTACAACTACCACTACTACAAGTACTGCTACCATTACCACAACTACTACTATTACAACTACCACATCTGCTACTATTACTGCCACACCTACAACACATACTACCACTACTACTACCACTGCAAGGACTACTACAAAAAAAAAATGTGAACCAAGTATCAGTAGTCATTTATGTTCTGCCCATAAACGGAAATACTTATCACTATGACTTTCTCTTTCCTTTGAGCTATACTTTTCCATAAGAAATAGGTATAACCAAATGCTTTCATAATACAATAAGGCTGCAAGTTTCTGCCTCCATTATTCACATAAATATATGCAGATCAGTGAAATCATAATTATGTTCTATTTCAAAACAAAATAAAACATACTGGTATGTACAAAACTACAGTACCATAACATATGTATAATACCCAGACTCCTACCACTCGGTGTTTGTGTGGAAATTAAATAAACAATCAGTATACAGTGCCACCTTACATTCAGCACACCACCACCTCATCATACAGCGTTGCTGAGGTCGGTGCGATGAACTGGCGCAAACAGAACAACACCGGAAGGCTTCCTTGCCTGCAGGTGTGCAAGACAGTATTTCCATGAAATGTCTGCTGAGGTAGTCCCTGCACTGCAGGCCATCAGGCAGTTGCTGCATACTGTGCCTCTGTTTCATGGAAGGACTTACATGTCCATACCTCTCCAGAAAGCCGAAAATTACATCCTTTTCGAACTGTCTGAGGGATGTGCTGGTCTGTGTAACATCCTTGTATAGAATGAAGGCATTCAGTACACAGATGTCCATTACATGTAGGAATGCCTTCTTATACCACATACAACACCTCCTTAGACAGCCGATCTGCCAGCGTGGTGAGGCATGTGGTGAGGCAGGTCGGAGTGGTGAGGCCTGTAGTGACACAGGCCGACGTAGTGAGGTATGTGGTGATGAATGTAGTGATGCAGGCTTTGTGAAAGTGGTGATGATGGTGTATGGGTGGAAATTTCCACCCTAGGCTGCTCTCATGCCTGGCAGCTCAGCCTGCGGCATTTTCTCCTCCTGCCAGCCTCCTCCCTTCCTTCATGTTCTACCTCTCCCGCCACTTTCTCCAATGTGTGTATATCACCCCCTGCAGGATCATCAACTATATCTGACCCTTCATCATAAGAAAAGGCTGATGATCATGCAGATAGAAAATATTGACACACAGTGGAGAATTCATTGTCACTCTTCTCCTCTGATGTGTATTTTTCCATACTCAGTATCGTTATATCTGTTTCCTCAGAGGAGTGACTTTCCCCACTCACAATCGGTGATAATGGTATATCTAACTCCCTTTCTATCGCTCTATCACTAAGGCCCTTCCTCCAAGGGCCTTTGGACTTCATTGGTGTTGAAATTGGTGGGTGCGGGCAGTTGCCCGAGGATCTGGACACAGGAATACGGATTGGTGTAGATCTATCCATCATGGAAGTAGGCAGGCAACTGAAGCGTGATTGCGATGCGTGCGGGAGTGTTGCCAGCGGGTGTAGGTGGTGGAAATAATCAGCTGAATATTCAAACAATGGCAGAAGTTAGTAGATCATGTATATTTGGTCCCCAGATGGCCCCGGGAGGACCAGTACACATGTCACCCTGACAGGATTGGTTAACTTTATTTTGAATATGCACTTTTTATTTGCTGTGTCTTTTACCTTGTTGTCCAGCGGCATATGACCATGGCAGTTGCACCATCAGATTTTAATAAAATCAATCAATGAAAAAAACTGTTGCCTCCCCACAGGTTTGCCATGCGTGACGTCCTGTAATGCTGGGAGACGGGAGTCCTGGGGGGTTGAGTGATGCTGCATGATGTGCCCTGCAGCTAGTAATACCCTCTTTGGTCTTTTATTCTGGCTAGATGGGCGGGCTGGTTAGGCCCAACTAAGGCAATCAGCTGATCATGTGTTGGGTAGAGTGAAGTGCACACTTCACTCTACCCAACACATGATGGTAGGGTGACGTCAGCACTGGGGGGGCATTGTGGCTCCTATTTTCCTTGGGTCACCCTTGTCCAAGTCCCCTGGTGGTTACCCACGTATACTTTCCTGCTACCTCTGGGGTTGCCAGTTGTGTTGTCCCTGGCGTACAACCTCCCCTTGTTGGGCTCCATGGTGGGTGTAGGGTTGGGGGAATAAAGTTTTTCCTGATATATATGGCCTTAGATAAAAAATATTTCGTTTACAACTCTGGCTTTGTCCCTGGCAATTCCATTATTGCCACCTTGGAGCCTTACCAGGCCCCTGGTGAGTGTCCTCCTTTGCCCCAGCATTCAGCTGAGACTGGGAGGCGATCAAGTCAGGCTCTTGGGTTGAGCACAGGTGAGCCAGTGCTGGCATCATACATCAAATATCTGGTGCTGATAACAGTAGGAGGATCAGTCCTAGTTACTGATATATTTGAGTTGCACCATGCCATAGTGTCAGCTTGTGAAAGAGAGCCCAGAATTTCATCCCAGAGGTAGGGAAGCACTCTAGCTGAGGTGTCCTCCCCAGAAGAGAGCTCCCACCTAGTGGCTTTGACCTCTGTTTCTGGCTCCGATGTCACCTGTGTTCCTCATGGAACTTTTTACCGGTGTAAAGGCGTTGTTTCTTCTCGTGACATTCTCCGATACTCAGAGGAGCAACTGCTGGAGGAGTTGCAGTCGTTTGGTGTGGTGAAGGTTGAGCGCCTTAAGAAAAAGATAGATGGCATTTTGACCCCAACTCCAACCTTCTTCTTGACTTTTGACAAGTTGACATTGCCTACATCTGTGAAACTGACATGGTTATTGCTTCTTGTGAAGCCGTATGTGCCAACTCAAAAGCACTGCTTCCACTGCCAGGGATATGGACATGTTAGTCAATTTTGCCACTGTGAACAGGCTGGCCTTCCTGGTGTCTGTATCTCCTGTGGCAGATCAAGTTATACCAGTGACTGTCCAGGACCCCTTAAATGCTATCACTGTGGGGGCATTCATGCTGTATCTTCTAAAAACAGTCCTCAGTACTGCCTGGAAAAGAAGATTTTGTCAGTTCGAACACTTGAAAAGTTTTCATTTCCCAAGGTTAACCCGTCATGTCCCGAGCACTTTCACACGCCAACACCCCCCAGTCCCGAGCATTATTGGAAAAAAACAATTTTGGCTAAAACCCCCACTTTTGGTGAGAAACATCGAAAATTCATAGAGAAATCGCTCACCTGAGGTTTAAAATACTTGATTCAGGTAGGAGTACCTCCTTACCTTACAGGGTTTTCTATCAGGCTGGCTGCAAAGAAAACGAGTTCTATGGGAGGATAACTATTCCACACCACTCATAAACGGTATTTATTTATTTATTTAGTATGAATTTATATGTAGTACAAGAGTATATTGGTTTTCAAACAGTAATATAGGCATTATAAGCATTGTTTCACTCACTAACTCATCACCATTCCTGACCTTCTTTTGCCACATTACCTGATTATCATTTCTGACTGTTTCTTCCTCTAATGCTATGTAAACTTTGTCCTCCACATTGTCATCGATTGGGGAATCACTCTGGCCCTGAATGTCTTTATTGGCCAGGTCACTGGTAACAGGTGAATTGCCGAGACAATGGGGGGGGAGGTTATGTGGTGTAAGGCATTGTACCTGCCTGGCATCTTGTAGAAGAATAGAGGAAGGTGTCCCGTGTATATGTACGAAAAATCACATGCGAAAATTGAAAATTGTGCAAATTAGGGACCTTGCAATTGCACGACGTACCAGTACGTCGTCGGGATTGGCAATTGCAAAATGTTGCAACGTACTCATACGTCGACGGGACGGGGTGGGTTAAGAAGACAGCCCAGACTCACCTTCTTCTGGCCTGGTGTTGCTTATGCTGCTGTCCTTTCTGGAATGCCAGTTCACTGCCCTATGTCTCAGAGACGGCCTCGACACAATCCAGTGCCCACTTGATCACCTAATGCTTTGCACGATGCTGTCCCCATGGTTCACAGTGGTTGTGAAACTGAACATCGCCCGACCCCTGCTCCCACTGTTTCCGCATCTACTTTTGTGGCTGAGGTTTGTGCACTTCCGTGGTGGTGGTTGATGTACACGTTGACGTGACTCCTTCTCCCCCTTAGTCCAGTATTCCTGATGCTCCATCTGGATCCAGCAAACGCCACCGTGGTTATTCAGAGTCCTCTGAGCCTGAAGACCAGCCACCTAAGGTCTCTCTTATCGAACCTTGTGTTGACCTCTCCCCTGTTTCCTCTACCCCAGAGGCTGAGGGATCTAGCCAGGTGGAAGCTGCAGCTGATGGTTTGCCTGTGATCAGGTCCCGACCTGGGGATGGTGTTGGACAGACCATTGGTGCTTCAGTTCTGAAACATACAATGTCATTGTCACAGGACTCTAATCCTCTGGACATGCCTTCCACTTCTGGGTCGTCTGATGCTGGCACTGGTCATCCTACATTAACCAGGGTGGCATCCAAGCCACTTTCCAAGTCATTTTCCAAGCCAAGTGTTATTCCACCCCAGAGGAGGAGTGTAGTAAAACTTTCCTCTTCCTTGTCCTCACGTTTGCCCATGGATGTTCGACATAGGGTGCTGGTTCCTGGTGCCGGGCAGTCTCTTCCCAAGGGCCTTCCTACGCATCAATCCAAACCTGCTCTCTTGTCAAGTGTACAGTCCCACATTTAATCTTCATCATCCCTCCACTATGGGTTCTATCATCCAGTGGAATTATCGGGATTTACATGCTAGCTTTGAAGAACTATGTCATCTAGTTTCTCAATTTACTTCTCTATGTATGTGCATCCAGGAGACCATGGTAGAAAATGCTGTTCCTTCTGGCTACCATGTTTTTTATTCTGATCTTGTGCCAGGCCCAGGTCGTCCTGGAGGTGCTGCAATCTTCCTTCGCCAGGATACTCCATACAGTCACATGGACATCTCCACTCCCCTGCAGGCTGTTGCTGTCCGGATTTTTTTCGTAGGCAGTATACAATTTGCAGCCTTTATCTTCTTCCTAGTGCTACTGTTGAAATGGCAGTTCTGGAACACCTTATTGGTAGCCTTTCTTCTCCCTTTCTGTTACTAGGAGATGTGAATTGTCACCATCCACTAAAGGGTAACAGTGAGGTCAACCCTTCAGGTGTTCCTCTGGCCTCTTTAGTGGAAGATGAGGAGCTGGGCATTTTAAACTCCAAGAAGATGACTTATTTCCACAGCCAGACTGGCATTTTTACTGTCATTGATTTGTCCTTATGTTCAGTTTATGTTGTTTTAGATTTTACCAGGGATGTGTTGCCAGACCTGTATGGCTAGTGTAGGTGGACCTCAGCCTCGTCTTCCTCGCTGGCTTCTGGATAAGGCTGACTGGCCACTTTTCAGGGAATTAAGTTCCATTATCCTTTCTGTCAGTGAGTTTGGCTGTCTTGCTGAGGTGGTGTCTTATTCCACTGACGTATTGCACTCTGCAGCCCTATTATCTATACCAAGAACAAGGGGTCTTGGTGGAACTCTGAGTACAGTTCCACAGTGAGAGTTAATGAGTTACCCTCTCTCGACTTTGTCGTCACCATGGGGATCCTCAGTATTTGATGGCATATTGGAGGGCACGAGCTCGTATGAGGAAGGTTTTAAAGGAGGCCAGGTGTCATCCTGGAGGATTTATGTTTCCTCCATCTATTTGAGGACTTCCCTCACTCAACTGTGCAACCGTTTAAGGAAATTTTCAGGAAAATTTACTATTCCCTCCCTGCCTGTTTTATCTGGAGCAGGTGGAACTGTGGCTGATCCTTCCACTGTTGCAGAATTGCTTGTTGATCATTTTACCAGCATGTCACGGAAAGATGCAGATTCGCCTTCAGCATGCCAGTGTCAGCACTTAGAGTCTCGTGGTCTCAGTTTTGCCTCTTCTGGGGGAGAACCTCATAATCCTCTTTTCTATTTCTGTACTCCAGGCAGCTCTGTCGCAGTGCCATGATTCCTCTCCTGGATGTGACGAAATTCCTTATGCCTTTTTACATCACTTGTGTGATGAGTCCCTTTCGTTTTTGCTTTCATTATTTAATAAGATTTGGTGTCCTGGTGAGTTTCTGACTTGTTGGGTTGTTGCCTTAGTCATCCCCATCCCCAAACCAGGTAAGGACCAGCGACAGGTGACAAATTACCAGCCTATTTCTCTGACTTCTTGCATATGTAAAGTTCTGGAGAAGACAGTCAATGTTAGGCTTGTGTGGTTTTTGGAGAGAGGTGACTTCTTATCCCCTACCCAGTATGGTTTTCGTAAACTGTGATCTACCTCTGATGCACTACTGTCCTAGGAATCTTCTGTTTGTGAGGCTTTCTCCACTAACCAACACCAGATCATAGTCTTCTTCGATCTGGAGAAGGCATATGACACTGCCTGGGGTCATGGCACTTTACTTTCTCTTCATGAGTGTAGTCTTCATTGGCGCTTGCCTATTTTTATTCAGCCATTTTTATCTAACCATTTTTTAAGGGTCCGAGTTAGTGGAGTGCTTTCTAACACCCGTGCACTAGAAGATTGAGTACCACAGGCGAGTATCCTTAGTGTTACTGTCTTTGCTGTGGCCACCACCAGCATAATCAGTGGACTTCCTGATGCTGTACAAGGCTCACTATATGTCAATGACCCCTCAATTTCTTCCACCACATCTAGAATGTCTCTGATAGAGAGGAACTTGCAGCTGGCTCTTAACAGAATTTCTGACTGGGCAGAGTCTCATGGCTTCCATTTTTCTTTAACAAAGACGGTAGCAATGCATTTTTGTCATCCTGGGGGGTTCACCCAGACCCTGACTTGTATCTCTATGGTCGGAGAATATCCTGTGTCGAATAGACGAGGTTTGTGGGACATCTGTTTGATGGACGACTAACCTGGGTTCCTCATATTCGTTCTGTTGAGGCAGCTTGTCTAAAACCTATGAGTTTTTTGAGAGTTCTGGCTCGTACCTCTTGGGGTGCTGACCGTCAGACCCTGCTGCTCTTGCATAGGTCTCTTATTCTTCCTAAACATGGATATAGGTGTGAGGTCTACTCTGCAACGAATGCCTGTCTCCGGTTGTTAAATTCTGTGCATCATGATTGTGTATGTCTGGCACCTGGGGCATTCAGGTCATACCCGATTAAAGTCTATTGGTGGACGCCGGTGTACTCCCCTTGGATTTGCTATGCCAGCCATTGGTGATGAGGCACGGGTATCGTCTTTACCGCATTCCTGACTCAATTTATTGTGCCATAGTCTCCCAGGATTCACAATCTTGTGTTTATGACACCTGTCCTAGTTTCCCGAAGCCCTTTGGTTACAGGGTCCAAATGTCATGTTAGCCCTCTCTGTTCCGAAACTGGCTGTGTGTCCACATTGGATCCCAAGGGTGGGTTTTTGGCTACTCCTTCTTGTGACATTTTGTAGGTCCATTGTTGGTGAAAAGGAGTGATTTCCCTCTCAGGTGTCCCTCTTGCATTGGTTTTATCAATTTTAGAGGGTTTTTTTCTTTTTGGCCGTCGTGGCCGTCATTTGGACATCTTTTGAGTTCCCGCACATGTTAGTGTGATGGGCAATGAGAGGGCAGATGCATTAGCTAAAGCTGCAGCTTCTCAACAGTCCCCACCTGACTATCCGCTTCCTTCTTCTGATGTAACACCTTACTTGCGGTACATGATTCGTACGTGTTGGCAGAGACACTGGGATGGTGTTGGTCATAATAAGCTACAGTAAAAGAAATCTTTCAAAGTGGTTGTGCCAAGGGTTCTTCCCTAAATGCCTTGGGGATTGGTAGTGGCTCTTGCCAGGCTTCTCATTGGGCACTCTCGGCATACATATGGGTTCCTCATGAGTGGTGGGACCCAACCGTACTGTCATGATTGCTTTGATCCCCTTACTGTCCATCACTTGCTGGTCGAGTGTCCGAGTTTGAGGGACCTACGTCAGAGACTCCTCCATAGGAATAAGGGGGCAGATGGTGCCTACTGTCTGTCCTCGGTGCTTGAGGGAGCATCCACCAATTTTACTGATGTTATTATTGTTTTTTCATGAGGCGGGCCTCCTTCCACTTTTGTATTTAATATTTGATACTTTTGTTACGTTCAGTGTTTTATTCCCACTAACGGGTATTAACTCTATTTTGAACATGAGCTTTTTATTTCTGGTGTCTTTTACATTGTTGTCCAGCAGAATTTGACCCTGGCAGTTGCATTGCCAGATTTTAATTATATTTAATTAATCAGTCAATCAGCGAATTTGAGGCTCTCCCTGCCACTTCCAGCAGAAATGCAGAGAGCCAGCCTTACAATTAAGAAAATGTGACCACCCTCCCTGACGTAAACAGGCTTTTTGACTTCGGTTTCATAGCCAGTATTTGCATCAATGACAGCATTAAGAAGTAAAGGCATTTGTTAACTTATTATAGAAGTGCAGTACAGTACATGAATCTATACGTAAGATTCAATAGCAGTATCCTCACATACATTTGGATGCCCTTTAAAATGTTTCTGTTACATTTCTAATGAGATGTACTTTTTAATAAAATATATGGTAGGGGGACGTGGCCACCATCCATTTGCTTCATGTAATGCATTCGTCTGGGGACTCTATCCTGAGTGACAAGCCAGATAATTTTTTCTAATTTAGGAAAACATATACCATGATGGGCGGTAACCATTCAAGCAAGTCGACTCTTTATGGTATACTGGGTTCAGGTGCTTTAACTGGGCGGGAACCATAAGGGTTTCAGTCTGAGGGCTGTTTCGATATCATTACTAAAACGATGTCACTTGGGACTATCAGGGGTCGTCACCCTTGCCTTAAATGTCGGTACTTAGTATCCTGGCTCCGGACCCCTTCCTACTGATGAGGAAAGGAATACTGTAAGGTAGATACATGAGCTTTCTACATTGCTAAACAGCTGATTGCCCTTACAGATATTGGCCCTAAGGATGATGAAGTGTGGTCTGCTGCTGATCATCTTCTTTGACGCTGCATGTGATGCAAGGAGCTCTCTGCTTACACCTTTTGCAGGTACAGTTGCTTAAAATACGCACACACATTCAGTATGAACATATACGTATATGCATATCTGGTAATTCTTCCAAGATTATCAAGTAATTTTCACTAAAAACATAAGTCGGTCTCACACTATACCTTCTTGGGCTCAACCAACACGTACCTAATTTCCCTGTGAACCTATTCATTGGATCTCTTTCCCCCATTGGCCTGTTTCCGCAGGAGTTTTTTTCCCTCATGGCCCGATTACGTGCCACTTACCCACACCTATTTTCTGCCAATAATCCATTTTCTACATGATAGTTAAACCTCTCCCTGAACTATATTTCCCTTATACCAAATCCATCTTTGGACTAATTTTCGTCATGGAATTATTTCACTCCATGACCTATTTACTACATGGACCCATTTCTAATCTGTGGAGACATTTTTATTTTTTCCAGAGGCATATTTTCCTGGAAGGATTGTTCTTCTTTCATGGGTGAAATTCCTCAATTAAGTTTCCACAAGAGACTATTCCCCTACATCTAGTATTTGCTTTCCGCGGAATAATAACATCAACAACAACAATAATAATAATAATAAAAAATAATAGTAATAATAATAGTAGTAGTAGCAGTGCTGATAGTAGTAGTAGTAGTAGTAGTAGTAGCAGTAGTAGTAATAATAATAATAATAATAATAATAATAATAATAATAATGAAAACAATAATAATAATAACAATAGCAACTAGAACACCGTATAATCGTCCAAGGACAATTTTTATGAAGACAAATTTCTCACAGCCATTGCCTGCTAAAAGCCAAGCTATAAAGGAGCCTTGAAGTCAAAGTCACTGATACTGTGCATGTCACCTTAGGCATCACATTCTGTTAGTCGACCAAATTTGGTGGCTGTAGCCTTAATCCTTCATGGAACATTAGCATGTACAAAATATACGGAAAAGATCCGTTTTTTGACCACAAACGATCTCAGAAAGTAATCAGCCAAATAAAACCATATTCCTTTCCACACTGCGTCTGCCATAAGTCCACGTTGCAGTAACATTTTAGCTTCCTAGCTTAAGCGGTTCTTGAGACAGGGAGGCTGAATCACTTTTCTATGTTCCGGGTAACATCCGGAGATCAGACTGACGGACTGCCACCGTATTTGGCCAAAAGAAAAGGACAGCTGTCTGACTAAGTTGACCAATTTAGAAGGCTATATGCCAAATAGCCCTTGAAATATGGCTTTTCTATTGAAGTAAAATAACAATAATGACTGGAAAAATAAAACTTCCCACAGTGATGTGGAAAGTTTTACTAAAAATTATTTGTCACAGAGATCTGTCCTTAGTCTTTTATGGACTTGTGTTCGCATTTGGCCCTATTTACCCCAAGAACCAATTTCTTCACCGACCTATTCCAGCGACGGATTATTTACCAATGATCCTATTCCCGACTATTCCCTACTGGACGAAATATAACACACACACACACACACACACACACACACACACACACACACAAATATATATATATATATATATATATATATATATATATATATATATATATATATATAGATATATATATATATAAACTTAGAAAGCATATTCTGTTTAACAAAGGAAACACCAAAGAACCATTTCGTTCATTGCTTGATTTCCAGACAACAGCTTCATATCCTCCAGTATGTTTTTTACTATCTATCTATCTATCTATAGCCCGACGCCCTAATCCCGCAAAGGGTGGCCGCAGACAAAACGCCTCCAAGTCACTCTGTCACCCACCATTTGACTACCCTCCCCCCAACTCACCCCCCCCTCCCTCATATACCTCTCAACTCCATCCCTCCACCTCATCCTCGGTCTACCCCTCCCTCTCCCTCCCTCCACCTCACCTACATACACCCTCTTAGTCAGTCTTTCATTCTCCATTCTCTCCACATGTCCAAACCACCTCAGTGTATTTCTCCTAATCTTCTCAACCACATCCACATCTACCCCACAACGTTCCTTCACTTCTTCATTCGTCAACCTGTCCCTCCACGTCACTTCACATGCTCCTCTCAAGTAACTCATTTCCACTGCTCTCACTCTTGACTTGTTCCCCTCTTGCAAGGTCCACGCCTCGCTTCCATACGTCAGGGTAGGGATCACACTACCATCATGCAGTGACTTCTTAACTTCCATACTCACCTCCCTATTTCTCATCACTGCTTTCAGTGTACCAAAAACCTTCCTTCCCTGCTGTACCCTTTCACGTACTTCATCCCCCAAAGTTCCATCCTTACTCATCACACTACCCAAGTACTTGAATGCACTCACATTCTCCATATCCTCACCATCCAACCTCACTGCACACTCTGTGACTTCATTCCTCTCAAACACCATAACTTTACTTTTGTTTACATTAACTTTCAGCTTCCTCCTCCTACACACTGTCCCAAAATCATTCACCAAACCTTGCAACTCCCATTCATCTTCACTCAACAATACTGTATCATCAGCAAACAGCAACACCGGAAGCTTCCAAATCTCACCCTCATTCATTAGGGCCAGCCCCACATCCACTACCCTACCTTGCACCTCCTTTACAACCCCATCCATATATATATTAAACAGCCATGGAGACATCACACACCCCTATTTCAGTCCCACATTGAGATCAAAGAACTCACTCAGCGCACCATCCACTCGCACCGTAGCCCTTTTCCCTTCCTAAATCCCCCTTGTTCTTCTCCAACTAGCTCCTCTGTCATATGCCTAACCCTATCAATGAGTATTCTACCATATATTTTACCAGTCACACTAAGAAGGCAAATACCCCTATGGTTACCACATACTTCTCTCTTCCCTTTTCCTTTGTACAGAGGAACAATTATACCTGATTTCCAGTCCTCTGGAACCCTTCCCTCTACCCAAGCCAATCTACACAACTTCCATATCCACTCCACAATAATCTCACCCTCATACCTAAGCATTTCACCACACACTCCATCAATTCCTGGGGCCTTTCCCAGCTTAATCTTATTCATCGCTTCCACTACTTCCGCCCTACTGATCTCTTCCTCCCTCCTCTCATTTCTTCTTCTCCCAGCCATTCCCCAACCACTTATACTCACACTGCTCTCACTCTCTACATTCAACAAATCCTCAAAGTGCTCCTTCCATCTCCTCAATTTCTCTCTCTTCTCCACCAACAATCTATTATTCCTATCTTTCACTCCCCTATTATTTCCCCTTTCATACTGCCTTACTTTCTTTACCTCCTTCCAAAACAATTTCTTACTCTCCCTCCATTTCACACTCAGATTCCTCCCAAACTCTTCATCCACTTTCTTCTTACTCTCCTTCACCAGTCTCTTAACCTCCCTTCTTCTGCTCACATATACCTCTGTCTTCTCTCCCTCATCTTCTCCCCTACCTCTACTCGCCAACCATTCACCATATGCCTTCTTCTTTTGTTCCACAGATCGTTTCACCTCATCATTCCACCATGCTGTCCCTTGCACACCCTTGCATCTCCTCCTCACTCCACAAACCGCCTCACACGCTGCGCCTATCTCTTCCGTGAATATCTTACATATGTCTTCAACCCCTTCCATCTGCTCTAGCTCATACCTTCCCAATCTTTCTTCCACTATGCTCTTATACTCTGTCATTTTCTCACTATCTTGCAATTTCTCCACTCTTCTCACAGGAGCTGCTTCCTCCTGTCTTCCCCTTCGCCTCCTCAACCACTTTCTTTGCATCTTTACCTTGGCCATCACTAAGTGATGGTCCGAGACTCCATTCACCCACCCTCTCCACATTCTTGGATCCAACATTTGTCTTCTCATTCGCTCATCCACACACACGTAGTCTATCATTGCCTTTCATTCAACAAGTTCACCATCCATCCTCCTCATTACTCTCCATGTATACTGGTGGACCATCTTATGACGAAAGTAGGTGTTGGCTATTGCCAGCCCCTTACAAGCACAGATGTCCACCAAAGCACTACCATTCCCATCTACTTCAGCTGGCACACCCCACTGACCAACCACTCCATCCACTCGTACATTCCAAACTTTGCCATTCATGTCTCCAATCAACAGCACTCTCTCGCTCCTCTCAAACTTGTCCATACATGCTTCTACTCTCGCCCAAAACTCATCTTTCACTCTTGCCACTCGATCCTCTGTTGGAGCATACACACATACAATCGCCCATGCTTGTATACCTACTTTCATCCTCACCCATACAATCCTTGCACCCACTGTTCCATACTCTCTTATAATCTCCTTCCACTTCTTGCTTATCATCAGACATACTCCCCCTCTCCCCCTCTCATTCTCACTGACTCCCACACATATACCTACACCATATTCCCATTCTCTCACCCTTTCACCTTGCCATTTAGTTTCAGTCAATCCACATATATCCACTTTTGCATCCTCAAGCACCTGAACAATCTCTCTCTCTTTCACTTCATCATTCACTCCTCTCACAGTCCATGTTCCCACCCTAAGAATGTCCATTGTCCGTTCCTTAGTCATCAACGTATGGTCCGTCCGGGTCCGAGGCGCATTATTCGCTTTTTTAGTTGGTTCTTTTTACGGGGTGGGGCACTAACCCACCACCAACCCTTTTAGTCGCCTCGTACGACAAGCAGGGATACTGGGGGAGTATTCTTGAAACCCCCCTACCCACAGTTTGTATCACTCGAGGTATATTAAGGTATGTAGACAATAATTTTTCAAATAATAAGGCAAAAAAATAGATGAGGATGAGGTTTTATTCAATTTCTCCAAGAAAACAACAGCATAATTTGTCAAAAGATGCCTTGGATGGCAAAGCCTAATCAAGTGCCTTGTAAGTGTGCTGACTACTGAGTCTCACAGATGTAATGTCTATCATCAGTTACAAAAGCAAACCAGGACTCATCATTTTTTTTTTCTCTCTCTCTCTCTCTCTCTCTTCAAGTGTTAAGAAGCAAGTATGGCAAAATACTACAGCAAAGAGTAAATTATTAGTCCACAGTGTTTCGTTCACTGAAAATTGTTTCCTTTTCAAATTACTTATTCTATATCATCTCTCTCTCTCTCTCTCTCTCTCTCTCTCTCTCTCTCTCTCTCTCTATATATATATATATATATATATATATATATATATATATATATATATATCATCGGTCATATCCACTTGTGAAAAAAAGGCCTCCCACAACTTCCTCCACGAATTCCTTGACTGGGCATATCTCTGCTTCGTTTTTCCAGCAAGTTTCTCTATCTGATCTCTCCATCTCCTGTCTGGCTTTTTTCTGCTATGCATACAATCTCTTGGTGTCCAGTCAGTCAGCCTCTTGCTCCATCGGTTATCCCCTATTCTTGCTACATGGCCTTCCCACCTCCATTTCTGTTCTTATATAACTCTAATGTCTTTGACTTCCTCTGCTCTCTCACCCCTATTCCTGTCTCTTAAAGATTTTTCCAGCATAGACCTTGTTTCGGCTGTTTGGATTCCTCGACTGGTCACTAATATATCAGCTTGGAACCCCACAGCTGATCACCAATTTATATATCAGCCGAGACGTGACCTCTCTCTTCCAAGCAAGATTATAACATTGCGCCTGGTCGAAGTCACTTCCGGCTGACACACTCCACCAAAATGTCTTTTCACATGCTGGAGATGGTGGGAATCGGTGTAGATTCCTGTTGAAGGAATTTAAGGGTAGCGTGTGCAGGTGAACTGAAACTGAGCAGATTAAATCTCTGTTTATTGGCCACAGAAAGATACAACTACAACACAGAGAGCTCAGAATTAGTACGTCCCTCTCGTTCTAATGATACGTGCGTTCTGCTCTGGCTGGCCGGCATCCCCTCTCGATGTGGCGCTGAGGTCAGCACATTCAGAGGTGCCAAACCCCACACTGGGATTTATACGTGAATAGAAGCACCATAACTTTACCATGTACATTATACACCTCAGTAAAGTAGCATTAATTACATTAAAGTATACCAACAAGGTAAATATTTCCTCCCAGACTTATACATATATACAATATATTTCTCTATCGCCTTCCCTTTACCCTAGGTTGTTTTGATTGAAAAAGGATGTCTGATTGAGCATCCTATCCCAAGCCACACTTTACAGTGAAATGGTGTTTTGTTGTTTATCATTCACACTGTATTACACATTGTTAATTGTGAATAAACAACTTTGTATGTAATAAGTAACAACATTGTGAAACTACAACTCGTCATGGGAAAATGATGTTGGCACCAGAACAACCTTTCCATTACTCTCTGATATCGCGGTAGTTTATTTTCCATCGATTTTGCTAGTTTTCGGGTCTGACAACCGTACGTCATAACTGGAAGTATATATTCGTTACATACTTTTCGTTTCATACATACTGGCAAACTTGCCAGTATATATATATATATATGAGGGAGTAGTTCCAAGGAGAGTGGAAAGGTTACAGGAGGATGAGAAAAAGGCAGAGTATAAGAAAGAAGTGGAGGAACGATTGGGCAAATATGAATTGGAGCAGATGGGAGAGGTGGAAGGTGTGTACGATATTTACAGAAGAAATATGTGCAGCATGTGATGTGGTGTGTGGAAGGAAGAGAAGACGGAGGGGGGTGCAAGGAACAGCGTGGTGAACTGAAGAGGTGAAACAGGCTGTGGCAGAAAAGCAGAAAGCATACAATGAATGGATGAGAAATAGGGGCGTGGAAGAAGCTGAGAGGCGGAAGAGAGAGTTATATGTAGAAAGAAAGAGAGAGGTGAAACGATTAGTAAGAGAGAGTAAGAAGATAGTGGATGAGGAATTTGGAAGGAATTTGAGTGTAAAGTGGAGGGACTGTAAGAAAATGTTCTGGAGAGAGGTGAAAAGAATAAGACAGGGTGGAAGTGAAGTTAGCAGGGGAGTGAAAGATAAAAATGGTAGATTACTAGTGGAGAAGGGAGAAAAAGTGAGCAGGTGGAGAGAACACTTGAAGGAATTGTTGAATGTAGAGGATGGAAGTAATGCGAGTATAAGTGGCTGGGGAATGGCTGGGAGAAGGAGGGAGGTGAGAAGACAGGAAGAAATCAGTAGGATAGAAGTTGTGGAAGCAATGAAGAAAGTTAAATCGGGGAAAGCTCCAGGAATTGATGGAGTGTGTGGTGAAATGCTGAAGCATGGGGGAGAGATAGTAGTAGAATGGATGTGGAAGATGTGCAGATTGGCCTGGGAGGAAGGTAGAGTCCCGGAGGATTGGAAGTCAGGTATAATTATTCCCTTGTTTAAAGGAAAAAGGGAAAAAGAAGTGAGTGGTAATCACAGGGGCATTTGTCTTCTTAGTATAATAGGAAAAGTGTATGGTAGGATACTGATTGACAGAGTTAGAGAAAGAACAGAGAAATTAGTTGGAGAAGAACAGGGAGGCTTTAGGAAGGGAAGAGGTTGTGTAGATCAGATATTCATTCTTAGATCTTTAGTGGAAAAGTTTCTAGAGAAGGGAAAGAAGTTATATGCGGCTTTCATGGATTTGGAGAAAGCATATGACAGGGTGGATAGACAAGGATTGTGGAAAGTGTTAAGAATATATGGAGTAGATGGGAAGTTGTTGAATGCTGTGAAGAGTATGTACGATGGTGTGAAGGCTGCAGTGCGTGTGGATGGTGAACTAAGTGAATTTTTCTCTTTGAAGGTTGGTTTGAAGCAGGGATGTGTCATGTCTCCATGGTTGTTCAATCTGTACATGGATGGGGTAATAAAAGAGGTACAAGGTAGGGTAGTGGATGTTGGAGTGGCCCTGGTGAGAGAGGATAGTGTTTGGAAACTCCCTGTACTGTTGTTTGCAGATGATACTGTGTTGTTGAGTGAAGATGAAGAGGAGCTGCAAGGCTTGGTGGATGAGTTTGAGAGAGTGTGTAAGAAACGGAATCTAAAGGTAGGGAAGAGTAAAGTGATGATCTTTAAGAGAGGTGAAGTCAGTGAATGTACAGCGAGGTTGGATGGTGAGGAATTGGAAAATGTGAGTATGTTTAAGTACTTGGGTAGTGTGATGAGTAAGGATGGAGGTTTGGAGGGTGAAGTGCTTGAAAGGGTACAGCAGGGAAAAAAGGTTGCTGGTTCTTTGAAAGCAGTGATAAGAAACAGGGAAGTGAGCATGGAAGTGAAAAAGTTGCTACATGACAGTATTGTGATACGGTACCAACTCTAACGTAAGGAAGTGAAGCTTGGACATTGTTGGAAGGACACAAGTCAAGAGTGAGAGCAGTGGAAATGAGTTATTTAAGAGGAGCCTGTGGAGTCACATAGAGAGACATGCTGACGAATGAGGATATAAAGGAGCGTTGTGGTGTATATGTGGATGTGATAGGAAGCGTTAACGGGGAACACACTTAGGTGGTTTGGCCATGTGGAGAGGATGGAGGGTGAAAGACTGACGAAGAGAATGTATGTGAGTGAGGTGGAGGGGGGAAGAGGGAGGGGGAGGCCGAGGATGAGATGGAGGGATGAGGTGGAAAGGTATATGAGAGAGGGGTGTGTGAGTTGGGAGCAGGGCAGTGAAATGGCGGGGGACAGGGCGACTCGGAGGCGATTTGTTTGTGGCCACCCCAAACGGGATTGAGGCGTCTGGCAATAGATAGATAGATATATAGTGTCGTGTGTAAGAATCTATATATATTTTTTGTGTATATTGTGCATTTATGTATGGTGCGTGCGTATTGCTGGGCGTGTGTGTGTGTGCTTCGATGCTGTGTATCCACCATCTATGCACATGCACTCACTATCACGTTGTTGCCTGTTTAGTGTGTACACATTTATAATGTCCTAGTGAATATTATTCTGTTTGCTCTCTCAACGCAGGTGTGACTAATATTGTTTTTAATGTCAGTGACTTTTGGTGGAGCTTATACTGGTGACATAAAAATTTGTATTCACCAGTGATATTTATAACGTTTGGAGTATGGAGGAGAGATCAATTTGCCTAGCATTTTTCTGTATATTTCTCTTCTGGCCTCCAGCTGCGTGTTGACGTCTGCACGCAGCCAGAGGGTATATAAGGGGTAGAATTTTTATGGAGCGAGGGGAGAGAGCGACGAACCACGGAAGTGTGCAGATGTCCAGATTCTGTTCTTGCTGCAACCTCTCCTGCTGTTGGTCATGACCCGTTGAGGGGGGCAGACAGCAAGCCTCGGCCTTCTACGACCCAGACAAAGATCAGAGTTGCTGTGGTTTGGTTTAACGTTCAGGTGGGGTACAGTTTTATCAAGCGCCAGGACACTGGCATTGATATTTTCGTGCACCACCAGGCAATTGCTAAACCAAATCCATGGCATCTCTAGCAATCCCTAGGTGATGGTGAGACAGTGGAGTTTGCCCTCTTCAGAATGCTCAAGGGTCCTGAGGCTAGGGACGTCATCGGGGCTGCCGTGCAGTGCTCTGCCTATGCAAGGCGGCGCCAGCCCAGGGATCACGGGTGTTCAGGGGAGGTAACCACCGTCGTCAAGATGTTCATCGCGATGGCAAAGGCTTTTTGTGGGGATGATTGCGTGTTCTCCTTCCTAAGATCTTCAAGGAGAATGGGCTGCCCAACCTTATCATCCCCAAGTGCTTCGTCTGTGATGTGCATACAGTCTCTCACAGACGGGAACGCCGGGCTCGTAAGCCTCGACCAGCTACTCCTCATCAGACTCCAAGGAAGAGGCTTAGGCTGGAGACCCCACTCAACAAAAGGACGACCTCTTAAGTTGACGGCCCGGCCCCGAACCTGGCTAACGATACGGCTACATCCACGGTGGAAGTACTCCAGCTGCCAGCAATGTCTGAGGAGGAGCGGGACTCATCTGCCACCGCCTCCATGGCCGAGGAAGCGTCGACTGGCTCCTCGGCCGAGGAGGAAGTCGAGGAGTCCCCTCCTCCTCAGACAGAGGAGGACACCCCATCTCCCCCTCCTATTATCGACCTTAAGAGTCAGCTAGACGTAGCCTCGTATAGACACCTTCTGGCTCTCAGCACTCACACATGATCGTACCAGCTCAGAGCAACAACATATACAACCCTCTACGATCTGCTCCGGGCTGACGATCGTGGTGAGATCATAAGACCTGTGCTGATTGTCAGGGGGGAGGAGGTGCATCTAGCCGATCTTAGAGCATTCTTTTATATGCTCCCGCCTCGGCTGGCCCCCTAGATGGGCGGTGTGCGTGGCGAGGGAGTGACCTGTACTAATACCATCAATTTCGGCTGGCCTAATACCCCGAATAGAGGGTGATGGCCATTAAACCCCTCCAATAAAAAAAAAAATGGAGTGAGAGTTTTTGTGAGACTGGCGTTGGGAGGGGGAGTGTTTGGACTGGAGATCAGAGAGGGAGGAGAAGCAGTATTTTGTGTATTGTATATATTTCTGAACATCTTTTCACTTCGTATCAGCATCCAGTTGCAAGTATTATTGTTACTATATTAATATTCTTTGTGGCAATCAAGTGCAGTTTAGTTAACTCTTTTTGTATGATTTTATTCCTTTTGTCTGGCAAGTTTGGTCCCAGACTTAAGTGTGATTATTCGGGGTATTATCAGGTTGCTTGTTTTTCTCATTCATTTGTGTTTCATTATCTCATTGTAAATACTGTATTGTAAATAATATTAGTTTGTATTATATTAGGTATTATTCATTGTGTTTTTATTTTTGCCCTTGAGTACGTCAGCTGGTTTTATTTACATTCGGACCTGTGTTGCGAGATTGGAGTTAGTGTATTTTTTTTAATTGTTTTTCATCAGTTAAATTTTTGTTAAGTTCCCTATTCATCTTGATTGTTTTTCATCGGTTTTCACGCAGTCAGATTTAGTTATCATGTGTTGCCTACTCCCATCTCATAACATATAAACTGACATTATCTCGCCAGGATAATACCCTGATATTTTGTTTACTGTTGAGTCATTCTGGTACTGTATCATCATGGAGGGTAGAACTAGTGATGTTACTGTTGCACCCGTACATATTGCGAGTCAGCAAGATCCAGCTGACTTCTTCAACTCAGGACCAGCGGAGGATAAGGGTAGGGGGTTGCAGAGGCAGGAGTTAACCTACGTTGCCCAAGCTCTTGAAATTCAGAGTGAGTCAGGTAATGCCTTCCCATTAACTAACTTAATCTGCCACCGACTGCTTGGCACAGGCCCATACGAAGTCCCTGGATCCTTGCCACACCTTGAATCACACTCTAGATCAGTTCATTCATCCCATGATAGTTTAGCTGAGGTCACTGTCATCCAGCAGAAAGAATTTATCGATGCAGAGCAGGCTAAGCGTGATCATGAATATAGGATGTTACAGTTTCAGAGGGAGAAGAGGGAGGAGCAGAATAGGATGTTACAGCTTCAACTACAGCTTCAGAGGGAGAAGAAAGGGGAGGAGAATAGGACGTTAAAGCTTAAACTACAGATTCAGAGGGAGAAGAAGGAGGAGGAGAATTTTGAACTGCGGCAGATGAAACTTGATTATGAAATGTGTATGAATTGGCCAAGTGCCCCAACCAATTTTCCCCATTCTTTTTCAGACTTTAGAGCAGCTGAACCCACAAAATTAGTTCCGCCATTCGATGAGTGCTTAGTCCTGGAGTTCTTTGATCGATTTTAGAAGATTGCTACAGGTAATAAGTGGCCCAGAGACAGCTGGTCATCTTTAGTTCAGACAGTAATCAAAGGTAAAGCGTTGAAAACCTATGACAGTCTCAGCCACCAAGAATTACAGGATTACTAGGTACTAAAGAAAGCCATACTGCGTGCATACGAGATGAGACCTGAAGCTTACAGGCAGAAATTTAGGAATAGTAGGAAGTGCCCGCATGATACCTTTCTAGTTTTCAGAAGGCATATGACTGATGCATTTAATCAATGGATGCGAAGTGAGGATGTCTCAGAATTTTATGTTAAGCTTAAGGAACTTGTTATCCTAGAGAACTTCCTTGATATGATTGATACAGATTTAAGAACTTACCTTGCTGATAGGAAAGTTAAGAATGCTGCTGAAGCTGCAGTTTATGTAGAAGATTATTTATTGTTGAAGAATTTGAATAAGTGTAAGGAAGTTCCTAGGAGTGTTCCTCAGAATTGTTACCTCACTCAGCTCCCCAAACAACCATCTCAGAAGCCCAGCTCCACGAATTCCTCCACACCCAAACCTGATACACCTCACATTTCCCCAAAACATACATGCCACCCATTTCCTTGTTCATATTGCATGAGGCCAGGTCACACTGTAGATAGATGTTGGCGAAAGTCAGGTGTCATGAAGCCAGTGAGCTTTGTTTCTCGTTGAGCTCCTGCGGATACCCCTTCAGTTGGTTCTCAGTTGTTAGTCAGAGAAATTTAAATGTTTTACCCCCTTCTAGGGTTGAAGTTCCAGAAGATGGGAAGAAGGAGGCCACAGTTGTGTTGGAGCCCACTGTTTCAGGAGGTGTAGCACAGGCTGTGACGAGCAGTGTTACCCCTGCTTCTTCGTATGCCCCTACCTGTATTCTGGTTCGGTGTAGGTGAATGGCACGCAGCATCCGGTGCAGATTCTTCGTGACACTGGTTCTTCAATTTCTTTGTGGATAAGGCCAAATAATGAAGTTCTTGATGTTGTAGGTGCAGAGTTTGTTCTGATTAGGGGAGTAACAGGGGCAAAGACTGTGCCATTAGTTTCTTGTGAGGTTAAATGTCAGTTATTTGATGGATTGGCACGATTGGGTGTTATAGATTATTGACCAGAGGGTGGTGTTAATTTCGTATTTCACAGTGACCTAGTGAGAGGTGAGGAGATTACCACTCCAGTTTTGTCAGAGGTGCCAATGTCTGAAGTTCCCTCGCAGGTTGATCCCAGTGATGCAGAGGTATTCCCAATTTGTGCAGTGACTAGGTCTATGTCACGTGCAGAGAGGAGTCGACGGGATAACGTTACTTGTAGTGTGCCCTGCATCGCCGTACCAGAGACAACAGTTACTCCTACGTCCAAGGACATGAAACAATCAGACAGTTAGATATCTTTGGCAGATACACGTATGGGTTCTTTTAAAGATACTTCACCTGTTCCATTGAAGGATGTGAACATTGAGAAGTTAAAGGAGTTGCAGTCTGGAGACCAGGAGATTCAGAGTTTGAAGTTGTATGCAGTGGATGATTTTGAGAAGAAGAGTGGATGTTTTTAAATGAAACATGAGATTTTGTGGAGACGGTGGAGACCGCCAGATGTGAATGTAGATGATGGGATGTGAGACTACCATCAGATCGTAGTGCCTAATGTGTGCAGGCAGGAGTTAAATCAACTGGCCCATTCTACTCCATCTGCAGGTAACATGGGAGTAAGGAAGACCATGGAGAGACTGAGTAGGGAATTCTACTGGCCCGTCATGGCAGTGGATGTGACTAAGTTTGTCAAACATTGTCATACATGTCAAGTGGTCAGTAGGCCGAATCATTCTGTCCCTAAGGCCCCTCTTGTCCCTCTTTCTGCCATTGATCTCCCTTTTTCCAGGTTAAATATCAATGTGGTGGGACCAATGCCCCCCGCTTCTAGCGGTAACTAATATCTGCTCAATATCATTGACCCTTCCACGAGGTACCCTGAGACGATACCACAACATTCTATCAAAGCTAAGGCGGTGGTTAGAGTTTTGCTAGATTTCTTTACAAAGTTTGGTTTGCCCCGGAAGATGCAGTCAGATAGTGGGTCTAATTTCCTTTCCAACATCTTCTAGCAGTCATTATCTCAACTTGGCATCACACAAATCAAGAGCAGCGCCTACCATCCAGAGACGCAAGGTGCCTTGGAACATTACCACCAGACACTCAAGAATATGCTCCGCAAGTACTGTCTGGAATACTCTAAGGACTGGGACTGTGGTGTACCGTTCCTTCTGTTTGCTTCGAGGGAAGTCCCCCATGAGTGTTTGGGTTCCTCTCTTAACAAGCTCGTGTTTGCCTATCGAGTTTGGGGTCCCCTAAGCTTGGTTAAGGAGACTTGGAGCAGTAACCTCACCGAGAGCCAGAGCTTCCTCTGTTATTTGCAGACTTCAAGACCCGTATCAGTGAGACTATACAGCTGGCCGAGGAAAATTTCAAGCAAGCTCAGGAAAACATGAAGGTGTGGTACAATCGAAAGGCCAGGCTGAGGGTGTTTAAGGTCGGCGACGAGGTTTTGGTGTTGCCGCCACTGTGGGGTCAGCCACTGGCTAAATATAGTGGTCCTTACCCTGTAGTGCAGCATATTGGAGACACCAACTACCTGGTGGAGACCCCTGACAGAAGGAAGAAGCATCAACTTTGCCATGTGAACATGCTGAAGCCATACCATCGTGTACCAGATTCTCCAGCTCCTGCACACCTTGTCTCCCCCACTGCTGCTGCTGCTGAGGAGGGTGTTGATGGTGACTTGTTTGAGGTGGACTGCGAGTTTCCAGATTGTAGCTGGGTGAAGAATGATGAGGCAGAGTCCACTCTCTGTGTTAGCACATCTGCCTTGGGACCAAGCATCTCAGTTGGTTGCCCTCTTGTCAACTTACAAGTAGGTGTTCAGCAGTGCCCCTGGGAAGACCGGTTGGATTCAGCACGACGTGGATGTGGGTGACACCATTCCTGTGAAGTTGCCCCCTAATCTGGTCAGTCCGCAGCATGTTGGCATGCTGCATCAGGAGCTCAATTATATGTTGGACCTCGGGCTTATCTTCCCCATTGTTAGTCCCTGGAGTTCCCATGTGATGTTGCAGCCTAAACCAGATGGCACCGCAGATTTTGCATGGGTGAACACGCTAAACAAGACTGATATGTACCCGTTGCCCCGACTTGAGGACTGATCGAAGGCATCAGGTCGTCCAGTTATATCACAAAGTTTGATCTCAAGAAAGGCTTCTTGCAAGTGCCATTGACCGAACGGGCTAAGGATGTCTCGTGTTTTGTGGCAGACTGACAAACACATCAGTGTTATGTGATGTTGTATGGTATGAAAAACTCCCCGGCAATGTTCCAGCGATTAATGAACATGGTTGTCAGTAGTGTGAAGCATTGTGTGGTATACATGGATGATGTAGTAGTCTTTACTGATGACTGGGAAAGCCACCTAAGAGAACTAGATGTTTTGTTATCCAGGCTTTCCGAGGCTCACCTTGTAGTAAACTTAACCCATTCACTGCGTCAGTCTTTTTTTACATGTACATCCTGTGTGCTGCAGTTTTCAAATATTTAGAAAACAATATTAAAAAAAAAAAATATTGTCAAAATATAGAGAAAAAAATCCCGAGTTCAATGATATATAACACAATATAGTAAACAAAAAAATTACCTCTGATACAGGTCTGTGAAGTAATAAATATTCCGTGTGTGGCGGTGCCAGGCAAACGATGTGTTATGGCTGCACTTTGTTGTCAGTGTCAATCTTGCCATCAGACAAGGTGTAAATCAGCATCTAAACAATCATTGTCATCATCTAATAATGTATCAGTATCATTACTACATTCACCCAGAGATTTCATCCAATATTTGCTGTGGCTACTGCTTGTGGCGACGTGGAGAAGATTTCGTACCCTTACCTTCGGCATTTGTAGGTAAGTGAGCTGAGCTCTGCACCTCATAAAATGCATAATCTATGTATGGCAATATTCTATAGGGTGCCAGGAGTTGCTAGCTGATTTATTTCATGCCATTTCTGACGGCGGAATTTTTGAAATCAGGAAATCATATATGATACAGCCGCAGTCAGAGCAATTTGGACTCAGATATCATATATGATACAGCCACAGTCAATGGGTTAAAGATGTGCGGGTTTGTTTGTACACAATTTCAATACCTTGGTTATGTGGTTGGTCATGGTTGTGTTCGCCCCCCTGACTCTAAAGTGGAGGCAATAAAGAGTTTTAAGGCACCACAAAACAGGTGGGAGCCTTGGAGATTCCTCGACAGTATTGGTTACTACCGTTGTTTTTGAAGAGCTTTGAAACAATAGTGGCCCCTCTCACTGAATTGCTTAACCCTTAGCAGCCGGGGGGTTCCCGGCAGCTGCACACTCCTCCCTACAGGCGATTTCCGCGATTTGGGAAAAAATACCCTTACTTCAAACCCTTATATTTGACAAACTATAATAGCTAGAGAATTCAATGAAAGTTCATTTGACTCATCATTTGACACTGGCAATGGCCTTAGCCCTGCCGGCTAGCGTTGACAGCGCTGACTGGAGTGATGATTGTAACACTGTCCGTGCGTCCTTGGAATGCGGAATATTCCGCACGTTTTTTCTACTCCTTACTCACCGCAGTGAAAATGAGTCATCACCCAGTTCATGTGGCTCACCCAAGGATTTACCGCCCACACCACCATGCCACTAAGCCCCGTAGGTGTGTGGGAAAGGAAATATCTCGTCGTTTCTCTGTACTCACTTCTTCCGTAAATAATCATATTTCTCCTTTACTAAGACACATAGAACTGCACTTTACATCACGATTACGGGTAATTGCAGGTTGACAAGTAAGTGCTATTGCTCTTTCACGCATGATCGTAGAGTATGAGGTAATTATTTTGCACTGTAAATCAGACTGCTTTGTACTAATCAGGGTTATAGTGAAAATCATATAAATGTTTTACACAACTAACATTATTTGTACTTCACATCACAGATACACTGATGCTCATATTTGGCACAATCCCCCAAAGTATTGAGTGAAATAATTTAGGTATAGTGAAGCAGGTATTGTTCTTTGTGGCCCGATTACAAGTGGTTTTCTTTCAGGTAACATGTAGGCCAACTCAAAGTATATCCACTAATTTTCTAACCAATATCCAATAAACAGTATCAACTTCCATATTGCAATTACTATAAATCACTTATATGCACTTATAAAAGACATATCTTAGCACTTTCTATAATTCACTTATAATATCACATATTTCACTCTTTTATGAAAATACACAAACTTCTGCACTGCTGTACACTATTTATACTTCCCCACACACCTGCTCAGTACTCATACCACTCCCGAAGGGCCTGATTGTGGAGATTCTGCCCTTCAAGTGGTAGGCTGAGATGTGGGAGAACGCTGGAGGAAGATACGTCGGCAAGCAGGCGGCGAGAGTGTGGGGGAAACGGCTCTGCAGCGTTTTTTTCCCGCAGATGACCGCAGGTCCGCGTCACTTTCCCGATGTCCTGGGTCATCTTGCCCCTCCTCATCGCCGAAATCATCACTCTTAGACTGTCCCTTCCTCCTGGAGAAGTCGGAGAGCCCTCTCTGACGTCAGAGGGCGAGTAAGGATTGGAGGGCGAGAGAGCTCGCTCTCCACGTCGTAGCTTTTTTTCTCCTCAGAGGACGTATTCTAGCTGAGTGTACGAGAGGTGACAGTATCGTCAAGGGCACGTCCTATGGCACTTTCACTAAGCCCTTTACGTGGCACTAAGGGCTGAATTTTCGCGGGGGTTGATGAGGCAATTGGACCTTCATGCGGTGGGATGGAATCGGACGATGTCAAGGAAGATGACATGGCTTCTCTCGCTACCACTGCCGAGCACAAACTGAACCGCGTAACTGCGGGGTACCTGGGGGTCCTCCCTACCCCTAGGTATCACAGAAAATGGTCTCGCACTCAAACAGCGGCGGGAAGGTGAGTGCGGTAAATCAAGTCAACTTGTGGACCTCAGCGCCCTGAATCCTGTCGTGCATACACGTCAGCCGGTGGATAGGGGTTAAGAAAGATAGAAAATACGTTTGGACTGATGTGTGTCAGAATACTTTTGGTGGAGCCAAGGAGATCTTTTTTAATTATCCAGTTATGGCTGCACCAAACTTTAATAAGGCATTTAAACTTGCTGTAGATGCAAGCAATGTGGGTGCAGGAGCATTGTTGATGCAGGACGATGATCGTGGCATAGAGCATCCTATTTATTATTTCAGCAAGAAGTTTTCTGTTCCTCAACGTAATTATTCTGTTATCGAAAAGGAACTATCAGCCCTGATCCTCAACCTGCAGCACATCTCTGTGTATGTCCCTGCATTTGGACCTACTGTCATTGTATATACTGATCATCACCCACTCAAATTTCTGAATAATTTGAAGATGAAGAATCAGTGACTGAAACCTTCAAGTTTATTCCTTCAGCAGTTTCATTTGGATGTTAGACATATCAAGGGTGTTGACAATATCATTGCAGACTGTTTGTCAAGTTCTTTAGAACGAATTTTCGTAAGGGAAAGTTCTGAATTACGTGTGGGCTTGTTACGTGTGTAGGAATGTATATATATTTTTGTGTATATTGTGCATGTATGTATAGTGTGTGCGCGTCTCTGGGCGTGTGTGTGTGTGTGTGTGTGTGTGTGTGTGTGTGTGTGTGTGTGTGTCTTTGTGTGTGTGTGTGTGTGTGTGTGTGTGTGTGTGTGTGTGTGTGTGTGTGTGTGTGGATCCTGTGTATGCCAGGATCTATGCACATACACTCGCTATCATGCTGTTGCCTGTTTAGTGCCTACACAATTATAAAGGCTTAGTTAACTTTGTTTGCTCTCTCGGCACGGGTGTGACTAAAATTGTTTTTAATATCAGTGACTTTTGGTGGAGCATAAACTGGCGACATAAAGATCTGTATTCATCAGCAATATTTATAACTTTTGGAGTATGGGGGAGAGATTAATTTGCCTAGCTCTTTTCTGTATATTTCTCATCTGGTCTCCAGCTACATGTTGATACCTGCACACAGTCAGAGGGTATATAAGGGGATTTTTAATGGCGCGAGAGCACACACACAATAAAGCCAGCCAGGATACAGGATGTGTGTGTTGGGCTATGTCCAGGTCCTGTCCTCCCCTCTTATTATTTTTTAACCAGCCCATACCCCACTGACCGGGCTAATGTATAGCCCGACCTGCACTATATGTGCAGGAAATCTTTAAATGAAACGGAGCGAGAGATTTTGTGGGATTGGCGTTGGGAGAGGGAGTGTTTGGACTGGAGATCAGAGAGGGAGGAGAAGCAGTATTTTGTGTGTTGTATATATTTCTAAACATCTTTTCACTTCGTATCAGCATCCAATCGCATGTATTATTGTTATGGTATTATCATTATATGTGGCAATCGAGTGCAGTTTAGTTAACTCTTTTTGTATGATTTTATTTCTTTGGTCTGGCAAGTTTGTTCCCAGACTCTAGTGTGATTATTCAGGGTATTATCAGGTTGCTTCTTTTTCTCATTCTTTTCTTTCATTATCTCATTGTAAATATTGTAAATAATATTGGCCTGTATTATATTAGGTATTATTCATTGTGTTTTTATTTTTGCCCTTGAGTACGTCAGCTAATTTTATTTCCTTTCGGACCTGTTTTGCGAGATTGGAGTTAGTGTATTTTTTTTATTGTTTTTCATCAGTTAAATATTTGTTCAGTTCCCTATTCATCTTGATTGTTTTTCCTCGGTTTTCACGCAGTCAGATTTAGTTATCATGTGTTGCCTACTTCCATTTCATAACATATAAATTGACATTACCTCGCCAGCATAATACCTTGATATTTTGTTTACTGTTGAGTCATTGTGGTACTGTATCATCATGGAGGGTAGAACTAGTGATGTTACTGTTGCACCCGTACATATTGCGAGTCAGCAAGATCCACTTGACTTCTTCAACTCAGGACCAGCGGAGGATAAGGTTAGGAGGTTGCAGAGGCAGGAGTTAACCTAAGTTGCCCAAGCTCTTGAAATTCAGAGTGAGTCAGATAATGCCTTCCCATTAACTAACTTAATCTGCCACCGACTGCTTGGCACAGGCCCATACGAAGTCCCTGGATCCTTGCCAGACCTTGAATCAGTTTCTAGATCAGTTCATTCATTCCATGATAGTTTAGCTGAGGTCACTGTCATCCAGCACAAAGAATCTATCGATGCAGAGCAGGCTAAGCGTGATTATGAATATAGGATGTTACAGTTTCAGAGGGAGAAGGGGGAGGAGCAGAATAGGATGTTACAGCTTCAACTACAGCTTCAGAGGGAGAAGAAGGGGGAGGAGAATTTTGAACTACAACAGATGAAGCTTGACTATGAAATATGTATGAATTGGCCAAGTGCCCCAACCAATTTTCCCCATTCTTTTTCAGACTTTAGAGCAGCTGAACCCATAAAATTAGTTCCGCCATTCGATCAGTGCTTAGTCCTGGAGTTCTTTGATCGATTTTAGAAGATTGCTACAAGTAACAAGTGGCCCAGAGACAACTGGTCATCTTTAGTTTAGACAGTAATCAATGGTAGAGCATTGAAGGTTTATGACAGTCTCAGCCACCAAGAATCACAGGAATACGAGGTACTAAAGAAAGCCATACTGTGTGCATACGAGATGAGACCTGAAGCTTACAGGCAGAAATTTAGGAATTGTAGGAAGTGCCCGCATGATACCTTTGTAGTTTTCAGAAGGCAGATGACTGATGCATTTAATCAATGGATGCGAAGTGAGGATTTTTCAGAATCTTATGCTAAGCTTAAGGAACTTGTTATCCTCGAGAACTTCCTTGATATGATTGATACAGATTTAAGAACTTACCTTGCTGATAGGAAAGTTAAGAATGCTGCTGAAGCTGCAGTTTATGTAGAAGATTATTTATTGTTGAAGAATTTGAATAAGTGTAAGGAAGTTCCTAGGAGTGTTCCTCAGAAGTGTTACCTCACTCAGCTCCCCAAACAACCATCTCAGAAGCCCAGCTCCACGAATTCCTCCACACCCAAACCTGATACACCTCACATTTCCCCAGAACCTAACCGCTGCCCATTTCCTTGTTCATATTGCATGAGGCCAGGTCACACTATAGACAGACGTTGGCAAAAGTCAGATGTTGCGAAGCCAGTGAGCTTTGTTTCTCGTGGAGCTCCCGTTGATACCCCTTCAGTTGGTTCTCCAGTTGTTAGTCAGGGAAACTTAAATGCTTTACCCTCTTCTAGGGTTAAAGTTCCAGAAGATGGGAAGAAGGAGGCCACAGTTGTGTCGGAGCCCACTGTTTCAGGTGTGGCACAGGCTGTGACGAGCAGTGTTGCCCATGCTTCTTCGTATGCCCCCTACCTGTATTCTTGTTCAGTGTAGGTGAATGACATGCAGCATCTGGTACACATTCTTCGTGACACTGGTTCTTCAATTTCTTTGTTGATAAGGCCAAATAATGCAGTTCTTGATGTTGCAGGTGCAGAGTTTATTCTGATTAAGAGAGTAATGGGTGCAAAGACTGTGCTGCTAGTTTCTTGTGAGGTTAAATGTCAGTTATTTGATGGATTGGCACGATTGGGTGTTATAGATTATTGACCAGAGGGTGGTGTTAATTTCGTATTTCACAGTGACCTAGTGAGAGGTGAGATTACCACTCCAGTTTTGTCAGAGGTGCCAGTGCCTGAAGTTCCCTCGCAGGTTGATCCCAGTGATGCAGAGGTATTCCCAATTTGTGCAGTGACTAGGTCTATGTCACGTGCAGAGAGGAGTCAACGGGAGAACGTTACTTGTAGTGTGCCCTGCATCGCCGTACCAGAGACAACAGTTACTCCTAAGTCCAAGGACATGAAACAATCAGACAGTGAGATATCTTTGGCAGATACACGTATGGGTTCTTTTAAAGATACTTCACCTGTTCCATTGAAGGATGTGAACATTGAGAAGTTAAAGGAGTTGCAGTCTGGAGACCAGGAGATTCAGAGTTTGAAGTTGTATGCAGTGGATGATTTTGAGAAGAAGAGTGGATGTTTTTAAGTGAAAGATGAGATTTTGTGGAGGTGGTGGAGACCGCCAGATGTGAATGTAGATGATGGGATGTGGGACTACCATCAGATTATAGTGCCTAATGTGTGAGGGCAGGAGTTAATTCAACTGGCCCATTCTACTCCATCTGTAGGTAACATGGGAGTAAGGAAGTCCATGGAGAGACTGAGTAGGGAATTCTACTGGCCCGTCATGGCAGTGGATGTGGCTAAGTTTGTCAAACATTGTCATACATGTCAAGTGGTCAGTAGGCCGAATCAGTCTGTCCCTAAGGCCCCTCTTGTCCCCATTTCTGCCATTGATCCCCTTTTTTCCAGGTTAATTATGTGGTGGGACCCTTGTCCCCAATTTCTAGTGGTAACTCACATCTGCTCACTATGATTGACCCTTTCACGAGGTACTCTGCAATACCTCAACATTTTATCAAAGCTAAGGCAGTGGTTAGAGATTTGCTAGATTTCTGTACAAAGTTTTATTTTGCCCCGGGAGATTCAGTCAGATAGACGGTCTATATTCCTTTCCAACATTTTCCAGCAGTCATTAGCTCAACTTGGCATCACACACTTCAAGAGCAATGCCTACCATCCAGAGACGCAAGGTGCCTTGGAGCGTGACCACCAGACGTTCAAGAATATGCTCTGCAAGTACTGTCTGGAGCACTCTAAGGACTGGGACCATGTTGTGCCGTTCCTCCTGTTTGCTACGAGGGAAGTCCCCCAGGAGTGTTTGGGTTTCTCTCTTAACGAGCTCGTGTTTGTCCAACGAGCTTGGGGTCCCCTGAGCTTGGTTAAGGAGACTTGGAGCAATAACCTTGCTGTGAACCAGAGCTTCCTCCGTTATGTGCAGACTTTAAGACCCATATGAGTGTGACTCTAGAGCTGGCCCAAGAAAATTTTAAGCAAGCTCAGGAAAACACGAAGGTGTGGTACGATCGAAAGTCAAAGCTGAGGGAGTTTAAGGTCGGTGACGAGGTTTTGGTGTTGCTGCCACTGCAGGGTCAACCACTGGCCGCTAAGTATAATGATCCTTACCCTTTAGTGTGGCATATTGGAGACACCGATTACCTGGTGGAGACCCCCGACAGAAGGAACAAACATCAGCTGTGCCATGTGAACATGCTGAAGCCACACCATCGTGCACCAGATTCTCCAGCTCCAGTACACCTTGTCTCCACCACTGCTGCTGCTGCTGAGGAGGGTGTTGATAGCGATTTGTTTGAGGTGGACTGCGAGTTTCCAGATTGTAGCTGGGTGAAGAATGATGAGGCAGAGTCCACTCTCAACTCCAAGTTAGCACATCTACCTTGGGACCAAGCATCTCAGTTGGTTGCCCTCTTGTCAACTTACAAGTAGGTGTTCAGCAGTGCCCCTGGGAAGACCGATTGGATTCAACACGACGTGGATGTGGGTGATGCCATTCCTGTGCATTTGCCCCCTTATCGAGTCAGTCCGCAGCATGTTGGCATGCTGCGTCAGGAGCTCAATTATATATTGGACCTCGGGCTTATCTCCCCCATTGCTAGTCCTTGGAGTTCCCCTGTGATGTTGCAGCCTAAACCAGATGGCATCACAAGATTTTGCAAAGACTACAGTCGGGTGAACACGCTAACCAAGGCTGATTCGTACCCATTGCCCCGGCTTGTGGACTGCATTGATCGCTTCAGGTCGTCCAGTTATATCACCAAGTTAGATCTCAAGAAAGGCTTCTGGCAAGTGCCATTGACCGAACGGGCTAAGGAAGTCTCGTGTTTTGTGGTAGACGGACAAACACATCAGTGTAATGTGATGTTGTATGATATGAAAAATTCCCTAGCAACATTCCAGCGATTAATGAACATGGTTGTCAGTGGTGTGAAACATTGTGTGGTATACTTGGATGATGTAGTAGTCTTTACTGATGATTGGCAACGCCACTTAAGAGAACTGGGTGTTTTGCTGTCCAGGCTTTCCGATGCTCACCTTGTAGTAAATCTAAAGATGTGCGTTTTTTTTTTGTACACAAGTTCAGTACCTTGGTTATTTGGTTCGTCATGGTTGTGTACACCCCCCTGACTCTAAGGTGGAGGCAATTAAGTGTTTTGAGGCACCACAAAACAGGCGCAAACTTTGGAGATTCCTCAGCAGTATTGGTTACTACTGTTGTTTGTTGAAGAACTTTGCAACAAGAGTGGGCCCTCTCACTGAACTGCTTAAGGAAGATAGAAAATACGTCTGGACTGATTGTGTCAGAATAGTTTTGATGCAGCCAATGAGATCTTATGTAATTATCCAGTTATGGCTGCACCAAACTTTAATTAGACATTTAAACTTGCTGTAGATGCTGGTAATGTGGATGCAGAAGCTGTGTTGATGCAGGACGATGATCGTGGCATAGACGATCCTATTTCCTATTTCAGTAACAAGTTTTCTGTTCCTCAACGTAATTATTCTGTTATCGAAAAGGAACTATCAGCCCTGATCCTCACCCTGCAGCACTTTTCTGTGTATGTCCCTGCATTTGGACCTATTATCATTGTATATACTGATCATTGCCAACTCATATTTCTGAATAATTAGAAGATGAAGAATCAGTGATTGAATCCTTGGAGTTTGTTCCTTCAGCAGTTTCATTTGGATGTTAGACATATCAAGGGTGTTGAAAATATCATCACTGATTGTCACGTTCTTTAGAACGAATTTTCATAAGGGAAAATTGTCTTAGGTGTGGGATTGTTACATGTTTAGGAATGTATATACATTTTTGTGTATATTGTGCATGTATGTATAGTGTGTGCGTGTCCCTGGGCGTGTGTGTGTGTGTGTGTGTGTGTGTGTGTGTGTGTGTGTGTGTGTGTGTGTGTGTGTGTGTGTGTGTGTGTGTGTGTGTGTGTGTGTGTGTGGTGTGTGTGTGTGTGTGGTGTGTGTGTGTGTGTGTGGTGTGTGTGTGTGTGTGTGTGTGTGTGTGTGTGTGTGTGTGTGTGTGTGTGTGTGTGTGTGTGTGTGTGTGTGTGTGTGTGTGTGTGTGTGTGTGTGTGTGCGTGTGTGTGTGTGTGTGTGTCGATGCTGTGTATGCCAGCATTTACGCACATGCACCCGCTATTATGTTGTTGCCTGTTTAGTGCCTACACAATTATAAAGGATTAGTTAACTTTGTTTGCTCTCTCGATACGGATGTGACTAAAATTGTTTTTAATATCAGTGACTTTTGGTGGAGCTTAATATGGCGACATAAGTATCTGTATTCACCAGCTATATTTATAACGTTTGGAGTATGGGGGAGAGATTAATTTGCCTTGCTCTTTTCTGTATATTTCTCAACTGGTCTCCAGTTCCATGTTAATGCTTGCTTGCTGCCGGAGGGTATATAAGAGAATTTTGAATGGAGCGAGACTTTTTGTGGGATTGGCGTTGGGAGAGGGAGTGTATGGACTGGAGATCAGAGAGGGAGGAGAAGCAGTATTTTGTGTGTTGTATATATTTCTAAACATCTTTTCACTTCGTATCAGCATCCAATCGCAAGTATTATTGTTATGGTATTATCATTATATGTGGCAATCGAGTGCAGTTTAGTTAACTCTTTTTGTATGATTTTATTCCTTTTGTCTGGCAAGTTTGGTCCCAGACTTAAGTGTGATTATTCGGGGTATTATCAGGTTGCTTGTTCTTCTCATTCATTTGTGTTTCATTATCTCATTGTAAATATTGTATTGTAAATAATATTAGTTTGTATTATATTAGGTATTATTCATTGTGTTTTTATTTTTGCCCTTGAGTACGTCAGCTGGTTTTATTTACATTCGGACCTGTGTTGCGAGATTGGAGTTAGTGTCTTTTTTTATTATTTTTCATCAACTGAAAGACTGACTAAGAGGGTGTATGTAGGTGAGGTGGAGGGAGGGAGAGGGAGGGGTAGACCGAGGATGAGGTGGAGGGATGGAGTTGAGAGGTATATGAGGGAGGGGGGAGTGAGTTGGGGGGAGGGGAGTCAAATGGTGGGTGACAGAGTGACTTGGAGGCGTTTTGTCTGCGGCCACCCTTTGCGGGATTAGGGCGTCGGGCTATAGATAGATAGATAGATAGAATTTTTTGTTCAGTTCCCTGTTCATCTTGTGTTTCTTAGTTTTTGTATTGGACAGAACTGGGAATTTTCAAACCTTAATAAAGTAGGGAACCCCCAGGTAGGGACCAATGAGCATGGCAACTATGAGCCAATATACAGAGGGCGCTACGCTTAGGACCCTCCAGGAACAGTGCCTCACACCGCAACTCTGGAATCCAATTATATATATATATATATATATATATATATATATATATATATATATATATATATATATATATATATATATATATATATATATATATATATATATATATATATATATATATATATATAGTAATTAGACTGTGTAAAAAATATACCCTGCAAGTAATACAAATATATGCACGAACTTATCAAAGCTTAGATGAAGAAATAGAAACACTCTATGACAACATCTCCTAGCTTATGGATGAAGAAAAGACCATATATACTATACTCGTGGGAGACTTATATGCAAAATTGGCAAATCAAGAAAAGGAGAAAAATGTATTGGAAATTTTGGAGTGGGAGAAAGGAATGAAAGACAAGAAATGGTAGTAAATTTTGCTGAAATGTACTCTTATAATATGATAATAATGAACATATTCTTTCACAAAAGAACAGGGACAAAGTAGATCTACAGAAACCCAAATGGAGAAACAATGAATGAAATCGACTTCATTATAGCAGAAAAGAATAAAAAGATCACAAATGTCACAATTGTCTATCTATCTATCTATATACCTAGGCTGCTTCCCCCAAGGAAAGGGAGGTAGCTGAGACAGGACGACACACTCCCCATTTACTCATCCATTCAAACACATTCATTCGCATCTTAGCCCCAAAGGGGAGAAGGGACAGATCCTCACCGCACCACACCACACAAGGATCAACTGCGCAGTGCAGTCAGTGACATCCGCAGCAGGGCCCGACAGCAGAGCTGGTTTACCCCTGCCACATCATAATAGACCCATCCCCTTACCCGCACCTGACCTGACTAGCTGATTAGACCAAATGCGGGAGAATATCCCCTCAGTGCTGCGTCATCATTTATTCATTCACAATTTCTCTCCATTTATTTCTGTCACGCACAGCCACTCTTCCTTGCTCAATAGATATCCCTCTCGCATCCAGCGCTCTCTTCACACTGTCCATCCACCCTATTTGTGGTCTCCTTCTCAGCCTTATACCTTTCACATAAGATCTAGTTATCTTTTTCACCAATCGCTCATTA
The DNA here is from genome assembly GCF_032717465.1 of Coenobita brevimanus. Taxonomy (NCBI): domain Eukaryota; kingdom Metazoa; phylum Arthropoda; class Malacostraca; order Decapoda; family Coenobitidae; genus Coenobita; species Coenobita brevimanus. Next base: position 6,308,573 of record NC_136985.1, on the reverse strand, counting down.
TCCATTCTCTCCATATGCCCAAACCATCACAACACCCTCTGCTCAACTCTATCAGCCATCTCTCGAACAACTCCAGTTCTCCTTTGCATTTCATCATTTCGCACTCGATCCATACGCGTCACTCCACACATACTCCTCAGACACCTCAACTCCATTACATTCAAACTTTTCCTCTCTGCTACACCCATATTCCATGTTTCAGCCCCATATAATGCAGTCGGTACCACAAAACCCTCATACAGCCTTCTCTTTACATCCATTCTAAGCTAACGACATGTAAACACTTTTTTCATTCCTCCCAGCATCTAACCTACTTCATTCATTCTAAACTTCACTTCTGCATCTATTCTTCCATCCACAGCAACATGTGACCCTAAATATTTAAAACACTACCTCCTCAAGCAACTCACCATTCAGAACTAAATTCATCCTCCTACCATCTACCAATCTCGTACACTTCATCACTTTACTCTTATTCTCATTTACTTTCAATTTCCTCCTATCACACACCCTTCCAAACTCCTCTGGGAACTGTCTCAATCTCTCTTCTGAATCAGCCACCAGTGCAGTATCATTTGCATACAGCAGCTGCTTCAGATTCCACTCTTCACCATCAACATTCACCAGACTCAGATCTCCACCTAAAACTCTTGCATTCACCTCCCTTACAACACCATCCATGTAAATATTAAACAACCAAGGCGACATCACACATCCCTGTCGCAGCCCCACTCTCACGGGAAACTAATCACTCACAGCATTTCCCACTCTTACACACGCTTTACTAGTTACATAAAAACTTTTCACCCCTTTTAGTAACCAAGTTAAATATATGAAGTGACTGTGGAATGGTGGGTTGCACAGCCAGATTCAATTTCAGAAGTGAAAGAATGATGATTAAAAATAAAAAGATATGCCGAATAAATGTAAATGGAAACAAAGCAGCCTTTAAGTTGGAAATAAGGAACAGATTTCAGGCTCTAAGTAATGCAAAATGTGACACTGATGAGCAGAATAACAGACTAACAAGTGCTAAGAGAATCAGCGGAAGTAGAAGGAAAACTGAATACAACAAAAGCCAAGAAGTATTAAAAAAAGACACGAGCTTATGAAAAAAAAAGTAAAAACAAAGATGAAATAGAAGGAGCAGAATCAAATAAGCTTATCAACAAGAGACTATCTATCTATCTATCTATTGCCAGACGCCTCAATCCCGTTTGGGGTGGCCACAAACAAATCGCCTCCAAGTCGCCCTGTCCCCCGCCATTTCTCTGCCCTGCTCCCAACTCACACACCCCTCTCTCATATACCTCTCCACCCCATCCCTCCATCTCATCCTTGGCCTCCCCCTACCTCTTCCCCCCTCCACCTCACTCACATACACTCTCTTCGTCAGTCTTTCACCCTCCATCCTCTCCACATGGCCAAACCACCTCAGTGTGTTCCTCATAACGCTTCCTATCACATCCACATCCACACCACAACGCTCCTTTATATCTTCATTCGTCAGCCTGTCTCTCCATGTGACTCCACAGGCTCCTCTTAAATAACTCATTTCCACTGCTCTCACTCTTGACTTGTGTCCTTCCAACAATGTCCAAGCTTCACTTCCGTACGTTAGAGTTGGTATCACAATACTGTCATGTAGTAACTTTTTCACTTCCATGCTCACTTCCCTGTTTCTTATCACTGCTTTCAAAGAACCAGCAACTTTTCTTCCCTGCTTTACCCTTTCAAGCACTTCACCCTCCAAACCTCCATCCTTACTCATCACACTACCCAAGTACTTAAACATACTCACATTTTCCAATTCCTCACCATCCAACCTCGCTGTACGTTCACTAACTTCACCTCTCTCAAAGACCATCACTTTACTCTTCCCTACATTCACCTTTAGATTCCGTTTCTTACACACTTTCTCAAACTCATCCACCAAGCCTTGCAGCTCCCCTTCGTCTTCACTCAACAACACAGTATCATCTGCAAACAACAGTACAGGGAGTTTCCAAACACTATCCTCTCTCACCAGGGCCACTCCAGCATCCACTACCCTACCTTGTACCTCTTTTATTACCCCATCCATGTACAGATTGAACAACCATGGAGACATGACACATCCCTGTTTCAAACCAACTTTCAAAGAGAAAAATTCACTTAGTTCACCATCCACACGCACTGCAGCCTTCGCACCATCGTACATACTCTTCACAGCATTCAACAACTTCCCATCTACTCCATATATTCTTAACACTTTCCACAATCATTGTCTATCCATCCTGTCATATGCTTTCTCCAAATCCATGAAAGCCGCATACAACTTCTTTCCCTTCTCTAGAAACTTTTCCACTAAAGATCTAAGAATGAATATCTGATCTACACAACCTCTTCCCTTCCTAAAGCCTCCCTGTTCTTCTCCAACTAATTTCTCTATTCTTTCTCTAACTCTGTCAATCAGTATCCTACCATACACTTTTCCTATTATACTAAGAAGACAAATGCCCCTATGATTACCACACACTTCTTTTTCCCCTTTTCCTTTGTACAAGAGAATAATTATACCTGACTTCCAATCCTCCGGGACTCTACCTTCCTCCCAGGCCAATCTGCACATCTTCCACATCCATTCTACTACTATCTCTCCGCCATGCTTCAGCATTTCACCACACACTCCATCAATTCCTGGGGCTTTCCCCGATTTAACTTTCTTCATTGCTTCCACAACTTCTATCCTACTGATTTCTTCCTGTCTTCTCACCTCCCTCCTTCTCCCAGCCATTCCCCAGCCACTTATACTCGCATTACTTCCATCCTCTACGTTCAACAATTCCTTAAAGTGTTCTCTCCATCTGCTCACTTTTTCTCCCTTCTCCACTAGTAATCTACCAATTTTATCTTTCACTCCCCTGCCAACTTCGCTTCCACCCTGTCTTACTCTTTTCACCTCTCTCCAGAACATTTTCTTACAGTTCCTCCACTTTACACTCAGATTCCTTCCAAATTCCTCATCCACTCTCTTCTTACTCTCTCTTTCTTTCCACATATAACTCTCTCTTCTGCCTCTCAACTTCTTCCACGCCCCTATTTCTCATCCATTCATTGTATGCTTTCTTCTTTTGTGCCACAGCCTGTTTCACCTCTTCAGTCCACCACGCTGTTCCTTGGACCCCCCTCCGTCTTCTCTTCCTTCCACACACCACATCACATGCTGCACATATTTCTTCTGTAAATATCTTACATACACCTTCCACGTCTCCCGTCTGCTCCAATTCATATTTGCCCAATCGTTCCTCCACTTCTCTCTTATACTCTGCCTTTTTCTCATCCTCTTGTAACCTTTCCACTCTCCTTGCAACTACTCCTTCCTCTCGTCTTTCCCTTCTTCTATTCCTCCATCTTACTTGCATTCTAATTCTGGCCACCACCAAGTAGTGGTCAGAAAGTCCACTCCCCCAACCTCTATACACTCTTGCATCCTTTACACATCTTCGCATCCTTTCATCCACACACACATAATCAATCATTGCCTTCCTTTCATTCAATTCACCACCCACCCTTCTCATCACTCGCCATGTATACCTGTGGATCATTTTATGCCTGAAGAGGGTATTGGCTATTACCAACCCCCTCCCAGCACAAATGTCCACTAACGCACTGCCATTCTCATCTATCTCAGCAGGCACACCCCACTCACCAACTATTCCATCCACCTTCACATTCCCAACTTAACCATTCATATCACCAATCAAAAACACTCTCTCATTCCTTCCAAACTTTTCCATGCACTCTTCCACAAGAGACAAAGGAAGAAAAAAGAAAGAGAAACATGGATCAGATCAGAGAAGCCATCAAAAAAGGAAAACGTCTGGAACAGGTCCGAAGCGAAATTGCACTAGGAAAGCAACAAATTACATCACTGAAAGACAAGAACGGTGAAGTCATTAAATGCAGAGATAAAATGGTGAAGAGAATTCAAGAATTTTACAAAAAACTGTATGCATCAAAGACAGTAGTACCAATAGCTAACTTTTCAGCTGACACAAGTGAAATAGCTGAGGTAACACGAGACGAAGTAAATATTTCTCTTAAAAATATGAAAAGAAGGAAGGCTCCGGGAGAAGATGGAATAGTAGCAGATTTCCTGTTGGATGCAGGAGTAGAAGTACGAAACAGGCTTTCTCACTTATCTACTCAATGTATACAAAAGAAGAAAATTCCCCAAACATGGTGTAATGCAATAGTTATTTTACTTTACAAAAAAGGTTACACAAAAGATCTTAATAACTTTCGACCCATTAGTTTATTATCAGTCATTTACAAACACTTCACTAAAGTCCTTACGAAGAGAATAACAACAAATTTGAAGGAAACTCCAACCTGGTGAACAGACAGGATTCCGAAGCGGGTATTCGACTACTGATCATCCACACACAATAATTAAGCTAACTGAAAAAACTACAGAATATAATAAACCACTCTGCTAAATTTTTTTTTTTATTACGAAAAGGTTTTCGACTCAGCGGAGCAGATAGGAATTATAAATTAATTATAAGAACAAGGAATGAATGAGAACATTGTAAAACTGCTCGAGAATATATATAAAGGGGACGGCTACATTTAAATTACATAATGACTTGGAAAAAAATTAAGATTGATAAGGGCGTGTTCAGGGATATACAATTTAACCTTAATTATTTACAGCATGCCTAGAAAGTAATTTCAGAAAGCTAGACTGGGAAAACAAAGGAGTGAACATAGATGGAGAAAAGCTAAATCATTTAAGATTTGCAGATAACATTGTCCCAATCTCACAAACAGCAGATACAGTGCAAGAAATGCTAAATGATCTGAACAGAGAAAGTTTCAAAGTAGGCATAAGATGCACCGGAGTAACAGTAAAATGAGGTTTAATCGAAATACACCAAAGAGCATCATCAGAGTAAGCAAAGAAACACTTGAAGAAGTCAAGGAGTACAATTACTTGGCGCAAATATTAAAATTATCGGAAGATCATGATAGCGAAATAAAACGACGCGTTACAACTGGATGGAAAGCTTTCGGTAAACATAGAGACATTATGAAAATTAGGTTGCCAGTCTTTGAGAAACGAGACGTATATAACGAATGTATAATTCCAGCTATGTCGTATGGTTGTGAGACCTGAAGACTGATAAAATTGATGGAAACTATATTACTCCCTTCTCAGAGAGCAATGGAATGGTCAATGTTGGGAACATCTTTAAGAGACAGGAAAAGATCAAATTAGATGAGAAAGCAGACTAAAGTCAAAGATATTATTTAAGTTTTAAAAGAATAGAAATGGAGGTGGGCAGGCCATGTAGCAAAAATAAGGGATAACCGATGGAGCAAGAGGCTGATTGACAGGACACCAAGAGATTGTAAGCGTAGCAGAAAAAGGCCAGAGAGTAGGTGGAGAGATGAGATAGACAAATTTGCAGTAAACGTAGCAAGAAGTCAAGGAATTCGTGGGGAAGGATGGGGGAGGCCTTTGTTCAGCAGTGGACTTGTAATGGCTGACGATGATGATTATACACACACACACACACACACACACACACACACACACATATATCTAGATATATATATATATATATATATATATATATATATATATATATATTGTTACATAGCCTATGATTTCATCATCCTTTGTGTAATTTTAACGCACAGTATGCTGCATGTTTGATCACGAGCGTGTTCTGCCTCAGTCCCCCCCTTCTACCGTTATAGTAGAGTAAGTCGTTCTCTCTGTTGTCCAGAGCGGGATTGTCAACTCTATGTCCCCATGGCTTCATTTGCGCGTCCTTATTACAAGTTGTATCAAGCTCTCCTGGCTCCTATATAATGAGCTCAGTCTCTGCATCATTGCCACTTAGATCTGCTCCTCATTTTGTTCACATCTCTGTCCTCCCCTGTACAGATATTATTATTGTGAGTGCTCAAGAAATCTCCAAACATCTAGCAGCTGTGTGTAATTTGAGTATAACTGTTGTTGTATTTTTTCTTGTACTGTGTAGCATAAGGTTAATTCTTAGGCCTAGTGAGGTTTTGATTAATGTTGGGTTGTGTCAGTTATTTTTGATAATAGTTTGTATCTGTAATTATTTATCTGGCATTCACTGAGTATTAGCTGGTATCTCATTTTATCAGGGCTGACTTAGATAAATTTACTCTTGCTAATTTCGTGTTAATAGAGGCTATTGCAGTTAACCATATATTTAACCTGTTTATTTGCCATTACATTATCCTTATGAGTCCTGAATGTTTTGTTGTTAATTTAAGCATTAAACTTTAACTTGTAATTTTACCTAACTCTTTTGTTTTGAACCTGGAACTTTACGGGACAGTAGTGACTCTTCGTATTCTCACTTAAAGTGTACATTATCTTTCTCTGTTCCGTAACATAAATTTGGCGACCTCATATCAGGATATTCAGGATATTATCATAAGGATATTGTTTGATATTTTGTGACTGTGATATATTCATGATGGCTACTATTTCTACACTTGATGAAGCCAAAGATTTTTTGTCAAATGTGCAAACAGTGTGTGATATAGAAAACAGAACAAAGAATGAACTTAAGCTCGTTGCTCAACAATTGGGAATTGCAGTTCACTCTCATCATTCTAAAGATCAAATTGTTGGCATGATTAATAAAAGCTTGTTTAATGTAACTCCTCCAAATGAGCAAACGCAGATTGAATTAGCTAAGTTACAGCTAGCTCTGCAGGAGTCTCGTGTGAAGGAAGCTGAATTTCAGGCAAATGCTAAGCAGGCTGAGTCTCAGGCTAAGGAGGCGGAATCTCAGGCTCGGATTCAGGAGGCACAGATACAGGCACAAGTTGAACTTGCTAGGATTCAGGCAGACCATGAGTATCGCATGAAACAATGTGGAACTGGATCATCTAGCTCTGATGATTTTGATGTGGCTAAAAATGTTAAACTTGTCCCTCCTTTTAATGAATCTGATTTAACAAAGTATTTTCAGTTGTTTGAGAGGGTAGCTACAGGTTTTAATTGGCCTAAGGAGTATTGGCCAGTACTCCTTCAAACTGTTCTCACCGGTAAAGCTCAAGTAACTTATGCATCTTTGCCTCAGGATCAATCTGATAATTATGATGTAGTTAAGAGCTTGATTCTTAAGGCCTATGAGCTTGTTCCTGAAGCTTATAGAGTAAAATTTAGGACAACTTATAAGCAAGATAAGCAATCCCATGTTGAGTATGCAAAAATCAAAGAAGATCTGTTAGAGCAGTGGTTAAATTCTAAGAATGTGGATTCTGATTTTGGTAAATTTAAGCAGATGATTTTGCTGGAGGATTTCAAAAGGTGTATTAGTAGAGATGTAAGCCTATATCTTGATGAGAAAAGAATAGATAATTTGTCTGATGCTGCAGTTTTAGCTGATGAGTATGTTCTCACTCACAAGAGATATTCTAGAGAAAAAGGGAAAGCTGAGAGTAAGTACGTTGCCTCTACTCAGAGTACAGGTAACAGGAAAGAGAATAAGGATGATGTTTCTCAGGAAGTAAATACCAGCTTCACCTCTAGAATTCAGAAAAGTAAATGTACTTATTGTAGTAAGCTTGGTCATACTACGGAGAGATGTTTCAGGAGACAGCGTGATGTGAACAAAAAGGAGTCTTTAAATATTCAGTCGATTGGTCTAGTGTCCACTCTTGAGAGTTCCCAGAATTCTTTAACTGAGTTAACTGAACCTGCTTTGAGGGGTAACTTAAATTCTCATGATGGAGCTCCTCTTTTGAGCAGTAACGTGGGTGACACTCTCAAGAGTTCATGTGCTAATTTCCTGTCTGATGGTTTTGTCAGTCCTCTGGACAGTAATGACAGGAAATCAGTTCAGATATATCGTGATACAGGTGCTTGCCAATCCCTTATGCTGACCAGTGTTCTAGGCTCTAATGTTAATTCCTCTGATGAAACTGTAATCTTACAAGGTGTAGGGAATAATTACTTCTCTGTTCCTCTGTGCAGAGTGAATTTAGAGTCTGGTTTTGTTAATGGTTCTGTTATGGTTGGGTTGGTTGAGACACTCCCAATGTCAGGTGTAACTTTCTTACTTGGAAATGATATTGGTGGAAGTCAAGTGTGTCCAGCTCCTCAGTTGTCTGGTGAGCCAGTGGCTGCGTCCCAGGATTGTGATGTCCCTGATGTGTTCCCTGCATGTGCTGTCACTAGGGCTAAGTCTAAAGTTACTGGTGATTTAGAGGATAATGATGATGATGATGTTATCCTAGCTGACACTTTTCTTGCTAATTTGGACCACTCACCAGATGAGGCAGTACCCCGTAGTGTTGATAATTTGTCTCGTCAAGAGTTGGTTGAGTTGCAGGTTGCTGACCCTGAGTTGAAAGGTCTAGCTAACTCTGCTTACAGTGAAGAAGAGTCAGCCGGTGCTTCTACTTGTTATTATGTAAAGTCAGGAGTACTTATGAGGAAGTGGAGACCCCCAACAGCATCAGCTGACTGTGAATGGGAGGTTGTACATCAAGTTGTCATCCCTCGTGTTTGTAGGCAGGATATCATTAGAATGGCTCATGATTCCAGTTTGGCAGGACACCTTGGAGTGAGGAAGACTGTGGCACGCATTTTGAAACACTTCTACTGGCCAGGTATCTTCAGGGATGTTTCCTGGTATTGTAAGTCTTGTCACACCTGTCAAGTTGTGGGGAAGTGTAATCAGGCAGAAAAGGTTGCACCTCTAGTTCCCATTCCTCCTTTTGAGGCGCCTTTCACCCGTGTGTTGGTGGATATTGTGGGCCCTCTTCCTAAGACTTCTTGAGGATTTTCTTATGTGTTGACCATGATTGATATGGCTACTCGTTATCCTGAAGCCATTCCACTTAGAAACATCTCAGCAAAGAACGTGGTTAAGGAAATGCTAGGGTTCTTCACAAAGTTTGGTCTGCCCAAGGAGGTACAGTCAGACCGAGGAAGTAATTTCATGTCAAATGTTTTCAAGCAGTCTCTGAAAGAGTTGGGCATCACCCAGATCACGTCTTCAGCTTACCATTCCCAGACCCAAGGAGCGTTGGAGAGATATCATCAAACACTCAAATCGATGCTCAAGAAATACTGTTTGGAACATCAGAAAGACTGGGATAAAGGTCTTCCATTCGTTGTGTTTGCTGCAAGAGAATCTCCAAATGAATCACTGGGCTTCTCACCTTTTGAACTACTGTTTGGCCATGAAGTAAGAGGACCCCTTAAGTTACTCAAGGAATGCTGGCTGTCGGAGGAAGATGACGTCAACCTGCTGGAGTATGTGATGAAGTTCAAAGAACGGCTGTCCACTGCTTTACAGCTGGCGAGAGAGAATTTAGGAGCTGCTCAGGAGAAGATGAAGACTTGGTATGACAAGAAGTCCAGGTTACGCCACTTTCAGCCAGGAGATCAGGTTTTGATTCTGCTACCAGTTCATGGGCAACCTCTTCAAGCCAAGTTTAGTGGCCCTTATTTCGTGGAGAAGAAACTCAGTGATGTCAACTATGTCATCGCCACGCCAGATCGTAGAAAGAGCAAGCAACTATGTCACATCAACATGCTAAAGTTATATCACAGGCGGGACGAAAATAATCCAGTCTGCACTGTAGCTGTTCCACCCGAGTCTACAAGTGAAGTTCTCCCATGCAGCATGAGCCTGAGTGATAGTTTGGGGAAGAATCCTGATATCATGAATGATCTCCAGACTAAGCTTTCTCATCTACCACCCAAGGAAAGGCAGGAGTTTTCGGCATTACTGCAGGAGTACCCGCAAGTGTTCCGTGCCACTCCAGGAAGAACCACTGTGTTGATGCATGATGTCGATGTTGGAGACGCAAAGCCAATTAAACTGCCTCCTTACCGTGTGAACCCAGTGAAAGTTCCTCTCATCCAGAAGGAGCTTGGCTACCTGTTGGACCACAAGATGATTGAGCCCTGTCAGAGCGAGTGGAGTTCTCCTGTCACTCTAGTCCCTAAGCCAGGTGGGTCACAGAGGCTTTGCATCGACTACAGACGTGTTAATCAGATAACTAAAACAGACACTTACCCTCTCCCTCGTGTGGAAGATTGCATAGACAAGATCGGAAAGGCTAGGTACATAAGTAAGTTTGATTTGTTAAAGGGATACTGGCAAGTACCTATGACTGAACGTGCTAGGGAGATCTCATGTTTTGTAACACTAGGAAAGGCTTTTGCATGTTCTGTAATGCCGTATGGTATGAAGAATGCACCAGCCACATTTCAGAAGCTCATGAATGTTGTAACAGAGGGTTTGGCAGGGTGTGTTGTTTATATTGATGATGTATTAATCTTCAGTGACAACTGGAAAGATCACCTATGCCATGTCAGTAAATTTCTTGACCGTTTAGTTCATGCTAATCTTGTAGCTAATTTATCAAAGTGTGAGTTTGGTCAAGCTAAAGTTCAGTACCTTGGGTATGTAATTGGTGATGGACATGTTGCACCACCAGGAGCTAAGGTTCAGGTTATAAGTGATCTTCCCAGACCTAAAAGTAGGAAAGAGCTACAAAGATTTTTGGGAATGGTAGGTTATTACAGGAGATTTGTTCTTAACTTTTCTATTCTTGTATCACTACTTACAGACCTACTGAAAAAGGGAGTTGAATTTGTCTGGACCGATAACTGTGAATCCTCTTTCAACAAACTTAAAGCTATTCTATTAAGTCAGCCAGTGCTCGCTACTCCAAATTTTGCTAAGCCTTTTAAGATGGCTGTTGATGCAAGTGATACAGGAGCTGGGGCTGTTTTGCTGCAAGAGGATGATCAGGGTATTGAACATCCTGTATCTTATTACAGTAAGAAGTTCACTCCACCTCAAAAGAACTACTCAACTATTGAGAAAGAGCTTTTGGCCTTGATTTTGGGTTTACAGCATTTTTCATTTTATTTGTGTTCTGGTTTTGACCCCATAGTCATTTATACCGATCATAACCCACTGAAATTCCTTAGTAAGTTTAAAGATAAAAATCAGAGATTGACAAGATGGAGTCTACTTCTTCAGGAGTATTCATTAGACATACAACATGTCAAGGGGAAAGAAAATGTTATTGCAGATTGCTTATCTAGACTTTAGACAGATTGTTTTAGAGTAATAAGAAATTTCCTTTGTAAATTTCTTTTTTCTTTGTGGGGAGGTGTTACATAGCCTATGATTTCATCATCCTTTGTGTAATTTTAACGCACAGTATGCTGCATGTTTGATCACGAGCGTGTTCTGCCTCAGTCCCCCCTTTCTACCGTTATAGTAGAGTAAGTCGTTCTCTCTGTTGTCCAGAGCGGGATTGTCAACTCTATGTCCCCATGGCTTCATTTGCGCGTCCTTATTACAAGTTGTATCAAGCTCTCCTGGCTCCTATATAATGAGCTCAGTCTCTGCATCATTGCCACTTAGATCTGCTCCTCATTTTGTTCACATCTCTGTCCTCCCCTGTACAGATATTATTATTGTGAGTGCTCAAGAAATCTCCAAACATCTAGCAGCTGTGTGTAATTTGAGTATAACTGTTGTTGTATTTTTTCTTGTACTGTGTAGCATAAGGTTAATTCTTAGGCCTAGTGAGGTTTTGATTAATGTTGGGTTGTGTCAGTTATTTTTGATAATAGTTTGTATCTGTAATTATTTATCTGGCATTCACTGAGTATTAGCTGGTATCTCATTTTATCAGGGCTGACTTAGATAAATTTACTCTTGCTAATTTCGTGTTAATAGAGGCTATTGCAGTTAACCATATATTTAACCTGTTTATTTGCCATTACATTATCCTTATGAGTCCTGAATGTTTTGTTGTTAATTTAAGCATTAAACTTTAACTTGTAATTTTACCTAACTCTTTTGTTTTGAACCTGGAACTTTACGGGACAGTAGTGACTCTTCGTATTCTCACTTAAAGTGTACATTATCTTTCTCTGTTCCGTAACAATATATATATATACATTGAGAGAGAGAGAGAGAGAGAGAGAGAGAGAGAGAGAGAGAGAGAGAGAGAGAGAGTCATATTTCGTTACAGATTCCAGAGATCGTCTGTGGGAATCGGTACAGATGGTTGGTTCAGTGTTGGAAGCTTGGCTACAAGGGAGTTGTTTTCCAATGCTGCTTACGGACAACATGGGAATAAATAGCACCATAATAAAGGTAATACAAAAGAACATGTTAATGGATGTTAAATAAGGCACCTTAACTGGATGAGATCATTACTTTGATAGCTAAGTTCATAAACAGTGTGATGGTCTCACTGCTAGAATTGAGTTTCAACACCAAAAGTTTCCTTTGATACTAAGTAATACACAGAAAACAATTTATTCTTTTACATTAGACATTACTGGGCTGTAAGAAATACCTTGATAGTTAGGGAGGATGTACAGAGAGATATATAGGGTTATAAAGAAGGTAGTAGGGGAGTGAAATATAGAAATGGTAGATTGTTAGTAGAGAAGGGAGAGAAACTGAGCAGATTGAGAAAACATTTTTAGGAATTATTAAACATAGGGAATGAAATTAGTGCAAGTACAAGTAGCTGGGAAGTGGCTGGGACGAGGAGGGAGATACGGGAGGAAGTGATATGAATGATGGAAGTAATGGAAGCAATGAAGAAGTCAAAACGGGGAAACTCCAAGGCCTGGGAGGAAGGTAGAGTCCCGGAGGATTGGAAGTCAGGTAGAATTATTCCCCTGTGTAAAAGACAAGGGGAAAAGGAAGTGTTTTTAATCATAATAGCATTTGTCTTCTTAGTGTAATAGGAAAAATATATGGTAGGATACTTACTGACAGAGTTAAAGAAATAACAGAGGAATGAGTTCAAGAAGAATAGGGAGGTTTTGGAAAGGGAAGTGGTTCTGTAGATGAGATATTTTTTCTAAGTTCTTCAGTGGAAAAGTTTCTGCAGAAAGGAAAGAAGTTGTAGCAGCCTTCATGGATTTGGAGAAAGCAAATGATAGAGTGGATAGACTAGGAATATGGAAACTACTAAGAATATAATAATGGAGTTAGTGGGAAGCTGTTGAATGGCCTGAAGTGTATGCATGACAGTGCTAAGGCTGTAGTGCGTGCAGATAGTGAACTGAGTAAATTTTTCTACCTGAATATTAGATTGAAACAAATATGTATCATGTATCCATGGTTGTTCAATCTGTAAATGGATGGAGTTTTAAAAGAGATCCAGGATAAAACAGTGGATTTTGGAGTGGTTCTAATGAGAGAGGGCAGCTTTTGGAAACTTCCTGTTCTGTTGTTTTGTGATGACACTGTATCGTTAAATGTGGACGAAAGGGCATGGCAAGGCTTGGTGAATGAGTCTGGGACAGTGTGCAAGAAACGGAACCTAAAGGTGAATGCAGGGAAGAGTACGAGTATAGTTGTGGTCTTCGAGAAAAATGAAATCACTGAATGCACAGAGAGGCTGGATGATGTGAAAATGGAAAATGAGGGTGCATTTAAGTACTACGTAGTGTGATGACTAAAGATGGAAGTTTAGAAGATGAAGTCCATGAAAAGATACACCAGGGAAGGAAGGTCCCTGATTCTTTGAAAACTGATAAGGAATAGGGAGGTGAGCATGGAAGTAAAAGGAACGCTGTGTTATAGGATTGTAATACAAACTCTAACGTATGGAGGCAATAACTGGACCTTGTTGGAAGGGTACAAGTCAGGGGTGAGAGCAATGGAAATAGGTTATTTGAGATGACCATGTGGAATTATATGGAAAGACACACTAATAAATGGAGAAGTGAAGAAGCGTTGTGGTGTAGATGTTGATGTTCTAGAATGCATTAGGAGAAGTACATTAAGGTCATTTGGCCACGTGGAGAGTATGAAGAGCGAGAGACTGACAAGGAATGTATGTGAGTAAGGTGGAGAGGGGGAAGAGGGAAGAGGAGACTGAGGATGAGATGGAGGGATGGATTGGAATGGTTTATGTGAGAGTAGGTGTGAGTTGGGGGAAGGAAGCAAAATGGCTGAGAACAGAGTGACATGGAGCCGATTTGTCTGTTGCCTTCCCTTAAGGGACTGATAAGTCTGGCTATAGATAGATAGACTGATAGATAATTAGGAAGAGATTTCAAAGTAATAATACACTTTCTTCGCCGGCTTCTTAACCACATGAAAATTAATTTACTCTGTGTAAATATATACTGCATTTTATTAGGGTATTGGTGATTTTGGCGCAGCATGGGGTGTCGGTCTGTTTGAGGTGGGTGTGGATGGCCAGGACGCTAACGTGACGCAGGCACAGCTCTGCCGGGTCGTCAGCCAGGCTCGTCAGGTAGGCTACACTTATGTTTCTGCCCAGGTGGGAATATCACTCTAATATTACTATTGTGTTGGGAAGGCCACACTCACATTCATGCCGAGGTGGGTACGTCATTTTAACATAACTGTTGTGGTGGGTAGGTCACTCTCACATTACTGTTGGGGCAGGCTAGTACTCTCTGTTACTGAGGTGGGTTCACCACTCTCACATCACTGTTTGGGCGGGTGGTTCGCTCTCATGTTACTGATGACGTGAGTAGGTCATTCTCACATTACTGCTGAGGCATACAGGTCACTTTCACATTAGTGCTGAGGCGGGTAGGTCGCTCTCACTTCACTGCTGAGGTGGGTAGGTTATTCTCTCATTACTGCTAAGGTGGGTTGGTCAGTTTCACAGTAATGCTCGGGCAGGTAATTCACACAGCTAACCTGTACCATGGTGACATCAGCAGCTGCGGCAGGTGTCATCGTGCGTAATGGTGGTGGTGGTGAGTGACGATCCTGTCTTCCTCACTGCCTTCGCCAATTGGTCTCTCAATGGCCGCCTCCTGGTGTGGTTGACGAGACTTTTGGTGGTTACTCGCCTGCCCAACGAAGACCTCGGGGCTCTACTTGTTTCCCACTGGACATTTTCCATGATGAACACCTTGGTTATCAATGCTGAAACCTTAACGTCTGACAGTAGGTAAGTATTCACCAACAAAGAACGTACCACTAATGCTAATATTTTTATTTGTAGTTTTTTGTAGGATGCCAAGTATTTGAAAGTGGCATGTATTTACTGTTTTTTTTTTACCTTAAAGATATAATTGTTGAAATCCTTTGCCAAGCTTATACCAATCTTGATTTTGTGTACTACATCAACCCTCCTTCAACACTTAATCTTTCTAGTCTTTTATATTCATTCGTCTCTGCTTACGCAACCCTTTTTGGTCTCCAGTGCCATACAAAGAATTTCTCTTCAAAATCTAATTTCCATTTCCAGTGCTATGTGTCCTACAGTATCAGTGTACACAAAGTGTTGATCTACTCAAGTCCGCCAAACATGGCTTCAATCACCATTGGTATCGCTCCTGTTCATTATATCTCCGACAGCTTCAGATTGTAATTACTAAAGTATTACACTCACTTAAATCTTAAATCCTAAACCTTGGGGATCTTACAAGGCAAGCCCTTCTCGTATGTGGTTTTTTTTTGGTGAAAGTATGATACGTGAGAGTTATATGTAAAAAGAAAGAGAGAGGTGAAAAGATTAGTAAGAGAGAGTAAGAAGAGAGTGGATGAGGAATTTGGAAGGAATCTGAGTGTAAAGTGGAGGAACTGTAAGAAAATGTTCTGGAGAGAGGTGAAAAGAGTAAGACAGGGTGGAAGCGAAGTTGGCAGGGGAGTGAAAGATAAAAATGGTAGATTACTAGTGGAGAAGGGAGAAAAAGTGAGCAGATAGAGAGAACACTTTAAGGAATTGTTGAACGTAGAGGATGGAAGTAATGCGAGTATAAGTGGCTGGGGAATGGCTGGGAGAAGGAGGGAGGTGAGAAGACAGGAAGAAATCAGTAGGATAGAAGTTGTGGAAGCAATGAAGAAAGTTAAATCGGGGAAAGCCCCAGGAATTGATGGAGTGTGTGGTGAAATGCTGAAGCATGGCGGAGAGATAGTAGTAGAATGGATGTGGAAGATGTGCAGATTGGTCTGGGAGGAAGGTAGAGTCCCGGAGGATTGGAAGTCAGGTATAATTATTCCCTTGTACAAAGGAAAAGGGGAAAAAGAAGTGTGTGGTAATCATAGGGGCATTTGTCTTCTTAGTATAATAGGAAAAGTGTATGGTAGGATACTGATTGACAGAGTTAGAGAAAGAACAGAGAAATTAGTTGGAGAAGAACAGGGAGGCTTTAGGAAGAGGTTGTGTAGATCAGATATTCATTCTTAGATCTCTAGTGGAAAAGTTTCTAGAGAAGGGAAAGAAGTTGTATGCGGGTTTCATGGATTTGGAGAAAGCATATGACAGGGTGGATAGACAAGGATTGTGGAAAGTGTTAAGAATATATGGAGTAGATGGGAAGTTGTTGAATGCTGTGAAGAGTATGTACGATGGTGCGAAGGCTGCAGTGCGTGTGGATGGTGAACTAAGTGAATTTTTCTCTTTGAAAGTTGGTTTGAAACAGGGATGTGTCATGTCTCCATGGTTGTTCAATCTGTACATGGATGGGGTAATAAAAGAGGTACAAGGTAGGGTAGTGGATGTTGGAGTGGCCCTGGTGAGAGAGGATAGTGTTTGGAAACTCCCTGTACTGTTGTTTGCAGATGATACTGTGTTGTTGAGTGAAGACGAAGGGGAGCTGCAAGGCTTGGTGGATGAGTTTGAGAGAGTGTGTAAGAAACGGAATCTAAAGGTGAATGTAGGGAAGAGTAAAGTGATGGTCTTTGAGAGAGGTAAAGTCAGTGAATGTACAGCAAGGTTGGATGGTGAGGAATTGGAAAATGTGAGTACGTTTAAGTACTTGGGTAGTGTGATGAGTAAGGATGGAGGTTTGGAGGGTGAAGTGCTTGAAAGGGTACAGCAGGGAAGAAAGGTCGCTGGTTCTTTGAAAGCAGTGATAAGAAACAGGGAAGTGAGCATGGAAGTGAAAAAGTTACTACATGGCAGTATTGTGATACCAACTCTAACGTACGGAAGTGAAGCTTGGACGTTGTTGGAAGGACACAAGTCAAGAGTGAGAGCAGTGGAAATGAGTTATTTAAGAGGAGCCTGTGGAGTCACATGGAGAGACAGGCTGACGAATGAAGATATAGAGGAGCGTTGTGGTGTTGATGTGGATGTGATAGGAAACGTTATGAGGAACACACTGAGGTGGTTTGGCCATGTGGAGAGGATGGAGGGTGAAAGACTGACGAAGAGAGTGTATGTGAGTGAGGTGGAGGGGGGAAGAGGGAGGGGGAGGCCGAGGATTAGATGGAGGGATGGGGTGGAGAGGAATATGAGAGAGGGGTGTGTGAGTTGGGAGCAGGGCAGTGAAATGGCGGGGGACAGGGCGACTTGGAGGCGATTTGTTTGTGGCCACCCCAAACGGGATTGAGGCGTATGGGAATAGATAGATAGATAGATTTTTCAACCAGTCATAACTGCATAATTACAGCACACCGAACTCTCAATTAAAAACCAGATTATTCACTTATCCTTCATCTCTCCATTGTAAGTGTCCACAGGTCTGGTCTAGGCGGAGGCATTGTGGAGGTAGAAGGAGATGGATGGAGGGAATTTGGGGAGTGACAAAAGGCTGTGTTCATACGGCGGTGAGTTGGTAGTTACAGCCCACAGCCCTCGCACCAGCCTGAGAGAAATAGGGATTCCGTGCTGACATACACTCATTGCTCCCCCTTGCC
Organism: Coenobita brevimanus; assembly: GCF_032717465.1. NCBI lineage: Eukaryota > Metazoa > Arthropoda > Malacostraca > Decapoda > Coenobitidae > Coenobita > Coenobita brevimanus. The sequence goes on along the minus strand of NC_136985.1, from coordinate 6,290,901 downwards.
CCTCTTGCCATTAACATTCCTCTCCACTGCCCCCGGCCACCACCACATTAATGAATCATCACCCCTTGTAATCGGGTTACTTGCTCAATTTTTCTGGCCTATCAAGAGTGTGTGGTGTGAGACGTGTGGGTGGTGGGGAAAGAAAAGGAAGTGAATGGTGGTGCGAGGAAGCAAGTATGGCTGGAGCTGAGAAGAGACGTGCATATGAAGTGTGGCTGCAGAGGAAGGATGAGGTGTCATATGAGATGTATAAGGAAAAGAGGATTAGGGCGAGAAGGGCTCTGCGTGATGCTAAAGTGGCAGCAGATAAGAGGTGGGGTAGGTGGCTGACTGAGAATTTTCAACAGAATAAGAAACTGTTCTGGAAGGAGGTTAAAAGGGTGCAAAAGGGAGAGTCCGGGAAGGAAGAGCAAGTAAAAGCAGAGGATGGAAGGATGTTAATTGAGATGGATGCAATAAGGAAGAGATGGGCAGAGTATTTTGAAAGATTGTTAAATGTAGAAGAGGAAAGAGGGGCTGAAATTGTGCCGGATGGAAGGGTGCAATGAATAAATGTGTTGGGAGAGTTGAATGATTCTTTGATCACGAAGGAGGAAGTGGAGAAGGTAATAAAGAAGATGAAGATAGGAAAAACTGCAGATATGGAGGAGTGTGCTGTGGAATGCCTGAAAGGTGGTGGAGTGACTATTGTTGTCTGGTTAGTAAGATTGTTGAATGTGTGCTTTGTGAAAGGTATGGTGCCAATTGACTGGGCAAGTGTTTGTGTAGTCCCGTTGTATAAAGGCAAGGGTGATAAGTATGAATGTACTAGCTTTGAGGGTATAAGTCTGTTGAGTGTTGTAGGTAAGGTGTATGGTAGAATGTTAATTATGAGAGTTAGAGGAGGTAGAGAGGGAGTGATTGGTGATGAGCAGTGTGGCTTTAGGAGAGGGAGGGGATGCGTGGATCAGGTGTTCGCTGTGAGACAAGTGTGTGAAAAGTATTTAGCAAAAAGCAAGGATGTGTTTTAGGCATTCATGGATTTAGAGAAAGCGACGTGTCAAGTGGGGTTGGTGAAGGATTAGTGCCCCTCCCTGTAAAACAATTAACTCTAAGCCGTTGGCCACCCCGTTTCGGATACATGGCGTCTGGCAATGAATAAATGAATGAATGTATGATAGAATTGATAGTCAGGCTTTGTGGACTGTTTTAAGATTGTATGGACTTGATGGTAGGTTACTAAAAGGGGTGAAAAGTTTTTATGTAAATAGTAAAGCGTGTGAAGAGTGGGAAATGCTGTGAGTGATTGGTTTCCTGTGAAAGTGGGGCTGTGACAGGGATGTGTGATGTCGCCTTCGTTGTTTAAAATTTATATGGGTGGTGTTGTAAGGGAAGTGAATGCAAGAGTTTTAGGTGGAGGTCTGAGTAAGGTCAATGTTGATGGTGGAGAGTGGAATCTGAACCAACTGCTGTTTGCAGATGATACTACACTGGTGGCTGATTCAGAGGTAAGATTGAGACAGTTGGCAGAGGAGTTTGGAAGGGTGTGTGAAAGGAGGAAATTAAAAGTAAATGAGAATAAGAGTAACGTGATGAAGTGTAGAGGTTGGTAGATGGTAAAGGGATGAATATAGTTTTGAATGGTGAGTTGCTTGAGGAGGTAGAATGTTTTAAATATTTAGGGTCATTTGTTGCTGTGGATGGAAGAATAGATGCAGAAGTGAAGTTTAGAATAAATGAAGTACGTAAGGTGCTGGGAGGAAAGAAAAAAGTGTTTACATATCGTTTGCTTAGAATGGATGTATGAGGGTGTTGTTGTGGTACCGACTGCGATATATGGGGCTGAAATATGGAATATGAGTGTAGCAGAGAGGAAAAGTTTGAATGTAATGGAGATGAGGTGTCTGAGGAGTATGTGTGGTGTGATGCGTATGGATTGAGTGCAAAATGATGAAGTGCGAAGGAGAACTGGAGTTGTTCGGGAGATGGCAGGTAGAGTTGAGCAGAGGGTGTTGCGATGGTTTGGGCATATAGAGAGAATAGATAATGAGCGATTGGTGAAAAAGATAACTAGATCTTATGTGAGAGGTGTAAGGCTGAGAAGGAAACCTAGAATAGGATGGATGGACAGTGTGAAGAGAGCACTGGATGCGAGAGGGATGTCTGTTGAGCAAGGAAGAGTGGCTGTGCGTGACAGAAGTAAATGGAGAGAAACTGTGAATGAATAAATGATGACACAGCAATGAGAGGATTTTCTCCCGCATTTGGTCTGATCAGCTAGTCAGGTCAGGTGCGGATAAGGGGATGGGTCTATTATGATGTGGCAGGGGTAAACCAGCTCTGCTGAGCAGTTGACCCTTGTGCTGTGTAGTGCGGTGAGGATCTGTCCCTTCTCCCTTTTGGGGCTGAGATGCGAATGAACGTGTTTGAATGGATGTGTAAATGGGGAGTGTGCCATCCTGTCTCGGCTACCTCCTTTTCCTTGGGGGAAGCAGCCTAGGTGTATAGATAGATAGATCAAGAGTGACAATGTGCATGACTGTGTCGAATGGAAGAGAGAAAAGAAATTCTAAGGTTTATTACACATGACTTGCCATTACAATTTCTTTACTTTCTCTGCGAGTACGTTTTCTATATCGCATAAGATGTCGAGCTATCCCTGTGGCCATGTCCATTCCTGACGCGTAGTTTTCTTTTTTTCTTTCTTTTTTTCTAAACCACTTCCTTGGCTAAGATCTTATTGCACAACAGATCCTGAACTAAAAACAATACTATTTTACTATAAAAACAAATCCACTTTCCATGTATGTTTCACTGTTTTTTAACAATTATTTTTTTTTATGGAAGTAAAGAAAATAAATGCTAGAAGCTTGCAATTTGCTCCCGGTAAGCAAAAATAACTACACAATAATACAGAGCCAAATTCAATATCTGTTCATTTCAAGATGCTTGGACACACTGTGTTGAAAAGACTGGAAATCATAGGCAGTAGGAAATACAGACAGAAGGAAACAGTTACAGAGTTGACCTGTTGCCTACATGAAAGAATGGGAGTAATGGTTAACTCTTGCATTAGAGTGTTGGACAGAAAACAGATGAGAATTTGTTGCTAGACGGGTGCTTCGTGTCTGCTACAGTGGTGGAGGGATACAAGCAGAAAGTTCAGGTGGGCAGAAATAATTAAATTAATGATAGAAAATATGTAAAGATGTAAGAGTGCGGTAAAGAAATGGAGATTGAAGGAAGCCAGCAATAGGAGAAGAGTTAATGAAATGAAAAATCTTTGAGTCCACTTTGTTTAGAAGAACTGTATGTGGGAAGCCTCTCCTCACATAAGAGTAGTAGTCTACACCAGGGCAAATAAAACCCCTGGTTAAAGTCAACGACCGTGTAGGAGTAAAGAAGGTACAGAGTCGACTTTGCAAATGTAATCACTTTGAAGCAGATTTCGAAACAGAGGTAATACGAACTTTCCCAGGATAAATTCCAAGACAATGAAACCTCAAGTATGTTCAAAGATGATGCAGAATGAAAATGAGTTTTTTTTTTTTTTTTTTTTTAATGCGAGGAACAAGGAACCAAAGGCCATGAGCCCGCAGTAACAGTTCCCTCCAAGAGAAAAACGAAATACAATAGAGAGCCAAATTCAAGATCCGATCATTTTGAGATGCCTGGACACACTGCGTTTGAAAGACTGGAGATCATAGGCAGGAGGAAATACAGACAGAGGGAGACAGTTCCAGAGCTGACCTGTTGCATGAATGAAAGACTGGGAGTAACGGTTAACTCTTGCATTAGAGAGTTGGACAGAAAAGGGATGAGAGTTTGCTGCCAGACGGGTGCTACGCGCCCGTCGTAAAGGTGGAGGAATGCAAGCAGACAGTTCAGAGGAGCAGTGACCATTAAAGTAGCGATAGAAAAGAGATAAAGATGCAACAGTGTGGCGAAGAGACAGAGGTTGAAGGGAGTCAGTAAGAGGAGGAGAGTTAATGAGACGAAAAGCCTTTGACTCCACCCTATTGAGAAGAGCTGTATGTGGGGAGCCTCCCCACACATGAGAGTTGTACTCCACACAGGGGCGGATAAAACCCCTGTATAGAGTCAACAATTGTGCAGGGGTAAAGAAAGAGCGGAGTCGGCTTAGCACACCCAATCTCTTGGAAGCAGATTTTACAAGAGATGTAATATGATCTTTCCAAGATAAGTCCCGAGTAAATGAAACCCCAAGCATGTTCAAGGATGATGCAGGATTAATCTGAATATTATTAAACATTAGTGGGTATACCTGTGGAAGATTTTGTCGGGTTGATAGGTGTAAGAACTGAGTCTTAGAAGCATTAAAGACAACCATATTATTTTTATCCCAGTCAGAGATATGAGCCAAGTCAGACATTAGGTGTGCCATAGCCTCATCCCTTGTTTCTTGAAGTAACTGTTGAGATGGGCGTTGCGGGAACCGAATGGAAAGGTGAAGGGTGGAGTCATCAGCGTATGAGTGGATAGGGTTAGATGTACAGCTTAGAAGATCATTGATGAATAAAAGGAAGAGAGTTGGTGATAGGACAGAGCCCTGAGGAACACCACTGTTGATAGATCTAGGAGAAGAACGATGGCCGTCTACGACAGCAGCTATAGAACGACCAGAAAGGAAGCTAGCGATGAAGGTACAGATAGAAGGATAGAAACCGTAGGAGGGCAGTTTGGAAATTAAAGATTTATGCCAGACTCGATCGAAAGCCTTTGAGATGTCAAGTGCAATGGCAAAGCTTTCGCCAAAGTCCCGAAAGGAGGATGGCCAGGAGTCTGAAAGTAGGTGAGAAGATCGCCAGTGGAGCGTCCCTGACGGAACCCATACTGACGATCGGAAAGAAGGTTGTGATAGGAAAGATGCCTTAAAAATTTTTTATTAAGAATTGACTCGAAAACTTTTGAAATACAGGACGTTAAAGCAATTGGACGATAGTTGGAGGGTTGGGAGTGGTCACCCTTCTTTGGGACTGGCTGAATGAGAGCAAACTTCCAGCAAGAAGGAAAGGTACAAGTTGACAGACAAAGGCGAAATAGTTTGCCTAGGCAGGGTGTAAGCACAGAAGCACAGTTTTTGAGAACAACAGGAGGGACCCCATCAGGCCCATATGCCTTGTTAGTACTGAGGCCAGTAATGGCAGAAAATACATCAACTGAAGAAATTTTAATGTCAGCCATGAGGAAGTCAGAGGGGGGAAGTGATGGAGGAACAGCACCGGAATCGTCTAAGGTGGAATTGGAGGAGAAAGTCTGTGCGAAGAGATCTGCTTTATCAGTAGAAGAAATAGCTACAGAACCATCAGAGTAGAAAAGAGGAGGGAAGGATGATGAGGTAAAGTTGTTAGAAAGATTTTTGGCAAGGTGCCAGAAGGAGCGGGAAGAATTCGAGTTGGAGAGTTGAGAGCATTTAGTATGGATGAAATTATTTTTAGTAGAGCGAAGAACAGACTTAGCACGATTCCGGGCAGAAACGTAAAGATTATGTGATTCAGGGGTGGGTTGGGTCCGGTACCTTTTGTAGGCCTTCTCCTTGTTGCGGACAGCATTAGAACAAGCGTGATTAAACCAAGGCTTTCTTGCGTTAGTCAAAGGATATGAGAAAGGAATGTATGCTTCCATGCCCGAGAGAATAACCTCCGTAATGCGCAAGGCACACTCAGATGGCTCACGGCCATGGAAGTAATAATCATTCCAGGGAAAATCAAAGAAGTACTGCCTGAGGGCCTCCCAGTCCGCAGCTCCAAAATGCCAGAGACGACGTTTCTCTGGAGGGTCCGCAGGCCGTACTGGAGCGATAGGACAGGTTAAGGTAATAAGGTTGTGATCGGAGGAGCCCAACGGAGAGATAAGATTAACAGAGTAAGCAGAAGGATTAGTTGTGAGGAAGAGGTCAAGTATGTTGGAGCTCTCTCCAAGGCGGTCAGGGATACGGGTAGGGTGCTGTACAAGCTGCTCTAGGTCATTAAGGATAGAAAAGATGTAGGCTTGTTCACCAGGTGGATCCGTGAAAGGAGAGGAGAGCCAATGGTGGTGGTGAACATTGAAATCTCCAAGAATGGAGATTTCAGAGAAAGGAGAAATGGACAGAATGTGTTCCATCGTAGAAGTAAGATAGTCGAAGAATTTTTGATAGTCAGTAGAATTAGGGGATAAGTAAACAGCACAGATATATTTAGTCAGAGAATGACAGGAAAGCCGAAGCCAGAGAGTGGAGAATTCAGAAGATTCAAGTTCAGGAACACGAGAGCAAGATAAGTCGTTGCGTATGTATACACAACAGCCACCTTTGGCTTTGAAATGAGTATAGAAAAAGTAGGAGGATACAGAAAAGGGTTTGCTGTCAGTTGCCTCAGACAGCTGAGTCTCCGTTAGAAAAAGAAGGTGAGGTTTAGAGGAGGAGAGGTGGTGCTCAACAGAGCGAAAGTTAGATGAAAGGCCGCAAATGTTGCAGAAATGAAGAAGAAGAGACTCAGACAGTGGTTCCAGGCACCTTGAGTCGTCACCGGGAGAGGGGAAGATGGCGGGGGCATTTATGGTCCCCCCCCTGGGGACTCCGAGGCTGGGTGAATTGATGCCATTTTGGTAAATTTTGAATTGGAAGTGTAGTGTGTACTGTGCATGTAGTTTGGTGAATATAGATAGAGAAATTTGTACTGGAGAGCATGCTGGCCTACTCTCTGTGTAACTGAGACACTGAAAAAGTTCAGCAAAGGGGGATGGTCAGGAACTAGTCCTGAGGGCTGATGAAACGGGAGCTCCAGCACTCCCTGTCATCAGCTTTCCATCCACCTCGGGAGTACTGCCCTGCTCGACTGGTGCTACAGTCTACTCCACAGATAAAAATTTGAGGATGTTCCTGTGGTACATTATGATGAGTCGAAAGATGTAAGGAATGAGTTTTTGATGTATTAAAAACAACAAAATTACTTTTGCCCCAATCAAAGATATGAGCCAAGTCAGATATTATTTGTGCAATAGTCTCCTCTCGTTTGATAAAGTGACTGCTAAGATGGATGTTGAGGGAAACGGATGGAAAGGTGAGGGCTGGAGTCATCAGCATATGAGTGAATAGGGTTAGATGTAAACCTTAGTAGGTCATTTTTGAATCGAAGGAAGAGGGTTCGTGATAGGCCAGAGCCCTGAGGAACACCATTATTGATAACCTGAGATAAAGAACAGCGGCAGTCTACAACAGCAGCTATTGATCGACTATACGGTAGATACAGGCACAGATAGGACAGAAACTGTAAGAGGTAAGGAAATTAAAGATTTATGCCAAACTCAATCGAATGCTTTTGAGATGTCTAGTGGAATGACAAATCTTTCACCAAAGTCCCGAAAGAAGGATGACCAGGAGTTTTAAAGGGAGGTGAGAAGATAGTCAGTGGAACACCCCTCTCTGTACCCATACTAACAATCAGAAAGTAGGTTATGATAGGATAGGTGCTTTTAATTGTTTTTATTAAATAATAGATTCAAAAACTTAACAAAGACAAGATGTTAATGTAACTGAACGATTGTTAGAGGGCTGGGAATGATCACCCATCTATGAAAGCAAAAGTCCATCAAGAAGGAAAGGTACAAGTTAGTTGACACTGATGAAAGAGTTTACCAAGGCAGTGTGTAATCACAGAAGCGCGGTTCTTGAGGACAACTTGAGAGACCCCATCAGGCCCACGTGCCCTGATAGTAGTAATGCCAGTGACGGCAGAAAACACATCAACTGATTAAATCTTAATGTCAGCCATCAATATGCAAGAGGGAGGAAGAGATGGAGGAACACCACCAGAATCGTCTAAACTTAAATTAAAGGAGGAAATCTGAGCAAAGAGTTCTGCTTTTTCATTAGAAAAAACAGTTACAGAGTCATCAGAATGGAAAAGAGGAAAGGGTGATGAAGTTAAGTTGTCAGAATGGTTTTGGTAAGCACCAGAATGAGCTGGAAGAATTTGAGTTAGTCTGACAAAAATTATAATTAGCAGAGTTAAGGACACACTAAACACAGTTCCATCCGGAAACATAAAAAATACGAGATTCAGGGATGTGTTGGCTCCAGTACCATTTGAAGGCCCTCTCCTTGCTGTGGACAGCATTAGAAAAAGTAAACTTTTTTTTTTTTTCAGTAGTAACATGATAAGAGAAAGGAAAGTATGTTTCCATGCCTGGGAGAGTTTGTTGCTAGACACAATGGGTGAGTCACACTCAGATGGCTCTCGGCCACGGAAGCTAGAATCATTCCAGGGAAAATCAAAGAATTACTACCCGAGGTTTCCAAATTATTAGAGATAAGAGACTATATCAAAGAAATGGAACCTCATATTATCTGCCTAACTGACACAAAATTAATCCCCTTACCGCCAGGCCATCACTACCATGACACTTGTTACATAAACCATACCACTGGGCGTCACTTCTGTGATCCAGTTTTTTTTTTTAATCGCCCTGGCTTTCAAGTGCTGTCTTGTATCATCTATCAGTACTGTCAGTGAGTAGCTATAGGCAGTGCTGCTAATACTGCTAGTACTTGCATCCAGTGTTGCCAATTTAGACATTTTCCTGTATTTGCCTCACCTCCCCACCTCCCCTCCCTTACCCCTTACCCTGCCTAGCTATAGCCTGGCCGCACAACGCAGTGCCTGGCTGTTTGTTTCCATTCGCTTTTTTCATGGAAATGTGCCCTATGCCCTATTCTCATACTGAAAATATACACAAATAGAGAAATGGCTATTCGATACTGTCAATGCCATGAAGTAGATAATTTATTACCTGGCAACACCCCACGTGCACTTGGTTGCTAATTTTCCCTGTTCATTACCCATTGAAACGTCCCTAATGCCCTATTCTCATAATAATAAATATATATAAAAAAGGAAAAAGGCTAAATGATACTTCCATTGACCTGGAAGTAGCTGATTTATCATGTATTGTCTAGATTTCCTCCTATCCCCGCGAGAAGGGCACGGCATGGTCCAGCCATCGCCTCGGGTAAGGGGTTAAATGACAACCAAAGCTGTGCAGATTACAATGAAGAAGAGGTAGAAATGTGAAAAAAGAAGAGTTCTGGTATTAACAAAGAAAAATCTACGAGTCAAAGAGATACAACTAGAGATAGCCCAATTAGAAGTGATTGCAGTACAGACTGACACATCTGGAGGGAAAATAACTGTGGCAAATTTATACATGCAACCCAAAACAGACACCTAGGAAAAAGGTAAATATGAAGACTTGTCAGAGTTTAAGTGCCCTACTATACAGAATGGAAGAGAAATATGAAAGAATTATATTAACTGAAGATTTCAATACACATATAAATTGGAATACTCTATATGTAAGAAGCGAAGAAAGCTGTTGGGATCAAAAGTTTCTAGATCTTGCACAGAAGTTTTCCTTAACACAACATGTAAAGGAAAACACGAGAAGTGGATTTGATGATGCATCATTACTAGATCTTTTATTTACCAGGCAAGATCATGATATCGACAACATAATGTATCTCCCTCCATTCAGCAAAAGTGACCATGTAGTATTAAATTTCAACTTCAGGATTGCAAATGATATACTTAGCAGTAATGATAGTTACAAAAAGAGTCTAAACTACAAAATAGGGCAACTGCCATGCCCTAAAGAAGTACCTCATAGAAACAGAATGGGAAAAGGAGCTTAGAGGACAAGATTTAAATGCTATATATAGAAAATTCTGTGAAATGTATGAAACAGGAGTCCAAAATTATGAAACTCAGCACAAAGAAACAGAATTAAGGATAAAGAAGTAGTTTAACACACAAAGCAAAAAAATCTAAAGAGAAAAGAGACTTGCTGTGGAACATATACAAAAGACACAATAGTGAGACGGCATATAACAGCTACAAACAGGCAAGAAATTATTATACAAGGATAAGGAGAGAAGCTCAAATGCAATTTGGGGAAGACATTTTATTTAAAAGTAGTGATCAACTGAATCGTATTGACAGCTACATCTAAGCAAAACCAAAGTTAAGGATAAAATTCTGTCCATCATGGATAAGGGAATAACTTATATCCAAGAAAACGATATTTGCGAAGTTAACAAGAATTTCCAATCAGTTTTTACAGAAGAAAGTAATTCTGAAGAGGTGATGCATGCCCACACATTACCTGACTTACGATTATCGGAACAAGAGGTACAGGCAGAGTTGAGTAACTTAGACAAAGGAAAAGCAGATGGTCCTAAAGAAATATCAGGTTGGGTGCTACATGAATGTGGAGCAGAGTTAAGCAGACCAATATATTGTTGTGTTCCTGTTCCACATTGCCACAGGCACCAAGAGCAGTAGCTCAGTATTGGAAGGACGTTACCCAATGAGTTGTTCTTCCCATGGCCAGTCTTTCGGTGTACAGCACACAAGGTCAGGTGGGGCAAAAATAAACACTGGCTTCTTAACTTCACTGTCTTTATTTTCCAGATAATTACACTTAATGGTTTCCAACTTCACCTCACTATTTTCACAAGCACCGAAGATACACAAACTGCAATAACACTTCACTGTTTGTCAACAATACTTCACTGTTTTCCACTGTTACCGATTATAGACAAACTTCACTGCACTGACACAGCACTACACTAAAACTAAACTGAAAAAGTGGCTGAAACTGCTCTAGTCTCTTCCACATCCTTATATATTGTTCCTGTGTTCTAGAGTGTTCTACACTTCTCCACATGCCATAGTTTTCTTACATTTCATAACACTATAATTGTTTAGCATACAAATTTAAATTAAATTTCATAATTTAACAAACAATCACATAAGTAAAACACTATACAGAAAAGCAACACAAAAACTGATGCAAAACTTAAAAAATAACTACACTCACAAACAGCAGGCTAACTGGCAACTCTGACTCGTAAAGGAACTACAACAAACGTCGGGAATTCTCCAGAACAATCTAGCTAGCAAGCCAGCTTCTCAGCACTACCCCCTCCCTATTCCTTTTGTCGCCCAGACAAAACTACATAATGTGCGTAAGCGTAGTCCTTAATCCAAACTAAACATTTAATCATACACAAAGTAATCCTTCAACTTATCAGGTCTTCTATTATGCCACTTCCGACGACGTCCCTGCTCTTCCACACAGTCCACTCCTCCTGGAATGTCTTGGTCCTCTTCCCGATGCACTTCTTCTCTTTGGAGACTGTCACCATCCTCTTGTACTTCAGCTTCTTGGTCCTCCTTAACATCCTCAGCTGAGAGGGAGCACGCTTCCTCGGAGACGTCCCAGCTGTACAGTTCTGGCCAATGGTACTGCCAAAGACGGTTCACGTGTATCACCTTTAGGCGAGACTTCCTGCCTCCCTGAATCAGGTATGTTACGTCGTTCAGATGGTCCAACACAGTGTAAGGCCCATCCCATGGGCTCTGCAGCTTTGGTGACTGTCCCTTCTTCTGCTGTGGATTATGCAACCAAACTTTGTCACCACATGCCTTGGCATCATACTTGCACTTCATCACTTTCCCCGAAAACTTTAGAGCTTATCACACCTGATATGTACCTCAGCCATCCTTTCCTGAAGATGCTTCGCATAGAAGGTGTCTGTGTCATAAAGACTTTGTAGTTACTTGTAGAGAAGTATATTTTAGACTTGTGGTCGAGCGGCTTTTATATCTTGTAGTAGTTTCCCCACCAGATGTCATGTAGTGACGGGAGAGGTAAAGAATAGTATGGGACTATTTTTATTTGTCTTGGAAATATTAAACAGGTATAATAGTATAAGTCCTGGGTAGCTACCTCCCTGTCTCGCTATCTCTCTCTCTCTGTTCTAAGGCTAATCTCCGTCTCGACCTCTCTCTAGGGTCGCTTGTCTCCTTCTGTCTAGCCTGTTCGGTGGCTAATCTCCGTCTGAGCTCTCTTTCCTAAATTCTGGTATAGCAGGGGTGGACTAGATCTTTGTTCACGAGAGGACTGCTGACAGCTAACTGCATCATCTCCTTACTGGCCGCTGTCGTCAGCTTTCCTCAGTGTTAAGAGTGTGTAAGCATGTTTAGCACTGCTGGATTCTCGCAGACACAACACCTTCTCATCATTTGACTTCCTGCTTCTATCTGTCTCTCTATCTATCTATCTAGTATGATTTGCAATTATAATATGGAGACCTACCACATTGCTCGGCCGCGCAAAAATGGCGTACCATCGACATTTAATAGTCATAATATATTAATACATACTACATACACATTATAATGAACTTATAAGCTAATTAAGTGAAATACATAATATTGTAAAGTAACATAATTGTATGAATATTGTATACATATATTATTCATAGTAAATAGTGATTATTCAGTAATATTACATTTTAAATAAGTTGAATACATATTGGAATAAATGCAATGATTGTTGTATAACACTTTGTAAGACGTGCATGTACAACAGACGTACGCATATAATTGTGCAATGGTAATACTGCTAGGTTATACATTACATATTTGAGTTATCACTTTAGTAATGTCTAATATTTCACCTAACTTGTATGATGATACTGGTAATATAGAATTGTGCTATAATTGTATGACTTATAATATTGTACAAACATTGTGGTACTACATAATTGTAACATTTTATGAATTGTTACCATATATTGTGTTAATGCATAATTGTGTTGGCCTTATAATTGTAGTTACATAAAAGTTACATCTTGTTAATGCAACTGTTTTGTCGTTACATAATTGTTACATATCGTTTGTAGGTACATAATTGTTGTTAAAGTTACATAAAAGTTACATCTTGTTAATGCAACTGTTACATAATTGGCAAAGTGTAACATAATGCAATCGTTTGTCGTTACATAATTGTTACATATCGTTTGTAGGTACATAATTGTAGTTAAAGTTACATAAAAGTTACATCTTGTTAATGCAACTGTTACATAATTGGCAAAGTGTAACATAATGCAATCGTTTGTCGTTACATAATTGTTACATATCGTTTGTAGGTACATAATTGTAATATGGAGTAACATAATTGTAATAAGTGCAGTCCTAACATATGCTGCGGTCGATGATAGTGATGATGTGTCGTGCCACTTGTATGTGGAGACAACAATTTGCTTTTTTGTTTGTAGTTTACGTGGTATTTTGACTTATGTAGTAACATTTACACTTATTTTCATTTGTTTGTTATGTGATCTTACTCTATTTCTCTTTTTTTCTTTCTTACTTTCCTTTCTTTCTTTCTTTCTTTTTTTTTTTGTATGATTTTCTATAGTTTGTTTCTCTTTGCTTGTGTACACTTTTTTCCATGTTGTTCATGGTTACATAATTACTGGCTAATTTACTTGGGATACTTTTTTAAAGTTTAGTTTATATTGCACAGATACTACTGAAAATGATATTATATAGTCCCATATTTTGTTATTTTATATAAAAAATATATACACTATATACAGTATTAACTATACACACTGACTTGTTGTTCACCTGTACCTATCGTGGGTAATATGTGTGTCAGCACTGTGTGGAAATCATTGTCTTCACGATTGTGTTGAAGATGTTCACTCTTGCTAACGGCATTTGTGTTGGCCATTTTTTTTTTCTCTCTAGTTTACCTTGTAACTTAATTTGTCTGTTTCCACTAGGTAGCTTTAATTAATAAATGTTTAATACAGTTCTTTTAATTGCTCACTGAGTAACTGTGATTGTATATTTTCTTTATTACTTTGTAGATATAATTAATGTATAGTTGTATGTATGAAACACGTATTTTACGTAGGTATAAATGGTAACACTCGTTGGTAGTAAATAAATGTTATAATAAATGAATGAATATATACAGTGTAGAATATTTATTGTTGGTGATTATTTAGTATTTGAGTTATGCAGATAACTGAAGTAAGTATGTGTATTTAAGCTGTAACTATACAGCACGTTTTATATGTTTGTGCAGAAGCTTATTGTCTATCACTGTGTATTGTATAAATGAAGTAACTATGTAACTCACTAATTTTTACCGTGGTGGGAATGGTGTGAGTGGTGGTGCAGGTGGTGTGTTGACTGACGTGGCGTCTGTTCAGCAAGCACGCATGATGACCTCAACTTCCCACACTGGTAGCTGTGGTGAGTGAATGAGTAGCGATGAGTAACTTGAGTGAAGACGAGTGAGTAAGATGAGTTGTAAATATGGACTTGGTGTTTTGCTGCGTGCATTGACCTCTTCACACCTGCGTAAGCGTTGGGGGTTTGGTGGATGTAGCAGAGAGAGGAGGGTGAGGTCTGGTGGTTATGAGTTGTGAGTCGTCTCTCACTCTTCGTTTGTTTGTTTGTTTGTTTTTTTTCTTTCTTGATGTATTCTTGGTCCTTTTTTTCTTGTGATTTACTCGTTGTAGAATGAAGACTGCCGCTACTTGTAGGTGCGTGTAGAAGATTATACAGACGACGTAGAGTTGTTAATTGTAGTTGATTGTAGATGGCTGTAGTTCGCTTATTCGTCGTAGACTTGTAGACTATTTGCACTGTAGGCTGTATTTTGTAGGATTCAATGTAGAACTGAAGCTAATCTTGTAGTATCGGTTGCTTTTGTAGAAATTTGCTTTTAATTCGGAGACGATGTCCGCAGATTTGCTGATTTGTCGTTAAGCTACTTGCAAGGCGTCGAGTGATCTCTTGACCTCTGCATCAGCGTAAAGATCTGGGAGACGGAGGGGGATGGAGAGAAGCGTCAGGAGCCGGTTATGTTGTTGGTTGAGAGAGATATTCTTGTTTTCAATCTTGATATTTTGTAGGAATTTAATGTTGATTCGTAGACGAGGTTCGTATACGTTCGCTGCTACCAAATGTCATAAAGACTTTGTAGTTACTTGTAGAGAAGTATATTTTAGACTTGTGGTCGAGCGGCTTTTATATCTTGTAGTAGTTTCCCCACCAGATGTCATGTAGTGACGGGAGAGGTAAAGAATAGTATGGGACTATTTTTATTTGTCTTGGAAATATTAAACAGGTATAATAGTATAAGTCCTGGGTAGCTACCTCCCTGTCTCGCTATCTCTCTCTCTCTCTCTGTTCTAAGGCTAATCTCCGTCTCGACCTCTCTCTAGGGTCGCTTGTCTCCTTCTGTCTAGCCTGTTCGGTGGCTAATCTCCGTCTGAGCTCTCTTTCCTAAATTCTGGTATAGCAGGGGTGGACTAGATCTTTGTTCACGAGAGGACTGCTGACAGCTAACTGCATCATCTCCTTACTGGCCGCTGTCGTCAGCTTTCCTCAGTGTTAAGAGTGTGTAAGCATGTTTAGCACTGCTGGATTCTCGCAGACACAACACCTTCTCATCATTTGACTTCCTGCTTCTATCTGTCTCTCTATCTATCTATCTAGTATGATTTGCAATTATAATATGGAGACCTACCACATCTGTAGGCAGCTATTCATTAGGTGGTCTTCCCATTAACAATTCAACAGGTAAGCATAACTCGTGGCCCAACATCAGTTTTGCAGGGGTGTAGCCGGTAGAATCATGGGATGCAGACTGATATGCCATCAGCATACCCATTCTGTCTGTCCCTCTATGCAGTACATGGCCAGTTCTTGTCCTAGGGTCCAGTTGAATTTCTCCACCATCCCATCTGACTGTGGCCTTAGTGGAGTCGTCCTGGTCTTCCTGATCCCCAGTAACTTGCAGGACTCATGGAACACATCAGACTCAAAGTTTCTACCCTGGTCTGAATGTAGCTCCTGTTGCATCCCAAAATGACAGAAGAATTGGTCAACCAACACCTGAGCAACAGTCACAGCATTTGATTGGGGATAGCATAGGCTTCTGGTCACTTTGTGGAGTAGTCCATGGCAACACATATATACTGGTTTCCTCTTTCAGTGAGTGGCAAAGGTCCAGCAATGTCCATTGCAACTCTTTCCATTGGTGCACCCCCTTGGTAGCGCTGGAGTGGGGTGCAATTACGTTTCTTGGGTCCCTTCTTGGCACAGCATACATCACAGGCCCGACACCACTCCTCAACATCCTGCCACATCCTGCCACATACCAGTAGAACTTCTGTCACATCTGCCTTAGAGTTTTCTTAACTCCCAGGTGCCCACTAGTGATTGCGTTATGAGACTCATCCAAGATCCCAGACCTCATTTTCTTGGGACTTGCTGAGGCCATAAGGTGTCTCCCATTGACACTCCAGTGGCCCACTGCTGAAACGAAGAAGGTCTCACTGACTCCAGTAGCTCTTGGTTGCAGGGCTTAACCTGGAAACTTCTTCCCAAGATGGTTACACTGTACTCCATTGTAGCCATTGTAGCACTGTAAATCTGCATCTTCCATCTGTATCCTCTTAAGGTCTTCATCTGACGATGACCCTGTCACTGTAGCACAGCTGCATTTCTTGTTATCTTTTTTACTATACTGTTGGCACTCTGGGTCACAAGGCCGACCACTCAGGCTGTCAGCATTGCCATGTACCCACCCAGGACGGTGCTTCACCTCATAACTGTTCTGGTCTAGCATCCTGAGCCAGGGTGCCATTTGTCCTTCCAGATTCTTCAACGTCTTCAGCCACTTGAGTGCCGCATGGTCTATCCTGATGATGAAGTAGGACCCATACCAGTAGTGACAGAAGAAATTAGGCTCTTTGTCACTGCCAAGAGCTCCTTATGGGCCACATAGTAGTTTCACTTCGGTAGGCTGGGTTTCTTGCTGTAATATGCCACCACATACTCCTTGTCATCCTTCTTCTGTAACAGGACTCCACCAATACCATGGTCAATGGTGTCACAGTCCAAGATAAATGGCTGACTCTGATCAGGGTACAGCAATACTAGAGAGTTTGCCAACACATGCCTGAGTTTGTTGAAGACTTTTGAGTCATTGCGGTCCACATAAACTTCTGCTTCTTCCCCAACAGCTTGTGCAGAGGTGCAGCTATCATTGCAAAGTTCTTGACAAAATGCCAGTAGTAGGTGCACAAGCCCAGGAAACTCCATAGCTCTCTCATACAAGTTGGAACTGGCCAGTTTTCCACAACTGCCCCCTTCTCTGGATCAGTAGGGATGCTGCCCTCACCTACAATGTGACCCAGGTACATCACATCCTTCTGAAACAGGTAGCATTTCTTGGGGTTCAGCTTCAGGTGCGCTGCTCAGCTCCTATTCAACACCACTGACAGTCTCTCCAATTCCTGATAAAACGTCCATCCAAACACAGTTACACCATCCAGATAGATAGAGCTGTCTGCCAGTGCAGGCCTTTAAGTACGTGATACATGAGACACTCCAAATTAGCTGGGGCTTGTATAGGCCAAATGACATCACTTTAAACTGCCATAAACCCTGCCCATATGAAAAGGCTGTCTTTTCCTCGTCCTTCTCTGCAACCTTGACCTGATGATATCCTGCCTTCATGTCTAGGGTGGAGAACTGCATGGCACCTGACAGAGCATCCAAGGGGTCATCAATTCTTGGCAAGGGGTATGCATCCTTCACTGTCACATCATTCAGGGTTCTATAATGTACACAGCACCTTACTGAGCCATTCATTTTCCTTACTAGAACTGCTGATGCCCAAGGACTGCTGGACTTTTCTATCACTCCTTGACTTTGGAGATTCTCCATTACTATCTACATTTCTTGCTATTGGGCTGTTGGGCTGGCGCCATCCTCTGTGCTAGCTGTTTAATCGGGTGGTGATCCCTAGTGTGTATATTATGCTTCACCAGATCAGTGCACCCCAGGTCTATGTCTCCGGTGGAGAATACATTAGCAAACTTCGTCAGCAGCTGAATCACCTTCAGCACTTGTGAGTCATCCAGACATTGGCAACTCCTAGAAAATAGGTCTTGTAAGTGGTCTGGCAGATACCCATCTTCTGTGACTACACACCTGCAGGCCTTCCTCTGATGTCACTCAGGGTCCACTGCCTGGCAGAGTCCCAGAACTTCTCCCTCGTTGATCTTCTGTGGCTCACTTGAGAAATTGGCCACCACAACCAGTAGACTGTAGCACCAGTCAAGCAGGGCAATACTCTCAAGGTGGATAGAAAGCTGATGACAGGGAGAGCTGGAGCTCCCGTTTTATCAGCCCTCGGGACTAGGTCCCGACCATCCCCTTTTGCTGAACTTTTTCAGTGTCTCAGTAACACAGAGAGTAGGTCAGCATGCTCTCCAATACAAGTTTCTCTAACTATCAGCACCAAACTACATGCACAGTACACACTTCACTTCCTTTTCCAAAATAAAAAATTCATGGCAGCACTACACGTGGCCTCAGAGTCCCCGGGGGGGGGGGGACCATAAATGCCTCCACCTTCTGCCCCTCTCCTAGTGATGACTCGAGCTGCCTGGAACCACTGTCTGACTCTCTTCTTCATTTCTGCAACATTCGTGGCCTTTCCTCTAACTTTAACTCTGTTGAGCACCACCTCTCCTTCTCTAAACCTCACTTTCTTTTTGTAACTGAGACTTAGCTGACTGAGGCAACTGACAGCAAACACTTTTCTGTATTCTCATACTTTCTCTATACTCATTTCAAAGCCAAAGGTGGATGTTGCGTATAAGTACACAACAACCTATCTTGTTCTCGTGTTCATGAACTCGATTCTTCTGAATTCTCTACACTCTGCCTTTGGCTTTCCTGTCATTCTCTGACTAAATATATCTGTGCTGTTTACTTATCTCCTAATTCTACTATCAAAAATTCTTTGACTATCTTACTTTTACTATGGAACACATTCTATCCATTTCTCCTTTCTCTGAAATCTCCATTCTAGGAGATTTCAATGTTCACCACCACCTTTGGCTCTCCTCTCATTTCACTGATCCACCTGGTGAACTAACCTACACCTTTTCTATCCTTAATGACCTAGAGCAGCTTGTACAGCACCCTACCCATATACCTGATGGCCTTCAAGAGAGCTCCAACATACTTGACCTCTTCCTTACTACTAATCCTTCTGCTTACACTGTTAATCTTTTCTCTCCGTTGGGCTCCTCCAATCACAATCTTATCACCTTGACCTGTCCTATCACTCCGGTATGGCCTGTGGACCCTCCAAAGAAACATCATATGTGGCACTTTGGAGTTGCGGATTGGGAGACCCTCAGGCAGTACTTCTTTGACTTTCCCTGGAATGATTATTGCTTCCATGGCCGGGAGCCATCTGAGTTTGCCTTGTGCATTACGGAGGTTATTCTCTCGGGCATGGAAGGATACACTTCTTTCTCATATCCTCTGACTAATGCAATAATGCCTTGGTTTAATCACGCTTGTTCTAATGTAGTCCGCAACAAGGAGAGGGCCTATAAAAGGTATCAGAGGCAACCCACCCTTGAATCACTTCTTTTATACGTTTCTGCCCGGAATCGTGCTAAGTCTGTTCTTTGCTCTGCTAAAAATAATTTCATCCGTACTAAATGCTCTCAACTTTCCAACTCGAATTCTTCCCGCTCCTTGTGGCACCTTGCCAAAATCTATCTAACAACTTTACCTCATCATCCTTCCCTCCTCTTTTCTACTGTGATGGATCTGTAGCTATTTCTTTTACTGATAAAGCAGATCTCTTCACTCAGACTTTCTCCTCCAATTCCACCTTAGACGATTCTGGTGCTGTTCCTCCATCATTTCCCCCCTCTGACTTCCTCATGGCTGACATTAAAATTTCTTCAGCTGATGTATTAACTGCCATTGCTGGCCTGAACACTGATAAGGCATACGTACCTGCTGGAGTCCATCCTGTTGTTCCCATGAACTGTGCTTCTGTGATTACACCCTGCCTAGACAAGCTCTTTCGCCTTTATCTATCAACTTGTACCTTTCCTTCTTGCTTGAAGTTTGCTCTCATTCAGCCAGTCCCAAAGAAGAGTGACCATTCCCAACTCTCTAACTATCGTCCAATTGCTTTAACATCCTGTATCTCAAAAGTTTTCGAGTCAATTCTTAATAGAAAAAAATTAAAGCATCTTTCATGTCACAACCTTCGTTCTGATCGTCAGTATGGGTTCTGTCAGAGACGCTCCACTGGCTATCTTCTCACCTACCTTTCAGACTCCTGGCCATCCTCCTTTCGGGACTTTGGCGAAAGCTTTGCCATTGCACTTGACATCTTTAAGGCATTCGATCGAGTCTTGCACAAATTATTAATTTCCAAAGTGCCCTCTTGCTGTTTCTATCCTTTTATCTGTGCCTTCATCTCTAGCTTCCTTTCTGGTCGTTCTATAGATTCTGTTGTAGAAGGCCATCATTCTTCTCCTAGATCTATCAACAGTGGTGTTCCTCATGGCTCTGTCCTATCACCTACTCTCTTCCTTTTATTAACCAATGACCTAAGCTAAACATCTAACCCTATCCACTCATACACTGATGACTACACCCTTCACCTTTCCATTCGATTCCCACAACGTCCATCTCAGCAGTTACTTCAACAAACAAGGGATGAGGCTATGGCACACCTAATGTCTGATTTGGCTCGTATCTCTGACTGGGGTAGAAATAATCTGGTTGTTTTTAATGCATCAAAGACTCAGTTCTTACACCTATCAACCTGACAAAATCTTCCACGGGTATACCCACTAATGTTTAATAATATTCAGCTTAATCCTGCATCATCCTTGAACATGCTTGGGGTTTCATTCACTCGGGACTTATCTTGGAAAGATCATATTACATCTCTTGTAAAATCTGCTTCCAAGAGATTAGGTGTGCTAAGCCGACTCTGTTCCTTCTTTACCCCTGCACAATTGTTGACTCTATACAGGGGTTTTATCCGCCCCTGTGTGGAGTACTACTCTCATCTGTAGGGAGGCTCCTCACATACAGCTCTGCTCAATAGGGTGGAGTCAAAGGCTTTTCGTCTCATTAATACTCCTCTTACTGACTCCATGCAACCTCTGTCTCTTCGTCGCACTGTTGCATCTTTATCTCTTTTCTATCACTACTTCAATGGTTACTGCTCCTCCGAACTGTCTGCATGCATTCCTCCACCTCTACGATGGGCGCATAGCATCTA
Organism: Coenobita brevimanus; assembly: GCF_032717465.1. NCBI lineage: Eukaryota > Metazoa > Arthropoda > Malacostraca > Decapoda > Coenobitidae > Coenobita > Coenobita brevimanus. The sequence goes on along the minus strand of NC_136985.1, from coordinate 6,269,931 downwards.
TCTAGCAGCAAACTCTCATCTCTTTTCTGTCCAACTCTCTAATGCAAGGGTTAACCGTTACTCCCAGTCCTTCATTTATGCAACAGGTCAACTCTGGAACTGTCTCGCTCTGTCTGTATTACCGCTTCCAATGATCTCCAGTCTTTCAAACGCAGTGTGTCCAGGCATCTCGAAATGACAGGATCATGAATTTGGCTCTTTATTGTATTTTGTTTTTCTCTTGGAAGGAACAACAATAGTGGGCTCATGGCCTTTGGTTCCTTCTTTCTTGCATTAAAAAAAAAAAAAGTTTCCACTAAAGTTCTCCTGACCATGACTCCAGCCTTCATCTTGCACCGCACTTCAGGCTCCACTACCACTAGACAACTGTCAAAAGAGCCACTTACCTTACTCTGGAGCAGCAGTTCTGATTTTTGATGTATCACTGTAGTGCGGAGCATCCTCACCTCGCCACCAGAACTGATACGTTTCACTGCTCTGACAGGAACCGACTTTCCTCTAACCTTCAACTTCATGGAGCAGAAGTCCAGCTCACATCCCATGGACATCAGATAGTTCAGACCAAGAAGGCAAGGATCCTCCATGTCGGTCACATAGCCTTTTGTCCTGCCACTTTGATCCGGACATCCAGGGGTCCCCTCAGTTCTGCTCGGTGCCCAGTAACGCCACACAGTTCTTCTGATGATCCAGGATGATACAGATGATGTAACACATCAGGCCTCACAAAGGTCTGCTCTGAGGTTGAATCAATCACCAGGGAACACATCTCTCCATCTATTCTTCCATCTACTCGCACACTGTCAATTGCCGTCCTCTTGCATTTTCTCGGTGGTGGGGCTACTTGGAATAAGCCAGCTGGTGGTTACCCTTAAACACCAGCCTCCACTAGTTATCCGCTTCCTTCTGGTCCTCTGCAGCCTTCTTCTTATCCCCCTTTTTCTTCTTTGGGCAGAACTGAAGTGTCCCACATCATTACATGTCAAGATGCTTTTGTTACAATTTTAGATTTCCTTGCAATGCCCTGTTCTTGCTCCTTCTTCTATTTGTAACAAACGTCCTTCTTGTGTCCCAGCTTCCCACACAACCAGCAACTTCCTCTGATCTTCTCCTGTTCTCTCTTCCACCTGTAGCAGACCTCTTTTCTATGTCCTGGCTTTTCACAGTACCAGCAACTTCCTTCAGAATTTTCCACTTCACATACCTGCCCTTTCCTTGCTCTGAATCCTGGACTACAACCTGCCTGGAAAGTGGACGTACTTGGCCTGACGTAGGACTCAAATTCTAGAACCCTGGCTAGTGCTTCTTGCATTCTTCTGGGTTGTGCCTGCTTCACTTGCATTTTGAACTCTGCACTGCCAAGAGTATCAATGAACTGGTCCCTCAGAAGAATAGCCAACAGGTTAGGTGCTGCTCCAGGGTACGCCTTGTGTGCCATATTCACCAAATCATGAGCAAGCTGCTGTAGGGATTCGCCTCGAGACCGTACATGACTCCGGAATCTTGCTCTGTAAACCTCAGCCTGGTACATGGTCCCATATCTGCACTCAAGCAGTTCTACTAGGGACTGATAACTGTTCCTCTCCATCACTGACATCTGGCCTGGCCCAGAATTTCCATTGAGGCACCCTTAAGGCTAATAACAAGCTGCTCAGCCCTCTGCCTATCATCCCAACCATTTTGATCAGTAAGTAACTCGAACTGTGCACGGTAAGCTTCCCAAGATACTCTACCATAAAATTCCTAAGGTTTCTTTTTAATTGTACCCTCATTATAGCCATGTACTTCACTGGTTTTGGGCCCCAAAACTGGGGCATCATAATTAAGTCAAGGACTTAAATCTCCTACATTCTGATTAATAAACCCTGCAATACTTCCTTTAGGTGCTTGAGATCTGTCAAGATTCACCATACACTGTCCATTATTTTCATATACTCCCTGTACACTAACCTGAGGCTCAGCAGTGCAATATTTCTCTACAGCCTCAATTTTCTTACAGATTATCTTTACATGGTCGACTACATGCTTCAACTGGTTATCTGCATGTTGTCTGCACTCCATCACTATTCGCTCACTGATCATCAGCTGGTTGTCAACATGTTGTCTGCACTCTGTCACTATTCCCTCACTAATCTTCAGTTAATTGTCTACATGCTTCACCTGATCGTCTAAATGCTGTCTGAACTCCATCACGTTATTGCTTACCTCACACTTCTGCTGCTGTAGCTTAGCATATACTTCCCCCTTCAACTGCTGCTGCTGTTCTTCCTTCATTTCCCCCCTGAAAACATCCAGCTGTCCTTGCATCATCAATTGTAATTCCATCTGTTGCTCCTGTAATGCTTCCTGAAGCTGTTCACTGTCACGAATCAATTCGCGACATTTCCGTTTTGTGAGAAGCCACGAACTATTAGTGGAAAACTCACTGTGTATCGCTCAGCTAACCGTTTCTCCCTCCCTTTCGGAGTATACTTTTCAAAACATTCGTCACTTTCAAAAGTGACCGATTTAATGCACGTCACTAAGTGCTCTACTGAGCGATACAATTGTTTCTCTATCGTTCGCCTCTGCTTCCCGCAACCGTTAGCCACGCCTTGCGTCCTGCCCATACAATGTATTTGAATTCAGTCTGGTGTTTGCTGTGACGGAGAAAGGTTCTGTGCTCAGAAGTGGAGAGGTCAGCTAGCACCCCAAGCTCCACTAGTACAGTTAATCCCAGTACTCCCACCCCCCACCCCTCGGGTGATACATAGTATTCATCGACTGGTATTTCCTTTGTGTATTTCCTAGTTTTAAGAGTTTAGTTAAGGTGTTTTTTCCTAGGCGTAAGTATTTAGCTTTTGTGTGAGTGAGTGAGTGCGTCTCATTTAATTGATTTGAATTGTAACGTTAAATTTATTTTTGTGATTAATAAATTTAACAGTTCCTTTCTTGAGCTTAATGTAAGTAAACTCTTGTTTCATTTAATCCAAATTAAGCTTATTTTCCATATAGCTCCTAGCTGGCATAAACGTTTGCTTTCATAACTGGTACTTAGACCAGTCTTGTTGTATTAACTTAAAATCCGTTGTGCCAGGAGTTAATGCATCAGCAAGAACCTGATGTTATTATTATTAGTATTAGTTATTTATTGTCAGGGGTGAAGTAACTTTCTCCAGAGGCTAACAGTACAGTAATTCAGCAATTGTGAGTAATTAGTCTCTGCTGTGTACTGTTGAGAAACTTTATAAATTCTCGATCTTAGAGAATCGTAGCAAGTCAGCGTAAAGTAATCGTTGTTTGATTTAGTAAGACAATCATTGTCCCTGCTCTTCAATATTATTGAATATTATTATCAACTGAATAATATTTAACCATTTATTATAAAATCACCGTGATATTATAAAAACCCCGTGACAATTGGCGACCTCATTCCAGGATATTAACTCCTAACCCTAAAGCTATTCACGAGATAGTGCTCACTCATTCATATTTAGGTATTTATTATTAAAGTTTATAGGCACAAGCTTACTGGTGTTTACCGTTAATTTAGCAAGTGAGTTTTTGCTTTATTAATCAATAGAATACTTAACTCTAGTTTATTTTTAGTAACGCCAGACGATTTTATTCGCTTCTGGGAAGTTGCCGTACCCATTGTGTTTATTATTGAGTCCTCCCAGTCATTTACATTTTTTATTTATTCTTTGCCAGTTAACTGGATAAGACTGGTCACCACTAGCTTGTGTCTGTACTCTTTACTTGTGTTTATTAGTATTCGTCGCTAAGCAGTCAGTGCTCAATTTCGGGTTGCTTAATAAATTAGCGCCATGGCTACTACTGTATTTTTACAGGAAGCCAAAGAAATGGGTCTTTCGGACCCAACTGAAATCAAAGAATACATACTCTCACGGTTCAATTACGAGCAAGAACGTGAGAAAGATGCTCGTGAAGAGCGTAGAATTCAGCGCGAATACGAGCGAGAACAGCGTGAACACGAGCAAAAACAGCGCGAACTCGACTTGGAACACGAGCGAGAATAGCGTGAGGAACGAGAGAAAGAACGAGAACATGAACTTGAAGTGCTGAAGCTCAAGCGAGATTCCTTGGCTTCAGACACGTCTGGTGCAGTTGGTCCAAGCTCCACGAGCGTTCTCCCTGCACATGTCCTGGCGACCCACGCATCAAGCTTCCTTCATACAAGGAAAGCGAGCTAATCGAGCCGTACATAGCTCGTTTTGAGGACATGGCAGACTTATATCAACTGGATGAGGCAGCTAAGCGGCTTCAGTTTCTTAGCCTATTTGAGGGCCCTGCCCTCGATATTCTCCACAGAATTCGTGGAGACAATCTCACATATGAGATGATGAAAGCTGCACTCATTAAGGCGTATGGTCTCACAGTAGACGACGCCAAAGTTCAGTTCATGCGAGCTCATCTCCAAGACAAGGAGACAGCTGTTCAGTTCCTTGATCGTCTCACAGCTTACTTAAATGAGTGGATGGAGAAAGATGAAACTCCTTCCACGCGTGATGGGATAATTGACCTTATGCTGCGTACACAGCTAGAGAGGTTGTGGCCTGCTGAGCTCATAGCACAGCTTAAGATCTGCCAGGTGAAAGATGCCAGCCAAATGGCAGAAAAGGCTGATGCATTCTTTACTGCATACGGGTATCAAACTCGTAAGCAAAACACCTTGAGCAGAAAAGATACTGTCAAGTCTGGGAAGCCGTCTCAGACTGAATCCCAGCAACAAGGTCATTCTCAGAATAATGGCCAAGGTCCAAAACCGCAGTGGAAGGACCAGGGGTAAAACACTCAGAAACCTGAGTGGAAGAGGTACAACAAGTACCCTAACCAGCAGCAGTATCAGCCACGCAACCGACCGTCGGGACAAACTTTTTTACCACCAGCTCAAAAGAGGCAGGAAGCAAATGCGGCCTTCATTCCTCAGCAGCAGCACGGTGGTCACGTCCCTACCAGTGTGGGTACTTCCCCACAGTTCACTAGTCCCCCAGTGACAGTGAACCTCCCTCCACAGATGGCCAATGTTCCATCTTCTCCTCAAGGCACAATGTTTGCCACATCAATTCAGCAGCCTCATGAGTGGCTAGCTGCTTCCTCCACAGGCCCTCCCACAGGTGACAGTACCTTCCTTGTTCAGCCAGGGTTTGTGGGAGGCATTCCTGTGAAGGTCCTGAGAGACAATGGTTCCTCAGGTTGCTCTGTTAAGCAGTATACAGGTCGACAGATCCATGCAAATCTTATTGATGGATCAGTGAGATTGTTCCCTGAGGCAAGTATCCAGGTGGCATCTCCATTTTATACTGGTATGACACTTGCAGTTGTCATGCCAGAACCCTTATTTGAACTCATCATTGGAAATATTAACGGAGCCAAGGATAGCTGCTCCGATGATGGCGCTACTCAGACTTCGGCTGCTGCGGTAACACGAGCCATGACTGAGGCTCCAGACTGTGTCACCCCAGTGATCATTGAATCGCCGCAAGATCTGATGTGTAGTCAACTTGTTGTGCAAGAACAACATTCTGACCCGACACTTGCTGCCGTGCGGAATAAACAAAAGGGTCGAGTGATTAAGTATTCACGGGGAGGTCGAGCCAAGTTCCTTCGTAAACAAGGACGGCTCTACCGTGAGTCACGAACACCCGAGGGCGAGGTTCGACTGCAGTTTGTCGTTCCCGCCAAGTACCGCCTAGCAGTGTTACAATGGGGTCATTGTTCAGCCTCAGGAGGTCACATGGGCAAAAGGAAGACCCAGGGCCGTATCCGAGCTGACTTTTTCTGGCCAGGGATGGGACGAGACATAGATAGTTTTGTCCGTTCCTGCAGTGTGTGCCAAAGTATCACCACTAATCAGGGACATCCCCTTCCTGTGCCATTTGTAACCACACCCATAATCTCTGAGACCGTTGAGAGACAGGGTAGTGGTGAAGTGGGTGCAGACCTGATGTCTCGCCCATTGGCCCCACAGGACACATTATGTCCAGGGCCTGTACATACATATTATGTACCGTAAGTTAAGGGGGAAGTTGAGAGGCGACTTGAGGCTATGGAAGACCCAAGTTTGCATAAGGATTCTCAGCTTCCCGGTACTAATAGAAGTACTGTAGGTTAAGGGGGAAGTTCGAGAGAGAACTCCGCAGAGGCGACTTGAGGCTATGGAAGACCCAAGTTTGCACAAGGATTCTCAGCTCCCCGATACTAATATAAGTATTGTATTGTAGGTTAAGGGGGAAGTGAGAACTCCGCAGAGGCGACTTGAGGCTATGGAAGACCCGAGTTTGCACAGGGATTCTCCACTTGTCGAAACTAATCGTGTGCTATAATTAATGGCGACCTCGAATGTACGTCGTAGCACTGACTGCTAGGCAGAGAGAGTAATTATAACAATAAAATTTTGTCTCATTGACACTTTTGATGCTCCACCTCAATTGGTTTTGCAGGTTCAGCAATGGGTGTAGCAGTTTTGCTGTGCGAGCCAGCTGATTGTCTGCCGCACGCTGCCGCCTCTTCTCCTCTACCTTCTTCGTCGCCATATTATTATTTACTGTGTCATTTTACACGTAGGTACAGTTACACTGCAACTGTCACACCTACACCGTGTATTACATACACCACGCTACACAACAATTAGTTGTCAGAGTAAATGTAGCGAACTTTCACCCAGTTTGACCTGAGTACAGGATTTTCACCGTCGTCACGGAGTTTTTCCCTCAAGCTTGCTTCTATTAACTTAAATACGAGGTTTTTTCGCTCACTGGCGACTGCGACTTTCTCCTGTAGCAGGATAGCACACACACCACAGTGTGAATCTTGTGTGTATGACTTAGGATGTATACATATATATATATATATATCCACAAATTTTTTCCCATAAGGAAAAAATTTAATTTTGTAGGGGCGTAATGTCACGAATCAATTCGCGACATTTCCGTTTTGTGAGAAGCCACGAACTATTAGTGGAAAACTCACTGTGTATCGCTCAGCTAACCGTTTCTCCCTCCCTTTCGGAGTATACTTTTCAAAACATTCATCACTTTCAAAAGTGACCGATTTAATGCACGTCACTAAGTGCTCTACTGAGCGATACAATTGTTTCTTTATCGTTCGCCTCTGCTTCCCTCAACCATTAGCCATGCCTTGCGTCCTGCCCATACAATGTATTTGAATTCAGTCTGGTGTTTGCTGTGACGGAGAAAGGTTCTGTGCTCAGAAGTGGAGAGGTCAGCTAGCACCCCAAGCTCCACTAGTACAGTTAATCCCAGTACTCCCACCCCCCACCCCTCGGGTGATACATAGTATTCATCGACTGGTATTTCCTTCGTGTATTTCCTAGTTTTAAGAGTTTAGTTAAGGTGTTTTTTCCTAGGCGTAAGTATTTAGCTTTTGTGAGAGTGAGTGAGTGCGTCTCATTTAATTGATTTGAATTGTAATGTTAAATTTATTTTTGTGATTAATAAATTTAACAGTTCCTTTCTTGAGCTTAATGTAAGTAAACTCTTGTTTCATTTAATCCAAATTAAGCTTATTTTCCATATAGCTCCTAGCTGGCATAAACGTTTGCTTTCATAACTGGTACTTAGACCAGTCTAGTTGTATTAACTTAAAATCCGTTGTGCCAGGAGTTAATGCATCAGCAAGAACCTGATGTTATTATTATTAGTATTAGTTATTTATTGTCAGGGGTGAAGTAACTTTCTCCAGAGGCTAACAGTACAGTAATTCAGCAATTGTGAGTAATTAGTCTCTGCTGTGTACTGTTGAGAAAGTTTATAAATTCTCGATCTTAGAGAATCGTAGCAAGTCAGCGTAAAGTAATCGTTGTTTGATTTAGTAAGACAATCATTGTCCCTGCTCTTCAATATTATTGAATATTATTATCAATTGAATAATATTTAACCATTTATTATAAAATCACCGTGATATTATAAAAACCCCGTGACATTCACATCGTTCTTTCTGTTCTTCATTTTGTGTCTGTAATTGTTCTTTGAGTGCTTTCCATCCTTCATTCTGTGCCTGCAGTCCTTAATATTGTGCTTGTAGTTGTACACTTTGTGCCTGTAATTGTTCTTTAAGTTCTTTCTGTCCTTCATTCTGTGCTTGTACTTGGACACTTTGTGCTTGCACTAGTTTCATAATTGCAGCCAAAGACATCTCGTCCTCCTGCCCAGCTCGGGATCTTGTCTGCACACCCTTTTGCTTTATGTCAAAGATTAGACTTACTGCAGCACTTGAATGATCCACACTCCTGACACCAGTGTTGCGTCCCCATCCCACACTGCCACATACGAAGGATGTTGCCCAGTGAGTTGTTCTTACTATGGTCAGCCTTTAGGTGTACAGCACACAAGATCAGCTGAGGTGAACATAAACACTAGCTTCTTCAGTTCACTGTCTTTATTTTGCAGATAATTACACTTAATGCTTTCCAACTTCACCTCACTATTTTCACATGCACCGAAGATACACAAAGTGCAATAACACTTCACTGTTTTCCAATGACACTTCACTGTTTTCCACTGTTACCGATGATATACAAACTTCACTGCACTGACACTGCATGACACTCTAACTAAACTGCAAACTGACTGAAACTGGTCTAGTCTCATGCCCATGCTTATATAATCTTCATGCATTCTAGAGTGTTCTACTCTTCTCCATAGTCCTCGTGCATTCTCGAGGGTGCAACAGTTACAACAGTTACCAACTCTGATACATCCGAAACATGCCACAGTTTTCTAACATTTCATAACACTGTAAATTATTAGGCATACAATCTATCTATCTATTGCCAGACGCCTTAATTCCGTAAGTGGTGGCCACATACAAATCATCTCCATGTCGCCCTGTCCTCTGCCATTTCACTGTCAGGTTCCCTGCTCACACCTCCCTCTCTCATAAACCTCTCAACTCCATCCCTCCATCTCATCCTTGGCTTCCCCCTCCCTCTCTCCCCCTCCACCTCACTCACATGCACTCTCCTCATCGGTCTTTCACTCTCCATCCTCGCCATATGGCCAAACCACCTCACTGCATTTCTCCTAATGCTTCCTATCACATCCATATCCACACCATAATGCTCCATCACATTCACATTTATCAGTCTGTCTGTCCATGTGAGTCCATATGCTCCTGTCAAATAACTCATTTCCACTGCTCTCACTCATGAATTCTGTTCCTCCAACAAGGTTCAAACTTCACTTCCATACGTTAGAGTTGGTATCTCAATACTGTCACGTAGTAACTTTTTCACTTCAACACTCACTTCTCTGTTTCTTATCACTGCTTTCAAGGAACCAGCAACCTTTCTTCCTTGTTGTACTTTTTCAAACACTTCACCCTCCAAACTTCCATGATCCATCTTTACTCATCACACTACTCAAGTACTTAAACGCACCCACATTTTCCATTTCCTCCTCAACTAACCTTACTGTACATTCAGTGACTTCACCTCTCTTGAAGACCATAACTTTACTCTTCACTACATTCACCTTTAGATTCCGTTTCTTGCACAAGCAATGAAGCAATGAAGAAAGTTAAATCGGGGAAAGCCCCAGGAATTGATGGAGTGTGTGGTGAAATGCTGAAGCATGGGGGAGAGATAGTAGTAGAATGGATGTGGAAGATGTGCAGATTGGCCTGGGAGGAAGGTAGAGTCCCAGAGGATTGGAAGTCAGGTTTAATTATTCCTTTGTACAAAGGAAAAGGGGAAAAAGAAGTGTGTGGTAATCATAGGGGCATTTGTCTTCTTAGTATAATAGGAAAAGTGTATGGTAGGATACTGATTGACAGAGTTAGAGAAAGAACAGAGAAATTAGTTGGAGATGAACAGGGAGGCTTTAGGAAAGGAAGAGGTTGTGTAGATTAGATACTCATTCTTAGATCTTTAGTGGAAAAGTTTCTAGAGAAGGGAAAGAAGTTGTATGCGGCTTTCATGGATTTGGAGAAAGCATATGACAGGGTGGATAGGCAGGGATTGTGGAAGGTGTTAAGAATATATAGAGTAGATGGGAAGTTGTTGAATGCTGTGAAGAGTATTTACGATGGTGCGAAGGCTGCAGTGCGTGTGGATGGTGAACTAAGTGAATTTTTCTCTTTGAAAGTTGGTTTGAAACAGGGATGTGTCATGTCTCCATGGTTGTTCAATCTGTACATGGATGGGGTAATAAAAGAGGTACAAGGTAGGGTAGTGGATGTTGGAGTGGCCCTGGTGAGAGAGGACAGTGTTTGGAAACTCCCTATACTGTTGTTTGCAGATGATACTGTGTTGTTGAGTGAAGACGAAGGGGAGCTGCAAGGCTTGGTGGATGAGTTTGAGAGAGTGTGTAAGAAACGGAATCTAAAGGTGAATGTAGGGAAGAGTAAAGTAATGGTCTTTGAGAGAGGTGAAGTTAGTGAATGTACAGCGAGGTTGGATGGTTTGGAATTGGAAAATGTGAGTACGTTTAAGTACCTGGGTAGTGTGATGAGTAAGGATGGAGGTTTGGAGGGTGAAGTGCTTGAAAGGGTACAGCAGGGAAGAAGGGTTGCTGGTTCTTTGAAAGCAGTGATAAGAAACAGGGAAGTGAGCATGGAAGTGAAAAAGTTACTACATGACAGTATTGTGATACCAACTCTAACGTGCGGAAGTAAAGCTTGGACATTGTTGGAAGGACACAAGTCAAGAGTGACAGCAGTGGAAATGAGTTATTTAAGAGGAGCCTGTGGAGTCACGTGGAGAGACAGGCTGACGAATGAGGATATAAAGGAGCGTTGTGGTGTATATGTGGATGTGATAGGAAGCGTTATGAGGAACACACTGAGGTGGTTTGGCCATGTGGAGAGGATGGAGGGTGAAAGACTGACGAAGAGAGTGTATGTGAGCGAGGTGGAGGGGGGAAGAGGGAGGGGGAGGCCGAGGATGAGATGAAGGGATGGGGTGGAGAGGTATATGAGAGAGGGGGTGTGTGAGTTGGGAGCAGGGTAGTGAAATGGCGGGGGACAGGGTGACTTGGAGGCAATTTGTTTGCGGCCACCCCAAACGGGATTGAGGCGTCTGGCAATAGATAGATAGATAGATTCTTGCACACTCTCCCAAACTCATCCACCAAGCCTTGCAGCTCCCCTTCGTCTTCACTTAACAACACAGTATCATTTGCAAACAACAGTACAGGGAGTTTCCAAACACTCCCCTCTTTCACTAAGGCTGCTCCAATATCTGCTGCCCTACCTTGCATCTCTTTTATAACTCCATCCTTGTTCAGATTGAAGAGCCATGAAGACATGACACATTCCTGTTTCAATCCAACATTCAGGTAGAAAAATTCACTCAGTTCACTATCCACATGCACTGCAGCATTAGCACCCTCATACATACTCTTCACAGCATTCAACAACTTCCCATCTACTCCATATATTCTCAATACTTTCCACAGTCCTTGTCTATCTACCCTGTCATATGCTTTCTCCAAATCCATGAAACCCGCATACAACTTCTTTCCCTTCTCTAGAACTTTTCCACTAAAGATCTAAGAATGAATATCTGATCTACAGAACCTCTCCCCTTCCTAAAGCCTCCCTGTTCTTCTCCAACTAATTCCTCTGTTCTTTCCCTAACTCTGTCAATAAGTATCCTACCATACACTTTTCCTCTTACACTAAGACAAATGCCCCTATGATTACCACACACTTCTTTTTCCCCTCTTCCTTTGTACAAAGGGATAATTATACCTGACTTCCAATCCTCCGGGACTCTACCCTCCTCCTGGGCCAATCTGCACATCTTCCACATCCATTGTACTACTGTCTCTCCCCCATGCTTTAACATTTCACCACACACTCCATCAATTCCTTGGGCTTTCCCCAGTTTGACTTTCCTCATTGCTTCCATAACTTCTATCCTACTGATTTCTTCCTGTCTTCTCACCTCACTCCTTCTCCCAGTCATTCCCCAGCCACTTATACTCGCATTACTTTCATTCTCTATGTTCAACAATTCCTTAAAGTGTTCTCTCCATCTGCTCACTTTTTCTCTCTTCTCCACTAGTAATCTATCATTTTTATCTTTCACTCCCCTGCTAACTTCACTGCCACCCTGTCTTACTCTCTTCACCTCTTTCCAGAACATTTTCTTAGTCCCTCCACTTTACACTCAAATTCCTTCCAAATGCCTCATCCACACTCTTCTTACTCTGTCTTACTAATCTTTTCACCTCTTTCTTCCTTTCTACATCTAACTCTCTCTTCTGCCTCTCAACTTCTTCCACGTCCCTATTTCTCATCCATTCATTGTATGCTTCCTTCTTTTGTGCCACAGCCTGTCTCACCTCGTCATTCCACCACGCTGTTCCTTGCATCCTCAGTCGTCTTCTCTTCACCTCACACACCACATCACATGCTGCACATATTTCTTTTGTGAATATCCTGCACACACCTTCCATTTCCCCCATCTGCTCCAATCTATATTTACCTAATTGCTCCTCCACTTCTCTCTTATATTCTGCCTTTTTCTCATCTTGTAACCTTTCCACTCTCCTTACATACAAACTGAAAGAATTTACTCAATTTAACAATCACATAAGTAAAACAATATAGAGAAAATGAGCACAAAAAATAATGCATAACTTACAAATTAAGTATCCTCACAAAAAGCAGGCTAACTAGCAACTCTGACTCGTACCGGAACTACAACAAACATCGGGAATTCTCCAGAACACTCTGGTTAGAAATTCAGCTTCTCAACAATATTTAATATTCAAGGAATCCTTAAATCAAGGTAAACTACCAGGTATTTGAAAGAAAGCAAACATTGTTCCCATATTCAAAAAATGAAACAGACAGAATCCACTCAGCTACGACCAGTATCTCTGACCAGTGTTGTACACAAGGTATTAGAAAAGCTAATAAGGAAAATTTGGATAAACCGTCTGGAATAATACAGTTTGATAACAGAAAGACAATTCGATTAAAAAAAAAAAAAAAAGGAAAATCACGTGTTCAGATCTATTAAGTTATTGTGATAGAGTTGGAGAAACATTACAGAAAAGAAAGGGATGGGTGGACAGTATCTATTTAGATTTTAAGAAAGCATTTGACAGAGTACCGCGCCAAAGACTTTTATGGAAACTGTACCATCAAGGAGAATCCAAGGTAATCTGTACTGTTGGATGCAGGATTTTCTCAGAAAAAAAGGAAATGAGAACGTTACTAAGGGGTAATTACTAATCATGGAGGGAAGTGACTAGTGGAGTTTCACAGCGCTCATTGCTGGTACCAATTATGTTTTTAGTGTATATAAATGATATAGACAGGAACACTGGAAATGGAAGCTATCTAATTATGCTGGCTGATGATGCAAAAATACACAGACTCTTGCAGAAAGCTACAAGAAGAACTAAAAAAGCTTCATGAATGGAGCAACAGACTGCAAATGTAATTCATTGTGGAAAATGCCATGTAATTATGTTTGGCAAAAGTGGAAAAAGACCAGATTGGGATTATAAGCTAGGAAGTTCAACCCTACAAATATAAGAAACGGAGAAGGACCTGAGAGTGATTATCAATAACAGACTATCTCTGGCTGGCCGCATAAATGAGAAGGTACGAAATATGCACGCACTGCTTGCTAATATGAGAATACCATTCACATATATAAATGAAGACATTCTGAGAAAGATAATAACATCATTCATCAGACCAACCCTGGAATATGCATCAGTGGTCTGGAATCCTCATATAAAAAAATACATAGATAAGACTGAAAATGTACAAAGGACTGCTACAGCATGGGTACCAAGCTTCAAGGATCTAAGCTATGAAGAAAGACTAGGAAACCTGAACCTACCAACATTACAAGAGAGAAGGAAAAGGGGAGATATGATTACTCTTTATAAATGCATCTCAGGGAAAGAGAAAATAGACATAAATGGGTATATAACCTATGGGGAGGCATCAGGAAGAGGACACTGCAAAAAACTGTATCAAATAAAAAGTGACAGAGACTTACGGAAATCAGCTTCCCAATTGGGGCAAATGATCAATGGAATGCAATACCCAATGAAATGGTGTGTGCCAATACTATTCATAAATTTAAGGATATGTATGATAACAACACAAATTTAATACACTGGACAGTATGAGCTTGACTCATTTCTGTAAAGATACAGTTAGGTAAGAAGACACACACACACATGCACTCAGATGCAGGCGGTTACATTATCGTCTCGCTAGGTGGTCGATAACTATAAAGTTCAGCATATATCCAATCCTACGGTCACAAGCAACAGAGAATGTGATGCATAAGCAGTGACGTTTGGGCGATGTGTATTGGATAAATGCCAGTCAGCTCAAGAACAATACATGCGACAGAACAATACAAAGGCAAAAAATGGTGGAAGATCCTTCTAGCATGGCCAGAATTGGGCGAATTTTGCACACCCTGTCATTGGGTAAGGATCCCACATTGGGCGAAAAGTGCAGGACCCGTAGTATGGCAAGGTTCTCTCTAATGTGCCATTTACCTCCCAAAGACAGGTGTGGCTATGAGGTCGTCCATGATCCAGTAGTCCTATATGGCGTGCTTTTTTATGTGTGCCACCAACATGGTCAAAGGTAACCACACGTAAAATTCACCGACTTCAACAGGATACCGTTCCATCATGTTGGCTCTTGTCATAAGAGGGGAGGTCAAGCCAGTGTAGGGAGATTTTCTGATGATACTGATCTTGTGCCTAGGTATCCCATTATGGACAATGAAAGAAATGCCGTGAAAAATCCATGATGCAAGAGTTGCATGTCCTCAGAAAATGTGCCCAAAAACATGCCTGAGGATCATGAAATGCAGCCTCTGTGGACTGAAACCCGTTCCCCTCTTTTCACACAATAATTTTGATTGTCCTTACACTTTGCTTGTGGGAACTGGTGCAATGGGCTCGTGCATCACGTATACCTCGTCCACAGACATGCGTAAATCTCTGTTATTATCTAGGAGTCTGTATTCTCCTTTGTAATTTAAGTGTACTGTCATTTGTGTCGAGGCTTATGAGAGAGGATGGATTCTTTTTCCTTACTAATTTTGCATGGGACACCCTCTTATATGCTTGTGTGTCATTTAAATAGCTTTAACTATGATGTATACGTAATCATAGACGAGATCCTAGCACCTTAAGAACTACAACGTCTCATTAATTTTAATCAAGAGTAACACCAAAGAATATAAACTGATTCTTGGAATGAGTATGCATCGCGAAAAATTTGATGGAGGCTATAATCCCGTATATTTAAAAACTACGAAATTTAATAAAATCATCTACCAGTTGTAAGAATCCCCCTTTCACGCCCTCCCCACCAAAAAAAAAATATATATATATATATATATATATAATATTGTTATAATATCTAGGTGGCTAACATACACGTACATTTTTGAGTAACAGTATCTGCCAACCCTCTAATATTCACAACAAGTAAAAGGAAATTGTAGCCAGAGTTCCACACTGAATAAAAGCCTGCTGTCCAGTGCTGAGTTGGTAGTTCAAAACTTTGTTGGACTGAAGAGAAAACAATGCACATTAATATTATTATTTTTGCATTCTATATTCTCATTTTGTTTCCTTCATTATAACTTGTCCCATATTTTTTCTCTTTTGTATCTTATTGCACACAGCTAAGTGGCACAATAACAATTTTGTGGTTATACTTCCTTTCTATGACACTTTTCATGACTAGCAACAAATTATCATAGCCACAGCTTAGCATTCCAGATGGAGAGGTTATAACATTAGGCCAAGTTAATGCAAACAGAATAGATTAACCTTTTCGCGCACTATGATGCAATGCAAATCATAGTCCTTGCAATCGGAAGAGTAACCGATGATGCAGAATGATGCAACTTCCCTATAAATGATCATAGAAACTTTTCCTATGGCTGAAACTGCGTCAAATTTTGGTCAGTCAAAGGTGAGGGTGGCCAGGTCTGAGGGAAATATATGACAACACCTACTAGCTTATCGAAGGAAAAGCGGCCTATTTTTAGCTGTGTCCTCTTGGCAGTCAGTCTAGGAAGGTGTGCGAGCACCCGGTCGGCCATCATATTCCTCGTTTTCTATTACTGCACCGACCATACCTTACGAATACTATAGTGATAGTGGGCTATATATATAATGCAGTGTGCTTGTGAAGAAGGTTTATAAGTGTTTCTGATATTTTTTTCAGAGACATCTATTTTTGAAATTTCGTAACTGATTTTGACCATTCCCCTCCTGTACACTGAAGCTACGAATGCAGGCAGGGGTTCATCAGAGGAGGAGTATTTGAAATACTAGTTCGGTGGGAAGGAAAGAGAAGAATCTAGTGATAGTGAATGTGACAGTGAATTTGGTGAGGAGGAGAGAGTGAGGTAGAGGAAAGGGAGAGGAAAATCCTTCCCCAGGGGAATAGATAAACCCAAAGCCGCGGTCAAGGCTGCGGTAATTAGCACTACAGGCAGTAGCACCATCACTACCACCACGCCTATCACCACTACCACTACTGGTCTTACCACTTGCTATCACCACTGCCACCCTATCACCACTGCCACCACTGGTCTTACCACTTGCTATCACCACTGCCACCCTATCACCACTGCCACCACAGGTCCTACCACTGCTGTCACCACTGCCACCCTAGCACCACTGCCACCACCGGTCCTACCACTGCTGTCACCACTGCCACCCTATCACCACTGCCACCAATGGTCTTACCACTTGCTATCACCACTGCCACCCTATCACCACTGCCACCACCGGTCCTACCACTGCTGTCACCACTGTCACCACTCCTATCACCACTGCCACCACCGGTCCTACCACTGCTGTCACTACTGCCACCACTCATCACCACTGATACCACCGGTCCTACCACTGCTGTCACCACTGCCACCACTCATATCACCACTGCCACCACTGGTCTTACCACCGTTATCACCACTGCCACCCTATCACCACTGCCACCACCGGTCCTACCACTGGTGTCACCACTGCGGTGGGTCAATCGGTAGAGGGTTGGTCTGCAGTCCTGACGGACCCGGGTTCAAATCCCGCTGAGGCAGGGAACAGTTTAAGGATTTGAATTTCATAAAATCAGACTTTACTGATCTACCAGAAGACCCACCGACATATCGTAAAAATACCCCCGCTAATACCAATACATCAGTCCTATATGAGACAGCCCTAGCATGTATTCAGTATGGACGATGGGTGTTAGCACCGACGTGGTGACATGTAGAGGTGTACAGTACGTAGGAGGACTACTGGGCCTTGAAATCAGGCTGTGAAGCCTATGCCCAGAGTCGGTCACATAAAAAAAAAAAATGCCACCACCGGTCCTATACCTTTCTCAGGAAACATGAGGGAGAGAATTTTACAAAGCCTCGGGATTCTGGACCTTCCTCCTTTCCTCTTCCGTTTTCTTTCCTCTGTGTGAAAGGAGGAAATTGAAAGTAAATGAGAATAAGAGTAAAGTGATGAAGTGTACGAGGTTGATAGATGGTAGGGGGATGAATATAGTTTTGAATGGTGAGTTGCTTGAGGAGGTAGATTGTTTTAAATATCTAGGGTCACATGTTGCTGTGGATGGAAGAATAGATGCAGAAGTGAAGTTTAGAATAAATGAAGTAGGAAAGGTGCTGGGAGGAATGAAAAAAGTGTTTAAATGTCGTTCGCTTAGAATGGATGTAAAGAGAAGGCTGTATGAGGGTGTTGTGGTACCGTCTTCATTATATGGGGCTGAAACATGGAATATGGGTGTAGCAGAGAGGAAAAGTTTGAATGTAATGGAGATGAGATGTCTGAGGAGTATGTGTGGAGTGACGCGTATGGATCGGGTGCGAAATGATGAAGTGCGAAGGAGAACTGGAGTTGTTCGGGAGATGGCTGGTAGAGTTGAGCAGAGGGTGTTGCAATGGTTTGGACATATGGAGAGAATGGATAATGAGCGATTGGTGAAAAAGATAACTAGATCTGATGTGAGAGGTGTAAGGCTGAGAGGAAGACCACGAATAGGATGGATGGACAGTGTGAAGAGAGCGCTGGATGCGAGAGGGATGTCTGTTGAGCAAGGAAGAGTGGCTGTGCGTGACAGAAATAAATGGAGAGAAATTGTGAATGAATAAGTGATGACGGAGCCCTAAGGGGATATTCTCCCGCATTTGGTCTGATCAGCTAGTCAGGTCAGGTGTGGGTAAGGGGATGGGTCTGTTATGATGTGGCAGGGGTAAACCAGTTCTGCTGTCGGGCCCTGCTGCGGATGTCACTGATTGCATTGCCCAGTTGACCCTTGTGCGGTGTGGTGCGGTGAGGATCTGTCCGTTCTCCCCTTTGGGGCTAAGATGCAAATGAATGTGTTTGAATGGATGAGTAAATGGAGAGTGAGTCGTCCTGTCTCGGCTACCTCCCTTTCCTTGGGGGAAGCAGCCTAGGTATATAGATAGATAGATAGACACACACACACACACACACACACACACACACACACACACACACGACGCTTAAATAATAAAACAATGTGTAGCCTCTATTTATCTGTCAGTGTCCTGATATCGGTCCATATGAGGAGGGATGGAGGATGGGAGTGGCCCGGGTCGGAATGTGGGGAGGGGTTGGGTAAGGAAGCCAATGAAATAGCCATGAAAGATGAAGACAAATTATTTTATTTTATTTTATTGTTTAATTACTATTCTTTGTGAAAAAAACATAAACTGATTTACAATAGTATTACTGATCGAAGGGTCAACAGTAGCATTTCCTTTATAAATATTCATTATATTCTAAAATTTACATCGAAAATACAATCTCTCTCTCTCTCTCTCTCTCTATCTATCTATCTATCTATCTATCTATCACTCGATATTCATGTCTCCCTCATCTAAACCTTCTTCTTCACTGGTGGAATCCCCCTCCCCCCATCCTGTTAATCCGAGCCCTCCTCTTCCCTAGACTACTCAGCTATCACTATGAAAAAGCATACACACACACACACACATACACACACACACACACACACACACACACACACACACACACACACACACACACACACACGACGCTTAAGTAATAAAACAATGTGAAGCCTCTGTTTATCTATCAGTGCCCAGTAGGGGCGCACCAAGGAATTTTCTAAGGGGGGGGGGTCCCCATTTGCCAGTTTCCTGAGGTTTACATATAAGTTTTATAGTTCTAAGTTGTATATATATATATATATATATATATATATATATATATATATATATATATATATATATATATATATATATATATATATATATATATATATATATATATATATATATATATTCTGATAGAATGATAGAATTTTTGGTAGGTCGTCAGTTATTTAAACAAACATGTTTGTTTATATTTATCGTTTTAACAAAGTAACAAAGAACAAGCCATTCAGTCTCAACCCTATTCTGTCCAGATTTCTAATCACGGCACAAAGACGGAGAGAAACAAGGGACAGGTGAAGTGGGAAGTCCTTAGGGAGAGGGAAGGAATGTTGGGTAAGGAAATAGAGGTCATAGTGGAAAAGGAATTGCCGATCCCAGCTCAGGTGTGTGTGTGTGTGTGTGTGTGTGTGTGTGTGTGCAAATGTTGTGTATGTGGGCAACACAATGTGCGACACAACAACACAACACAACACAACGTGCGTCACCACAACACAACGTGCGACACCACAACTGAACGCAACACAACGTGCGACACTGCAACACAACACGACACAACGTGCGACATCACAATACAACACAACACAACGTGCGACACCACACCACAACATAACACAACACAACAGAACGTGCGACACAACAACATAACACAACACAACGTGCAACACCACGACACAACACAACACAACATGCGACATCACAGTACAACACAACACAACGTGCGACACCACACCACAACATAACACAACACAACACAACACAACACAACATAACACAACACAACATAACACAACACAACATAACACAACACAACACAACGTTCGACACAACAACACAACACAACATAACACAACACAACACAACACAACACAACATAACACAACACAACATAACACAACACAACATAACACAACACAACAACACAACACAACACAACATAACACAACACAACACAACACAACACGACGTGCGACACCACAGCACAACACAACACAACGTGCGACATCACAATACAACACAACACAACGTGCGACACCACACCACAACCAGGCTTGGGTTCGAGTACATTTTTCTGTACTCAAGTTCAAGTACGATTACATTACGGTATCACGAATCCAAGTACAAGTACAAGTACTCCGTTTTATAGCCGAACACGAGTCCAAGTACGAGTACATTTGTACTGTCCTCGAATCCAAGTACGAGTTCATTTTACTGATTTAACCTCAATTGCTTCAGCTGTTTATTGTGTGTATGTAGGTATATAATGTCCAGGCAGCTGTTCTTCGCTCCTTGCTAACATATTAAATGTAGTTTATCAGGAGTTAGTGGGCGTGGCTGTAATACCACTTGACCTCAGTGACTCACCAACCCAGGCCACCTGGCCTCTCCAAGGACACACCATTGTTACCCTCACCACTTTTATATATCATGGTTGTACTCGAAAGTACTCGTAAAATTGTCGAGTACTTTGGGTCCGAGTACAAATACAAGTACAAGTACTACGGAAATTTTAAACCCGAGTACAAGTACAAGTACAAGTACATTATATTGTGTACTTAAGTACGTGTACGAGTACGAGTCCATGTACTCGGACCCAAGCCTGACCACAACATAACACAACACAACATAACTAAAAAAAAAAAAAAAAAAGTTGCATCCAAAAACAGGAACCACAGTTCATATTGACCTGTGAGCATAGCGGGTCACTTATACCCAATCATTCAGTGTGTGTGTGTGTGTGTGTGTGTGTGTGTGTGTGTGTGTGTGTGTGTGTGTGTGTGTGTGTGTGTGTGTGTGTGTGTGTGTGTGTGTGTGTGTGTGTGCCTCTTGCCCTCAGGCCTTGTCCCTGGCCAGCCTGTATTCCCACAGGTCGTTAAATCAGATGCCTTCGGCCTTTGACAGTGACTTTGGAGTAAAATAGACGATATTCTACCCTCGTTTTTCCTGAGACAGACTATACCACTGCTGTCACCACAGCCACCCTATCACCACTGCCACCACTGGTCTTACCACTGCTATCACCACTGCCACCACTCCTATCACCACTGCCACCACTCCTATCATCAATGCCACCACTGGTATAACCACTGCTAACACCATTGCCACCACTCTCACCACTCATCATCAATGTCATCACTGGTATAACCATTGCCACCATTCCTATCACCCCCCCCCACACACACACAGACACACATCATAAATACTCACACACACACACACACACAGGCTGTGATAGTACCTTTCCTCCTCTCTGCAACTCCATCTCCTCTCAAGAAACACAGCAACACTGCTAGAGGACGTGAGTAACCAGCTTATTTGTCTAGTTTTTATATTATTGTATCTTAAGGTATAAAATGTGTGTTTACTATATATTCTCATAGGGATAATGTGGTGCATTTCATTGCTATTCTCTCAGTTATTTTACTCGTAAAGTATAGGTCGCATCAAAAATCCGAAGAAAGCACGATCAAGCTGATGATTTCTTATGCATACTTTTGTAGAGCAAAGTAACCTATGTGCGCAAGTAATTATTCTGGGAAAAGTTATGAAAGACGAACACCCTCAGCCTACAGGCCGGAGCATACGTGCTGTTACCGCGGAACCCATCATAACTTTTCAAAATTCATTTTCTCAATAACAATAAGGGTTATAACCCTGCAAATTATATCATGGGCTTCCTTAACCTTTGGGCTACAAAACAAGATATAATTAACATTTACGTTTGTAACAGTGTCACTAATAACATATGAAATAATAAACAAATCAGACATTTTTAGGCAATTTTTGTAGTTTTTTTTTCGATTTTATCGAAAAGTATTGGACGTATCATATCGCAACCTAGCTCATTTGAAAGTTCGTGAAATTCTGCATATAGACATGTCCTCTACAACTGCGCATCACAGGAAAAATTTTCCACAGTGATGTTGGGAAGTTGTTGGAAACTAGTTGTCACCTGAATAAGGTTTATTCTCACTTCATTTCTGAACGTTTATTTATGATTTTTTTGTTTTTGTTTTTTTTGCTTATCTGATAGTATAAACATCAGCGAAGATGATGGGCTACGATTTATAACAATATAAGCCATAGAATTTTTGTTTCCTTCCCGCATGAGCGGAGGCAGCCTGAGCGGGGTTTAGGTTCTTTGGGGGGGCATTGAAACTTACTGGCAACTTACGGTGCGCGAGAGGGTTAACTGGTCTCTTTCCCGTGAGAAACCCTGGATACGTCTTTGTTTCGGTGAGAGAAAAACAGTGGAGAGTACTGTCTATAGAACCAATGGCTGATGACTCTACCATAGCAAGCAATTAACTGGACAGGATTTATTACCAGAAAACATCCAAGGCATCGAAAAGATAGCCCTATGTGATGAACAGACAATAAGTGGAATTAACATCATACTTTTTTTTTTTTTCGATCATTCTTGCTGCCACCAGAAAATTTCACTCAGGAGACAATTTTCAGACTGAGGGGTTAATCATAATTTTCTTAACAAAGGGGTTAAATTATAGCCTCGATTAGACACAATTTTCATTACTAGAGTTTTTCCAAAGACTACATGAAACTGTCCCTTCATTAGCTAAAGGAAATGATAAATTACATCCTTGTGGTGTCGAGGAATTATAATACATTCTGCCTGAAAACTTTAAATGTATTGTGCAGGTACAGCATGTTGGTTCACTTGCCGTACAGTCCTGACGGTGCCCGGGTGCTGCAAGTGGCTTCCTGGACCCCCACATCAGGTCTACACTATCTCACACCTCCCACCCTTTTCCCGGAGAAATACACCAAGTAATGTGTACAGATTACTGGCCATTTCAGAACTGGAGTATCTTATGTACTCTGCTGAAATTACTGGGCATTACAAAACTGGAAAAATATAAGTAATATATTCAGATTACTCACGTATATGGACTGGGCTATACTGATTTTATTCTAACCCGACCTAAAGTTGTCATCTCTCCATCTTCTGTGCTTAGGTGTAACAAGAGATTAACATTAGACTATAGTGCTGGTCATGAGAAAGTGTTATGGAAATGAAGTAGAGCCCTAGCTTTGTATTTTTCAGCATCTGAGTTATGTGAAATATATTGCAAAAGGCTGAAAATCTAGTGCAGATTAATGTAAAACAGTTATAACTTGTAACTTGGATTACACATGTTATAGACAATGGAATCAAAGAGAACATCGAGCCGAGAAACAATTACTTAAATGAAATTAATATTAGTAATCCAGTAATAATCAATTATAAAATTTATCATGGAGTACCTTTGCTTGCTTTGAACTATATGCAATAGCTTTTATTCCTATAGGATTATCATAAGCTGAATAAAAAGTCACTTCCACCCTAATGTTGCACTGCAACTTCCTTACATTCAGAATATTACATTATTTTTGGCAGTTTCCATGGTGCGATGATAAACGTGACAGCGTTTACATATGAACCCTTCTGGAGAGAGTCCATTGAGGGCAACACCACCAGGTACTCAGGCACTGACTACAACCAGCTGGTTGCGGTTGGCCAGGCCCTGAATTTTACTTTCCATGTCCTTCCATCACGCAACGCGAACGAGGTGAGGATTATATACTTGTATACAGTCAAAATTTTGCTGTCACTATCTGTTGCTGTTGTAAATTAATTTGAATATTACATCCGAATATAATATCAGCATCGTGTTGCAATACAGCCCACTCACTTTCTTGTGTGATATGTTGGCGATTATTTGAAATGCGATCTCCACAGAAACTACATTGTTTTTCACAAAATTCATGTTCAGAAAGTATTCACTGCAAGGGTTAGGATTTGATCTCATTTTGCTTGCTACTGTTAGAAACCAAATTTCAAATAAGATCTTAACCCTTTTAAGGTGATATTCAAACTTGATTCAGCTCCAGCATATCAGTGTTCTACAGTATCATCCTAGATGAAATGTGTAATCGTACTGAAACAGGACTTTAACATCTCCACTGCCCTCGGTGATGATCGATGTCGATTAATGCAAACTGTCGCTGGCATCGGTCTCGTCAGTGCCACCTAAAACTGCATGATAAGCCCCAGGGATTGCCTATTTGGTGTCTTTTATGAATCCCCAGGGTGTACATAGATAATTTCAGTCATAGTGGACCACTGTTTGTGAGTGACGTTTTTTCTTAATTTGATATGCACTGATGCGTTTCTTTCGACTCTATTGCTGTTTAGATATTGTAACATCCCTCCCCACACTGCCACAGGCTCCAACAATAATAGTTCAGTACAGGAAGGACGTTGGCCAATGAGATGTTCTTCCTATGGTCAGCCTTTCGGTGTACAGCACACAGGTTCATCGGAGGTGAAAATAAACACTGTCATTATTTTCCCAAATAATTCCACTTAATCCTTTCCAACTTCATTTCACTGTTCTCACAAGCACTGGAGCTATGCAAACTTTAATAACTCCAATTACACTTAATGCTCAACAACACTTCACTGTTTTCACAAGTACCGAAAATATACAAACTGCACTGCACTGACACTTAATGCCTGCCAACAACACTTCACTATTTCCACAAGCACTGCACTGACACAGAACTACACTCAAACTGAACTGAAAACCAACTGAACTTCCCATAGTCTCTTTCAAGCAACAAGTCATTCACACTGATCTGGGTGCCTGGTCATTGTCGTATCTACGGCAATGAGCAGGCTGACTTACTTGCAAAGTCGGCTGTAGAGCTCGGGGAGACTTGGGACGTTCCTCGTGATCTACGGTCGAGTCTCTCTCTCGGAAAGAAATCAATAAATCTTCTGTGGCAAGGTCAGTGGACCAGACTAAATATTCCAACTTGTAAGCCGTACCTGGGCGACTGGGACACTGCCAACCGCCCTAGTCGCCTGGAAGAAAAAGTGTTGGCACGGTTAGGGCTTAATGCCACCATTTTAACTCACATGAAACCATATATGCAAAAACGCTTCCCACCGCAGTGCGACATCTGTAATGCGGTGTTATCTATCAGTCATATCATCCTGCGCTGTCGGCGATTTATTCGTGAACGTGCTTCACTTATAAATTACTGCGGTACAGGAGACGTTCCCTTCACCCTTTCCACCATCCTGGGTGATGGGGACATTGTTATGACTGATAAATTGATGGCTTTCTTGAGAGAGACCGGACTGATCAGAGTGATGTGACTTTTTTACTGTGTGGTTATGGTTTTTATCAACGGTAAATATGTATATATTGTAATATTAATTAGGGTTGACAGTTGACATATTTTAAATAGTTCCTCCTCCCACTGATCTATTTCTAATATAGATGTCCCCTACATTAAGCCAAGTTCCTCGCCTGACAGTCACCAGCTGATGAGTGCAAGTGTGCAATATAGGAAGGTATTGGGCACTTGCAGTCGATGGTGGTCTGCTGGGCGAGGTTCTTCACTTATTGTATAAATTATGTAAATACATTATACCATCTTGCTTAAGTTATTCTAATTAGGGACGACAGCTGACGTATATGGAAATGTTCCTGACTCGTCTGGTTCCCTTTCATATATTGATGTCCCCTATATTAGGTTGTGCCTCGACTGACAGACACCAGGTGATGAGTGCAGGTATGTAGTGTAGAAAGGCATTACATATCTGCAGTCGATGGTGTTCTCTTGGTCGAGGCTTTTTTACTATTAGTGTAGGTCTAGTTATTTGTCTCTTAGGACTTAGTATAGGTTAGCGATTTGTCTGTTAGGTGGTTAGTTTTAGGGTATTTAGATTAGGTATTTTTTATTATAAGTAATATAAGGTTAAAAATAAAAAATAAATAAAAAAAAAATAATTAAATAAAAAAATTATTATTATATATATATATATATATATATATATATATATATATATATATATATATATATATATATATATATATATATATATATATGTACGTGTGCATGAAAGTGTGTATGTTCATATTCATGGATGTGTGTATGTATGTATGTACGTATATATAGATGTTCGTATATATATGTATATATGTGTCAATGTATATACATATATATATATTTTTGCCTTAATGACCAGGGGCTCCGGCCTCAGTGGTCGATAGGGAAAAAAATAGCCTCTTATCCATCCTTATAAGCTTGCATTGTTCGAGAAACTTCTAGCACAAACTCGATGGGGCAATAGCTAACAGTTACCAACTAGGAGACATCGAAACATGCCAGAGTTTTCTTAGTTCTTATATTTCATAACACTGTAAATTATTTTGCATACAAACTTAATTTCAGTTACATAATTTAACAATCACGTAAACAGAACATTATTGAGAAAAAAAGAGCATTAAAATTAATGCATAACTTACAAAGTAACTACACTCACAAACAGCAGGCAAACTGGCAACTCTGACTCGTACTGAAACCACTGTAAGTATCGAGAAGCGAGAGAAGCCTGTCGAACACCCAACTGGCAAATCTCGTTTCTTAACAGTATGTATCTCATTATTTATGATATTATTACATTTCCTTTCATAAAGTTTGGTACCGAAAGCAACAATTTATGTTTCATTCTATTTATTCCCTAATTGGTAAAAATAGAAAATAGAAAGAAAATTGCCTTACCTCATCCATATCCCTGGATAATGCTGGCTTTGTCCAAGGGATATTTTTTACTGTAAGAAGTTCTGCTCTCTCTCTCTCTCTCTCTCTCTCTCTCTCTCTCTCTCCCTGTCTCTCTCTCTCTCTCTCTCTCTCTCTCTCTCAACACAGTGGAGGTAAAGGAATAACTTCCCACCATCCCCCCGCTACTTTGTGGCATCATGCTTCTCGCACTTCACTTAAGTGTTGCATATCCTTCCATATTTTACTGACATTTCAAAGAGCACTATTTTCCTGAAGTGAATGCCTCTGTCCCTCCCCAGTAACAGAAGCTATAGCCTATAGCACCTAGTCCCCTTTCCTGTCCAGCTCTTACTTGCAGGAGTTGCCAGGTATTCTCAGTCGTCTTGTATTCAAATGATCAAATAAGGAACTGTCATCATTCTGTATTTCACTCTGCCTATAACCTCCAAACTTTATAATTATGTGTCCAATCCAGACATCTCAAAATAAATTGACGATTTGTTTTAGTTCTTCCAGGAACAATACATTATTATACTTGGAGCCTTTGGCTCGTACTTTAATATGCAGTAAAATAATCAGTTTCTTTCAAATTAGGAAGGGCATCTTGCTGGTAAGCTTTAAGGAATGTTACATTATAAATTTTAGTTCCAAACATTTCCCTGAAAGTTTTTATGGTAAAAATGACAGACGAGAAAAAATATATATCAATTCGGGCTTTCATTCCTGTATATTAATGTTACATTTACTTGCAGGTGACAGATCTGGTGCAGATTCGTAAATCATTCATGGCGACAGTGATGCATGGTGTTATTCCACAAGACCTAGAGAGGTGAAATTCTAAGCTAGGGTTGACCTTTGCACTGGTATTGATAATCCAGTTCAATTGCAGATAATTTTATGCAGCAAAGAAAAGCTATACATTGTCAAAAGACAGAGATAGTATATCTAATTTGAAACTGCCTTATGTCTTTTTAATTACAGATAATGTAAGTGATGAG
Organism: Coenobita brevimanus; assembly: GCF_032717465.1. NCBI lineage: Eukaryota > Metazoa > Arthropoda > Malacostraca > Decapoda > Coenobitidae > Coenobita > Coenobita brevimanus. Next base: position 6,242,178 of record NC_136985.1, on the reverse strand, counting down.
GAAAATAATTTTTACATTTTGCATTACTTGCTCTGGTGGAGTAACTAGATAATGAGCTTGTCATTGCACAAAAGTCAAGAACATTCTTCTACTGACTGCCTACAAATGTGGAACTGCATTCTGTATATATTGCCTCCTTTACTTGTTCACGGTAAGGACACTTCCTTTGGTTAGCTTATATTACTAAGCAAAATTAGTAAGCCTATGAAAGTCCATCTCATAAAGAAGGGGTTAGCCACGGGCTCGTTTAACTCAACTTTTAAAAAGAATCTCTTGTCAGCCGAGGAAAAAAAATGTCTCAGTACCAACATGTTATATTCTGGCAGTCCATCCAAGAAGGACTATATGTTCATCTGTGATAAGAACATATTATCTGCACCTAATTCTTGGTTATTTTCGTTTTTCCAACATAATAAAACAGAACTGGGAAGGATAGAAGGATAGGGAGATGATGATGGAGTTGTAAATAATATACTGTAGCTTCTTGTAGTCTGACAATGTTCAATAGTAAAGGAAATGATCTGGAGGGTATGCATGGAGCCATAGGCATACGGGGGCTGTTGATTTGGGGGGGGGGGGAGAATTCATCTTGCCCGAGAATTTTCCAGACTGTCATCCATGTGACTACGTCATCCACGAAACCGTATAACATCGAAACTCTTTCAAAAGCCCGTGTCAGCTGTAACGTACTAGCACAGCCAACAGAACTGCGGCGAAACCAGCAAAAAGAAGCACACAGAAATAGAAAAAATATAGGAATACTGACAACAAAACATTGTTTTCAACAGAGATTTACATCTCTTATTGTCATATTGAGACATAGCACACACAGTTGCATAAGAAAATATTGAGTTCAGTAATGCTAATTTTCGTAAATTAGCTGGGAGCTGAAAATCCAGTAATTCAAGACAGAATTATACTGGGAAGGCAGCACAAATATATGGAGTGGTTTGCATTTAGTCTGTGCTCTAACCTCTGAGTATTGGCACCTCTAGAGGAAATACTGCTTTCTTCCTTGCCTAGAAGCGAATATATCCACTATGTGGTCCAGAATCTTGCCAAGTGACAAATTTGTATAATGTCGCTCTACATTCAGTATGGCTACACTGTTCAGAAGTGCTTGACCCATTGTGCTCCTCAGATTATGTTTTCAAACGTCGGAGCACACTGAAACTGCGTTCTGCCTAACAAGACGTCACAGGAATGGTTGCCAGGATGCCGGCGGTCCTGTTAAACACTGGCAGCACGCGATGTACATCATTACTGTACAAAGTTTCCACAACACTGGCTGCAGTTGGCTGCGCCTCTGAGCCTGACTGGCGTGTATGATCGTGATGACATGTGGATGAATATTGTTTTTTCTGCCTTGATCAGGTCCTGATCAACACCATAGTGCGACACACTATACTGTATATCTCCTACTTATATCCCCTTAACCCGTTTGTTTTCTTGTTTATGTTATGTATGGTATATCCATTTCTGTCGTATTAAAATGCATTGTTCAAATTGTATACTGTGTTCAAGCAAAATTTCGTTTCAAGTATGGGTCTTGATCACTTGCCCAAATTTCTTTCATTTCTGTCCGAATCGGGGGGGATGACAGCCCCCTCCCCCACCACCCCAGCCTGTACGCCTATGCATGGAGCTATGGGAAGATGATGAAGCTGGAATTATTTAAAAAATCTATAATATTCCAGTACTGTTTCCAGATGGGACTTCAGTTTCGGCTGTAATAACAATAATAATAATAATAATAATAATAATATTATTATTATTATTATTATTATTATCTGCATTAGCGATGCTGATATTGTTTTCAATCTGTCCGCGTTTCTGACCGTCTGTCTGTGTTTCTCTTGGCACGAAACTGCTCAAGATATTCTTTACAAAATTTACAGGTCTGCGGTAGAGAAAAAAAGAAATCGATCACGAGTTCGAAATTGGTGAAAGTAGGTCAAACTCTGTGTGTCTGTTTCCATGATGACTTCCCAAGCACTCAAGATATCATAATAAAATTTTACAGGTGTGTAGTAGGGATGAAAATCTATGAAACTGAAATTGGTGAAAGTAAGAGGTCTGTGTGTCTGTTACCATGGTAACTTTGCAACCACTCAAGTTATCATCATAGAATTTTACAGGTATGTAGTAAGGTTGATGGCAAGCTGGTGATAGGGAGAGCTGGAGCTCCCGTTTCACCAGCCCTCAGGACTTGATCCTGACCATCTCCCTTTGCTGAACATTTTCAGTGCATTCATTGACATGGAGAGTAGGCCAGCATGCTCTCATAATACCTCTACCTTCAACTGTCTACACCACACTACATGCGCATAACATATCACACCTTCTATTCACTGTCTCTAGTAATGGCCGCTCCAATGTTACTATCAAATGAGGTGGTACCTCGGATTGCCACCACCGGCAGGGTAGGGCTGGCGGCACAGGGTCCTCCCGGTCGCCATCAAGTGACTGTGCCAGCAGCGACTGTTATTATTTCCGGGAATGGTCGTCAGCGAAGAGGTGAAAGTGCGGCCTTACTCTTCACCAAGATCTGTGGCCTTACCACAAATTTAAACTCAGTTCATTTTTTCCTTCAGTCCATATCCTCTTTGGCCCTTTTCCTCACAGAACCACAAATCTCACCCTCTACCGATATATCTCCATTTTGTTTTCCCGGTTACCATCTCCTTACAAACTTCCGTAACAAGGGCGGCACCTGTTCTTATATCAAATCCCAATATGCAGTTGACACTATTTTAACCCACCGCATCCCATTGATGTGAATAAAACGTCCACACGTTTTGTCACTGCCAATCCTGTTGACGTACATAAACGCGAATCAATTGCAAGGTCCCTAATTTGCACAATTTTCAATTTTCGCAAGTGATTTTTGGTACATATACACAGGACGCCTTCCTCTACAAGATGCCAGGCAGGGACAATGCCTTACCCAGCATTACCTCCCCCCCCCTGCATGCCATTGTCTCGGCAATTCACCTGTTACCAATGACCTGGCCAGTAAAGACATGTCGTGCCACAGTACGAAATTCATGGCCAGAGTGATTCCCCAATCAATGACAATGTGGAGGACAAACTTTACATAGCATTAGGGGAAGAAACAATCAGAAATGATGATCAGGTAATGTTGCCAAAAAAGGTCAGGTATGTTGATGTGTTTGGTGAGTGAAACAATGCTTAAACTGCCTATATTACTGTGTGAAAACTAATATACTCTCGTACTACATATAAATTCGTACCAAATAAATAAATAAATACCATTTCTGAGTGGTGTGGAATGGTTAACCTCCCATAGAACTCGTTTTCTTTGGAGCCAGCCTGATAGAAAACACAGTGAGGTGAGAAGGTACTTCTACCTGTATCAAGTATTTTAAACCTCAAGTGAGTGATTTCTCTATGAATTTTCGATGTTTCTCACCAAAAGCTGAGGTTTGAGCCAAAAATTTTTTTTTCCAAAAATGGTCAGGATTGGGGGGAGTCAGTGATGGAGAAGTGGTCGGGATGGGGCGGGTTAAACTTCACTTCATCCAGTTTTGATTACTCTTTATATAAACTAAATTGTCATAATATTACCAAATATATTTGTGTAGTTTATCGCTCCCCAGTGTTTCTTCGGAACCCAGTGTATTTGATTCCATATCCACTCAGTTGAGTAACCTTAACCTTGCCCTTACCACCGAAATTACCATTTTGGGTGATTTTAACATAGATAATGTTGAATGGTTATTGCATTCTGCCAGGACTGATGACGCTGGTCTAGAGTGCGAGCTGTTTGCAGAATCATTTAATCTCACCCAGCTGGTAAAGCAACCAACCAGAATACCTGATAATCCTGACCATAATGCCCATCTCTTGGATTTATTCTTGACAAATAATCCAGATCAATACAGGATAGAGGTACTATCACCACGTGGATCCTCTGATCACAATCTCATCAAAGCCTCATTAGTTAACCCTCCCACACCTTCCCGTTCTGAACCTGTCAGGGTGACTCGATGGCACTTTGATAGGGCAAACTGGGATGGATTTAGAAATTATCTTGCTGAAAGTCCATGGCAGTCTTTCTTCGCTAGTGATCCCAATTCTACCCAGTCCCACATTTGCGACTTAAAACTAGCTGATATGGATTTATTCATACCAAGTCAACAGTTCACTAAAAGATCGAACTCTCCAAAATGGTTTGATGGCAACTGTGCCAGAGCAACAGAGCAAAAGTCATTAGCATATAACTCTTACTTAAAATAAAAAACATCTGAATCACTCTCCCAATTCAAAATTGCTAGAAATCATGCAAAAGCTGTATTAAATCTATCTAAATCAAACTTTCTTCAAAAGCAAGCATCAAAACTACTTAACAACCCTAATGACAATAGAATATTCTGGTCAACTCTTAATTCTTTCATAAATAACTTTAACAACTCACCTTCCATTCCCCCACTAAAATCTTCAGATGGCAACATTACAAATGACTCGCGTGGGAAAGCAGATATCTTTGCCAGTACATATGCCAGAAACTCTACCATAGACGACACCAGCCAGAATGTCCCAGTACTAGAACTTGACTCTCCCGAAATTGCCCCACTTAAAATACAGACAAGATACGTAAAAATCCATCCTAGACAATTAACCCACCAACAAAGCTCCAGGCCCATATGGAATTCTGCCAATTGTTTTGAAAAAGTGTTCCCCTGAACTTTCCTCTGTTCTAGCTAAATTATTCAGACTATGCATACGTACTTCTTTATTGCTTAATTCATGGAAAGAAGTCAATATTCACCCAATTCCGAAGAAAGGAAATTCGTCTGACCCCTCTGATTACAGACCAATAGCTGTCACATCTCTTGGTAAGGTATTTGAAACTTCAATTAATAAGCACATTGTTAGACATCTTGAATCCAACAACTTAATTAGTGTAAGACAATATGGTTGTCGCCACAAAAGATCTACCATTGACATACTCAATCTCCTAACTCGTACCATCCATCTATCAATTGATCTACATGGAGAAATTCAGGCAGTAGCTCTTGATATTACTAAATCTTTCGACAGAGTATGGCACCGTTCCCTGCTGTCCAAACTCCCTTGCTATGGACTAACGTCTTTTGTTCCTTTGATTTCTTCATATCTTAGTGACAGGAAAATAAAAGTAAAAGTAGATGATGTATATTCCAATTTCCACTCAGTTAACACTGGCGTGCCGAAGGGATCAGTTCTGGTGCCAACCCTATTCCT
>NC_136985.1:6181931-6231931 GCF_032717465.1 Coenobita brevimanus | reverse complement strand
GCTCTGAAGATGAAGTGAGTTGGTTTTACTTACAGTGATACTTTTTTTTTTTTTTAAATAACAGAACAGAGAAAAGAAAAACAAATGACTAAAAAAATCCATACACCACATTACTGGTCTCCTCGATTCATAAAAATCTGTAACAGTTGTGCTTGAACAGCTGAAGGTTGAAGTTTGGGGGGAAACAACTCTTGGAAAGCAAGTTGCAAAGATATGCAGTTCGGGGAATAAAAGATTTCTGATAGGCTGAAGTTCTGCAATATGGCAGTGTGACATTCCAGTCATGAGAGCTACCAGATGTCCATGTAGCTCAAGGGAAGGTATGGAGAAGTAGCACAATGGATGCAACTTCGTCTGAGCATTTGCCATAAAAGTATCTCTAAAATATTGGAAGGTAGGCAATACTCCTTCTTACCTGTAGGGGAGGAAGTCTATTTATAATATCAAGCTTACTGATATTTCTAAGAGCTTTATTCTGATTTTGTCTAGTTCTTTTAGTGCAACCTGTCCACTTTCATTCCACAAGGGTGAGCAGTATTCCAGCTGAGAGTGCACATGACTCTTATAAACTAAAGCTAAATGCTCATCAGTGAAGAAACTACGAACTCTGTACAATAATCCAAATTTCTCTGAGGCAGCTTTAGCAAATGATCTGACATGAGAGGTCCAGCTGAGGGCATTGTTAAGTGAAACATCAAGAATTTCAATACTTTTGCAGATAGGAATATTAGTAGCACTGAAGATATTATAGGAATCTGGCACTGTCTGTCTATCAGTAAACTGTATATATTTGGTTTTACTAGCATTAAATGAGACAAGGTTACTTTGTCCCCATTCAGTCATCCTAGATAAGTCTTGATTTATGGAGATGGCTGTACTGAGTTGTGAGTTAGATTAAAATTTGTGAATGGGTATTTTAGTGTGAATGAACTGTGAAGTGTTGAGTCATCTGCATACGAATGAATTGATTATGAGTGACATATGAGATCATTAATATGAATTACGAATAGGGTTCGAGCCAGAACTGATCCTTGTCGCACGCCGTTGGTCACTGAAGGATATTTGAATATACATCATCTACTTTATATTTCTGTTGCTGAAATATGAGGAAATCAGAAAAACAAATGATGTTAGTACATCGATAGGGAGTTTACTGTAGATAGCAGTGAATGGTGCCACATTCTGTCAAAAGCTTTAGAAATATCAAAGGCTACTGCATCAGTTTCTCCATGTTGGTCAACTGATTGATGGATGGTGTGAGTCAGGAGACTGAGTATATCAATAGTGGATCTTTCGTGGCGAAAACCATACTGCCTATCACTAATAAACTTGTTGAATTCAGTATGTTTAATTATGTGCTTATTCACTTCAATTTCAAATACTTTACCAAGAGAAGACCTGATCGATATTGGTCTGTAATCAGAGAGGTCACAGGAACTTCCTTTTTTCAGAACTGGTCGGTATTGGCTTCTTTCCAAGAATTAGGGAATGAAGAAGTACGTAAGCATAGCCTGAATAATTTAACTAGAACATAAGCAAGTTCTGGGGAGCACTTTTTCAAATCAATTGGAGGAATTCGACCTGGGCTTGTAGCTTTGTTGGTTGGTAAATTGTCTAGGATGGATTGTATGTATCTAGTCCGTATTTTAGAGTAAGTGGAGCAATTACGGGAGAATGAAGTTCTAGTACTGGGACATTGTAGCTGACTTCTTATATCGTAGCAATTCTTGCAGGTGTACTAGTAAGGATATTCGCTTTACCACGTGAGTCATTTGGAATGTTATCGTCTGAAGATTTTAGTGGGGGAATGGGTGATGACTTGTTACATAATTTTTTGGTATTTCGGAGATACGTTGACTGACATATGATAATTAAAGTTACTGGGATGCTTGCATGAATAAATCTGATTCTTTAATGTATGTAAATCTTTTGTCATATACATTTGCAGTAGAAAAAATAATTATTTTACTGTATATGAACAAGTGGAAAAGAAAAGAAAAATGTACCGGCATTATCAATTATTTACAAGTATTTTTTGTTCTTTACATACCGTATATTATACATTGTCTTAAGTTACTGTTCCAGGTAAGATAATTTAATATCATGATTTTTTAAAATGTGTCCGAATCAGGGTGGAAGCACCAGACCCCGTTCCTTGAGATCCAGCAGTCCCTCCACGTACTGCTCCATACACCTTCACATGTCACCACTTCGGCACTAACATCAGCCATCCATATTTAAAACATGCTAAGGCTGCCTCACACAGGACTGGTGTACTGGTATCAGCGAGGTTGTCGTTTCGACATGTTAGCGGGTCTGATAGCAGATCAGTAAAGTCTGCTTTTTAACGAATTTCAAATCCATAAACTGTTGCCTGTTTTTTTAATATCGACGGGCTTTTTTGCGAAGTGCGGTGACTGAATTCAGTAGAGTTTTGTGAATCTTGTTTAAATTTATTTTGTGGGTAATTTGTACCTTATCCAATGACATATTTTGGCAGGCGATTAGCATTCGGCCCTCGAATGCATTTGTTTCATTTATTCATGTTTCCTCAGACGACATTGTTCGGCTTTAGGCAGATCTCTTGTCATGAAGGGGTAAATGGATGTCCGATCCGTCCTCACCTGTTTGAAAAATCTCTCCAGACCTGAATGCCATTGCTTGGATATTGCATGGTTGAAAAGTCAAGTGTCAGCGGACTGAAGGTAACAGTAGAACGTAGGGGTCTCGCTAGTGCTTCTGTCAACTGTATTTATTCTCGACCATTTATAGCAGTGACTTCCATGTGATGTAATTACTTAAAATTATTACTTATTATCCGGAGAAGACAAAATATAATTCTGTATGGAGATAATTTGTTTGGTATTTTGACCTCACAAAGAGTCATGGCAATAGTTTATGAACAAATAAAGCTGGAGGAACACAAATTATAACTATAACTGAGCAAAACTTATGAAGATTTTTTTCTCTTGTTTTGTAATTTTTCATAATATTTCATAAACACATTTTTGCCTATGGTTCTGGATTTCCAAAACTTTATCATACTGATCCGAGAGTTTAAAAAAATGCAGGTAAGCACACTGATACAATTTCCCAGAATAGCGAAAAAGTACTTCTTTTATATTTAGTCTGTTCTCAAAATAATGCATCTCATTCAGACACAGGCCGTATTCTTGTTGGTTAAGAAAGCTCCCTAGCACATCATTCGTAGCAATTTATTTTTGGATGTGGCTGATTAATATCCTTTTGTACGTTATTTATGCAAAGTACGGCGATGTTTGGAGGATTCATATAACACGAAGTATAACAGTAAAGTGCAATAAGCAAAATAAATCGCTTAGGAAATGATGTTGTGGAGCTTCCTTAGCCAACGACAATACGGGCCACAATAGCTATTCAAACAGTGACCCCTGTTATATGAAGTGAGTCTGTTATATGTCATTCAGAGTGAACTTAGAGTACTATCTGGCATTACTGTCAGTTATTACAGAGAGAAAATACGACACGTTTATAAATGATATTTTCCCTTTGCAATAAAATATTCGGTGGAATAGTGACAGGAACCTCTAAACGAAGAAACTGTGGACTAAATCGCCACAGTCCAGGTTAGTTTTCATGCTACATTTGTTCACTAAATACTTTATGTTAACATCTTACGATCCCCACACGATTATACTGAAGACCTTTAGAGGATGAAAACCAGATACAGCTTTCAATAATCCCTTCATATTAGGCTGAATACAGTGATCTGACTTTAAGTGGAACTAAATAGGAAATGCGTCCTACAAGTAAAGGAATTAAGAGAAACTTTGAAAATGAAAGACTTGAAAAAAACAAACAAACAAACAAAGATGTTGTACAGCCGTTGTTTAATCCTTTCATTGTCCATATGTCTCTCATCTGAATAAATATTTCCTGGTTTGAGCCTAAATGAACCATTATTTATGTCCTTACTCGCAGAAGTGATTCATTCAAATGAAGGGCATGAAGCTGTTTATTAATATTAAATATGCTCTTATCGATTTTTACCTTTTAATATTAACAGCCAGTTGAAAAGCCATTTGTCAGCTGAATTTGAAGGAGAAAAAACGTGTAGATGGTTTGGCATGTGACAAAGCGCCCGGATTCCAGAGGACTGAATGATGTACGAATGATTATGTGACCCATTCTGCTGGGCATGCTATGCATTATTCTCCCAGTACCGAATATTCCGGCTTATTATATCATACCTCATGCTGTTTCTAGGTGGGGAAAGCGTCTGGGTTAATTCTAATTTTATACTATTTTTTGTGTTTATTTCAGGAGTGCCCATCTTGGTGCCCGTCTAACCCTGCAGCAGATGATATCCCGGAACTTTGCTAAACTAGATGGCACTTCCCCCTTGTATATAGGCAAGGAAAAGCTGTTACAGGTTTCGTTAGCCTGGCCAGTGCCTCATGATGCCCCCTACACACCTCAGATTGATAAATGTCTGAGGATTATATCGCAGGTGGGTAAGAGAATTTTATCTTCTGGCTTAATATGTTTTATACACGAAATCTGAGTCACAATAACTGAAGACAGCAATATTTTTAAAGATATCATTGTAGTAAAGAAGTTATTTATTTCACAAGAATGATGTCTTATATATTCTGTTTTTGCAACCTCCAAGCACTTTTACCCAGTTGCAGACAAATCCCTAGTAGTGAACGAGTCATCACTAATTCCAAGTCTTCCAAGAGTTATATCCTGAGATGATTAAAAATTTTCCGTAGATGACAAGAGAATTAAACTGAATCATTGGAAATATATATTGTGGCGCTGCAACAGCTCGATTATGTGATGAGGAATAAACGTTAAAACCTGTGTAGGCTACTCAAAGTCGATGCCTCTAACAAGGAAAAAATGGCAACACAGTAAGTCAATCATGAATCAACTATAAAAGGTGTTAGAAGTTCACATCTTTAACCCATTAGCTCCCAGAGTTCCTGTGGGGGTGATTTTGGTGGCAGTGTACTAAGCTTACTGCCTTCCGCCTATTGGCACATAGTCGCGAAGCTCATAGGTCCTTACACTGGGGTTCTCTTCTTTACTAAAATCTGAAAAGCCACCCCAAGTATGAAGGACAGTGAGAAGGAACCATCCGTCCTGCCATGCCTATGGAGAAACCTCCACCACTGGTCCCCCAGACTCGGACATAGGACTAGCATGTGATGGAAAGTAAGGGGAACAAAGCAATCAGCACAATACGCTTCAGCCCCACCACACATTAGGAACTCATGACTATGCCATGAGTGCCCAGTGCGTAACTGGGCAACAGCCACCTCCAATCGCTAAGACATGGAAGGGAGAACCCTCCGTACTAACACCCTCTGAAAAACATCCCTTAATTTATTATTAACAACAGCATCCCACAGGCTTTGTCAGCGATTAAGAATCACATACTTCAATTATGGTCTCATATCGGTAGCAGGAAGGGAGTAGTTGGCAGAGGTCATCGAGAAGAAACAGATTTTGCAAGTGTATCTTCCATCTCACTGCCGTCCACACTGACATGCGAATGAACCCTTGCCTTACTCGAGAACGGCAAGGACAGGAGATGAGCCGAATTAAATTCTAATGTAAAATTAGTGGAATTTAGAAAAATTCCTGCCATTGCAAAATCTGGGAATTTCACCCCAGACCTGATACCAGTGTCTGACTCTGAACCATCTGTGTATACAAGGACGGTTTCTCTGTAAACTGACGAATGTTCCTAAACAGCTGATGGAGAGGCCAAGAAGAGGCAGAAGACTTCGTAACCTCAGAATCCATGCACACCTGCACCTTAGGAAGGCACCATGGGGCGATTTTTCTGAGCTGGACAGGACAGACATAGTGCAGAGAAACCTACGTCTTTCATAATCGGCCTGGCCCAGTACGCAAAGGAATGTGGAGTGCAACGATGAGAATGAATAAGTGTGTCATTTTGAACCATATTTATATACAGGGAGGGGTGCCTCTGTGAATGGAATGTTCCAAAAAGAGCTGATGGCTGATGAAGCATCAGAGAAGAGAAAGAAGATTTAGTATCCTAAAAATCCCTGCACACTTGTCCCTCGGGAAGGTACCATTGTGCAATTCTTTGTAACCGACTGGGGCAGACAGGCAATGCAGAGAGACCCAAATCCCCCATAACCCTGTACCCAAAGGAATGTGGAGTGTGAGGATGAGAAACATGATACTGAAAAAATTACTGCCATGATACACAAGCAGCAAAAAATGACTCTGGAATATATCTTACGCGATTCCGGCAACAACTGATTAGCCACTTGTGCTGTACACAAAAGGAAGGAACATCAGCCTGCACAACCTAGGAATTGGGTAGGATATGAAAGCACCAGTGACAAGACACAAAACTGCATCATGCAAAGGACTGAGGACACTAAGCTGCAGTACAGCACGGAAGGCATAGACCTCGTAACGATGGGCAAGCTTAGATCCCACTAAGGCTTGATACAAGTGAAAGAGTGTACTCTGACCAGCACCCCACTAGGTGTGAGATTATAGAGACAGTACCTTCAACAAAGTCATTGATTGTATACATGACACAGAGAAGTTTGAAATGTAACACTCAAGTAACCTGACAGTCAAAGAAACTTACAGTAGTCTTCTCCATGCACTGTAGCAGGTGCCAGCCCCTTTATTCTATATAAGTGGATTGCTACACTCATGCTTGAAGAAAAATGGAAAGCTCCCCAGTCTTCCCAGCTGGCGACCCTTTCCAGCACCAGCTGCATCCTCCTTTCAATAGCACACATCTAGGAACCAGAAAACCATATCACTAGGTCATCCACATAAAAGGAAGAAGACACCCTCTGTGGCAGGGAATCAAGTATGTCATTGATGGCAACAGCATGTAAAGCAACACTTAGCACACTCCTCTGTGGAACACCTTAATCTTGAACTCGTAGGACAGAGTGAGGACAGCACTCGGACCTGAAACCTGCAGTTCAACTAGAAGTCACTAAGGAACAATGGCAGGTGACCTTGCAGCCCCAAATTGTGAAGTTAATTCAAAATGCCATGGTGCCATGCTGTATCATATGCCTTTTCGAGGTCAAGGAACAAAGCTACGAGATGTTGCCCAGATGCAATAGCCTCAAAGACTGCTGACTCAGATCCGATAAAGTAGTCCAATGTGCAGTCACCAAACTTTCCACCTGGGCCACCTAGCCGCGAGAGGTGGGTAACAGGTGCTGGCAACAGTGTGTCTATTTGTTCGTGTGTACAGGTTTGACGAAAGTTCGGATCATCAACTCTCGTGTTCCGTAGTGAACCCACGGAGCTCTATAGAATGGAGAGGCTATCTCCGATGCAAGAGTGTGAGTTTGGCCACCATAATGGAACACCAGCACTCAAATTCAAATTCAAATACTATTTTTCCACTTAGCAGTGGTTATTAATAAAGATACACTCGTCGCATATCATACAAAAACATATATAGATTATGATTATTTTTCTGCCTAGTTCAACGAATAATTGGGTACATTTAGCCAATGAGTATAAAACAGGGACACTGGGGAAGAATCTTCCCGCCCCACCCCAGGGGGCAGTAATGTTAAAGAATTAGCAACAAGATATATTTCTTGCTTTGAAATGTAGCACCATCTCTCTTCGATGAATTCCTGTGCCCATTTCTGTATCCGTAAGCTGCACAGTGGACAATCGCACTATATTTTCCGGAATCATCGGCTGCATTCAAAATCCACAGAGCAGCTCAGTACAAAAACGCAGGCATCAGGCGTGGTGTAACATGGCTGCCACTACACTAGCGCCGCCCTGACGGCGGCTACATAAATTATGCTGTGTTACCCATGAGAAAGCCTCTCCATATTATAGAGCTCGGTGAGTGAACCTCAGAGTTCATCCCAATATTCAGTCAACAATTTTTTACTGATAAAATTTCAAAGGAACTTCTTGAAAGTATTAGATAATGCGAGTACTGAAAACAGTAAGTAAAATCATCTAAAAGACTGCATCTTTACATATATCACATATTAATAAACGTGTTCTTCTTCATTATTACATGATAAACCCATGGCTAAAAACTGTCTACTGAATACTGGGGAGAAGAACCATCGTGAGACCGGCCCTTACGGTAGAAAAATAGATGCCGGTGTCTGTTCGTTTTGCATTTCGCTAGTCTTGGGCTGGTCTTGATTGAACCTATTGAAATACTATTCTTGATCCGAGACATGATTAAATAAGCTAGGTCATTACTCTTTACAGGATTACTCACTGGGATTATATTACTTTAAACGAAGGAGGAGAGACAGGAACTGTATATGTCGGAGGTTGAAACTCGTTCACTGAGGCAGAATAGCCTACTGCCTCGAGTCAGCTAGTCATGAGTCGACCGACGTGATGTATCCTCCCCTGAGATTATATATAATAGTATATATTTATTTTATAATATTATAAATATTACCTTATTATAAATTTAATATAGTCATATTTATTTGGTCTTGGTCAGCGTGCCTGTGCCACATAACAATTTTCCGTGCGACCAGTTTCATGCAACTGGGTGAGCCGATGGGAGAGCTGCCTTACTCCTGAGACATTTTTCTCCCCACCCAACTCCATACTCAGCCATCTATGGGATGAACTCTGATGGAGGTTCATTGCAGACGAAGAGAGTTGAGGATTCGAACTTTCGCCGAGCATGTACACACGAACAAACAGGTTCACTGTTGCCAGCACCCGTTACCCACAACTCGCGGCTAGTTGGCCCAAGTGGAAAGTTTGGCGACTGTACATCTCATCCAATGAAACCCTCTTTGTCACAGAGAAAAGAAACATCTTCTTTAGTTACTAAACTAGTCTGCCACTAACCATCTTCTCAAGCAGTAAATATACACATGATGTCAAACAAATGGGACAATAGTTAGACTCATTAAAATAGTTTTTAAGTGGCTTAGGAAATAGAAGAACAATACTCATCCTCCAATTAGTGGATACTTATCCTATTGTAAATTACTAATAAAACTAGAGAATCGTACAACAAATGGTAAATCATAGCATAAGGAATGTCATTAAGTCCAGCAGCAGAGTCATTACACTGCTGGAGAGCAGCCTTGAATTCACAGACGGCAAAGAAAACATAAGGATCCAATTCAGTATACAGAAATAAAATACCTAACCTTTCCTGTTGATGCCGGAATAAGCTGAATGGTTTGGACGGATGTGAACAAAAAACACTGTAAAAATGCACTGCCAGGGCTGACGCTACTTCAGAGGACTTGGATAAAGCAGATCTCTGAATTTTAAGCACCAAGGGAGAAGATGACTACTTACCCGTTATTTTCAAAACCCCCTTCCTGACCAATGGTAAAGGAGTGGATAAGGTGATTGAAAAGACATAGGCTCTCCACAAGGTTTGACACGAGTTCTTCAGAACCCACTGATAACGGGTACAAGCTTTCTTAAGATGAGTTTATAAGAACACATCTCTATTTTTCCTAAGGTTCCTACAAGCAGCCTTATGGACACACCTGCCTAAAGCACACTCCTCATCCCACCAAGGCACATGTCACCTGCAAAACTTTCCAGACGTTCGTGGAATAAGAGAATGGCTAGCCTGATGTACAGTCGTTGTGAAATACTGCTCTGCATCATCACCCGTTTGAAAGTTGGGAACACTGCAGTCAAGACTATAGTGTTCTGCAGACTCTCCCCAGTCAGCCAAACCCAAACACCAGGGAAGGAAGGACACACTTCACCAACACATAGTTGCATGCTTTAACCACAAGAGGGGTTAACGATCAATACCATTCAAATGAGACAAAATCTCACATGAAAAGTTCAGTGAAGAATCACGGGAGACCAATGTAAGATAAATAACAGATAGAATGCCAGTTTGTACATGAAATGTATCAGCTCTCCCGTGCTCAGAGGAGCCAGATCCAAATCCTCAGCAGTAGATGCCAGGAGATCACCAAAGGTGTTACATATACTATAGTTTCACTCCACAAAGTATGGCAAAAGATTTGCGTCGCCTAGAAGAACAAACGGCCTACGAAGCTGACGAATAAAGTAGTCATGGTACAGAGCGGCGTGAAAGGGGGGGGGGATAGATAAAGACAACAGAATACGTAACTCCTCCCCAGGTGTAACTGAACAGCCACAGCCTGAAGGAGAGACCAGACAGTAGGCTCCAGCAAAGTAGAGGACAGCCACCTCGAGTATCACAGTCCATAACAGCTGGTGAGTGGAGAACTGTATATCCTCGTAGAGCAGAGAGAGTCTTGTTTCTGACCATAGTCTCCTGAAGGCAAACACAGAAGATGAAACTCTGACACGGGCAGTTGAAGTTCCTCCCAATTTGCTCAAATACCTCAACAGTTCCACTGTGGAGCAGCTATTACAAGACGAGGGATGGCAGAGTATCTTCACGCAAATGATAACAGAATTTTGCTGCAGCTTCTAAAGAATGTCATGAAAGACATACTCTACAGCTACACTTAACCCTCCAAAACCCTGAGTTGCTGCAGATGGGATTTTGTGGGGAAGGTTCTTAACTTACTACCATTCATCTATCATGTCATAGTACCAAAGATCATAGGACCCAACCTGGGGTTCCCTCCTTATTCATGTTTTGAAAATGCGCCAAACCGTCACCCCAGGGTAACAATGGTTTCTGCTGGGTTAAACTTAGAAATCTCGTGAAATCTGTTTAAACTTTTAGTGAAATAAAAAACAAAAGCATTTGGAGGCCAAATGCTAATCACTGGCAAAATATCTTGGACCCTAATTATAAGAAAATATCTCTATCTATTGCTGAGATTTTCGCCATGCAGTTTGATGTATGACGGCTGGTATTCAGTCACCTTTGATCAAATCCTAACCAAAAGTTAATCACTTGTGTCCACTCATGCAATTGTTGTTTCATTATGGTTTAGTGAATATTCTTCCATAACTTTTACACACACACACACACACACACACACACTTGATATACTTCCAAAGGAAGTATATCAAGTGGTCAGAGTCCTGAGGAGTTTGCTGCGTTATCAGACAACAGGAGCTGCGTCGGGTAAACAGACGAGACCAGGGTAAATTCCAACACTGACGGAACGGACATGCTAAACTGTAAGTAGAAAATATATTTCTATAAGATGGCGTACTTTCAAGAAGTGCAACTAGGTAAGAGGAAGGGAAACACTATAAAACAAAATGATGACTACACAGACCTGGTGGAACTGGTTACATTTAATAAATTAGCTGAGAAAGTGAACAGATTGGAAGAAACTTTCAAACTGGAATTGGATGAAATAAGGAAGGAACTGTGCCAACAAAAGGGGAAAAATGAGGAACTGGTAAAGGAATTTAACAGAAAAGATGCACCAATAATGTAGGTGACCTACAAGCTGAGGTAGACATTCTGAGGAAGAAAGTGAATGAAATGGGAAATACAGTAGTCACCCATGAAAGAGTTTTGGAGGAGTACAATGATGATAAAGACATAATTAGACAAGCAGGTGATCTAATAGAGCAGAATAGAGACAATGATAAGATAACTCAGGCGAATTAAATTATGAGAAACTACACAGAGGAAGTACAACATAAACGGACAGAGGTAGCCAAAACAAGTCAAGATTTAAAAAATAAGGCTGAAGCAAAAGCCATGACAAAAGAGGTGAAAGACATCCTACGGAAGAACCCAGGGCTGATAAAGGAAACAGCTGCGATTTACAGATCTATAGTCATCACTGGAAGAGGTGAAGAAGAAATAAGAAACAGAATCACCAGAGACAACAAAGAGATGGTAAATATAATGAACATATTGAAAGTAGTATCAGACATAATCTGTGAGAAAGATGCAGAGGAATTTAAGATATTAGGGAAATATTAGAGAAACAGGTCAAGGTCCCTCAAAGTGTGAACACTGTAGAAGAGTTATAAAAAAATGCTATCAAAATTAACCCCTTCATTCACGGGGGCCCGGTGAAGAACACAACCGCTCGCACTCTTTCGACGCAACGAGAACACCAGAAACAGAGGACCAAAAGACCCCTCATTATTAGATTTCATATTCACTAGGCATGAAAATGAAACTGACAATATAATTTGTCACCCGCCACTCGGCAAAAGCGACCATACAGTACTAAATTACAATGTCAGGACAGCATATGATATAGTTAGAGGTAATGGAATTTACAAAAGGGGGCTAAACTACAAGAAGGGAAACTATCATGACCTAAAGAAGTATTCCAACGATATAGAGTGGGAAAAGGAGCTAAGAGGACATGATATAAATGTTATATATAAAAAATTCTGTGAATTTTACGAAATAGGAGTCCATCATTTTGTCTCATTGCACAAAGACAGGGTAATAAGGATAAAGAAATGGTTTAATATTGACTGTAAAATTGCAAAAAAGAAAAGAGATTTGCTGTGGATCAGATACAGACGACATAAAAGAAAGGGAGCATATAACAACCACAAGCAGGCAAGAAATGATTATACAAGGATAAGGAGAGAAGCTCAAAGGTAGTATGAGGAAGGCATTGTAAATAAAAGTACAGATCAGCCGAAATTGTGTTACAGCTACATACGAAGCAAATCAAAAGTTAAAGTACCATCCACCATGGATGAGGGGAAAATCTGTATCAATGAAGAAGATTTTGTGAAGTACTAAAAATAAATTTCCAGTCAGTTTTTACTAAAGAAAGTAGATTTGCGAGAGATGAAGACAAACAAGCATTCCCACACATATTAACAAATATAAGTACAACAAAACAAGAGGTCCAGGAAGCGATGAGGAAATTTGACAGGGGAAAAGCCAATGGTCCTAACGAGTTTTCATTTTGGGTATTACAGGAATGTGCAAAAGAGTTAAGGAGTCCATTACAATTAATATTCAAAGAATCCTTAAGACAAGGAAAGCTACCTGATATTTGGAAGAAAGCAAACATTGTTCCCCCTTTCACGAAAGGAGATAAGACAAAATCCACTTAACTACCAACCAGTATCACTGACCAGCGTCGTAAACAAGATGTCAGAAAAAGTGATACAAAGAATTTGGGTAAATCACCTGGAAAAACACAATATGATAACTGAAAGACAATTTGGTTTTAGAGAGGGAAAATCATGTGTTACCAACCTATTAAGTAACTATGACAGAGTTGCAGAAATGATACAGAAAAGAGATGGCTGGGTAGACAGCATATATTTGGATTTCAAGAAAGCATTTCACAGAGTACCACACAAAAGACTTTGATGGAAACTGTACAATCAAGGAGGAATCCAAGGTATACTGTACGATTGGATGCAAGATTTTCTCAGTAAAAGGGAAATGAGAACAGTGCTAAGGGGATATTACTCATCACGGAGAGAAGTGACAAATGGAGTTCCACAGGGCTCGGTGCTGGCATCAGTTATGTTTTTAGTATAAATAAATGACATGGACAGCAACATTGGAAATGGAAGCTACCTAAACATGTTTGCTGATGATGCAAAAATACAAAGGGAGATTACACATACTCTTGCACAGAGCTACAAGAGGAATTAAATAAGCTTCATGAATGGAGCAATTGATGGCAAATGGAATTCAAGGTGGACAAATATTATGCAATAAAATTTGGTAAAAGTGAAGAAAGACCAGACTGGGACTATAAATTAGGAAGTTCAACCCTACACACATCAGAAAGGGAAAAACATTTAGGCATGATTATCAATAACAGACTACCACCGGCTGACCACATAAATGAAAAAGTAAGGAACACGTACACTCTGCTTGCTAATATGAGGGTAGCATACACATATATAAATGAAGACATGCTGAGAAAGGTAGTAGCATTCATTAGACCAATTTTGGAGTATGCATCAGTCGTCTGGAATCCACATCTCAAAAAACAATTAGATAAGATTGAAAAGGTATAAAGGGCCGCTACAGGATGGGGACCAAGTTTAAGGGACCTAAGCTATGAAGAAAGACTCGAAAAATTAAACCTACCAACATTACAGGAGAGAATGAAACGAGGAGACATGATTATGTTATATAAATGCATTACAGGAAAAGAGAAAATAGACGTAAATGGTACATAACCTATGGGAAAGCAACATCAAGAGGACACTGCAGAAAACTGTACAAAAAGAGAGGTGATAAAGACATAAGGAAATTTAGTTTCCCAAATAGAGCAGTTGATCGGTGGAATGCACTACCGAATGAAACTGTGCCAAAATAATTCATAAATTTAAAGACATGTATTATAAAAATGGTTAAAAAACACGGAACTGTACGAGGTTGACTCATTCCTGTAAACATACAACTAGGTAAGAACAAGTAGGTACAAACACACACACACACACACACACACACACACACACACACACACACACACACACACACACACACAATCTATCGCCTCGCCTTGTTAAAACCGGATGATAAAAATCATTACTTGTCTGTAGCATCCCAGCTCCGTTCATGGGTCTGGTAACAATGCGTTGAAGAAGTATGAATATCAAACCATGATACCAGAATTATGTTAAATAACCAGCATGTGAAGAGAAAACCATGTTGTAAAACGGATATATAACTGATCTACTTACGGTATTGTGTTATTTTCCCTTCAACACTACCCAGTGACTAAGTTACTTTTATTATAATAGCCTTGTTGCTCCATCTTAATCGGTTGTTAATACTCCTCCAGTGATGATTCCACATGATACGTTAGAGATTTTTTTTTTCTTTCACGTATGAGGTCTGTTGTATCTGGAATCATCTTCCAGCACAGGTAGTTGACACTTTGTCAACAGAGCAGTTCAGGGTTATACAAGACCTGACTTTGTGGTTCACTGAATATTACTTCCAATTTCATAGTCTATCTTTCTTCCTTCGGGTTAATTATACTTCTTTTTACGTGCCCGTTCTGGAGGGGGAGGAGGTGGGTGGAGAGAGCCTTCATCTCTGCTATACTTTCGTCACACGAATTGAGTAACATCTTATATCTGGTAAATTCATTCATGGTACCTCTGAGGTACAGGTCGTAAGACCTTCTGTGGTGTTACTTCTTGGAAAGCTTCCCCCCCTCTCTCTCTCTTTGTGTTTGTTTAAGAAGCATTTCCTATAATGTGTTTTCCCAGGGATCTTATAGGCGAAAATCAGTGAAATCTGCTTTTACAATGACTTTATCTGGGTGGCATAATACGTGAAGTTTAATTTGGTTACTAAAATGCACAGGCATTTGTAATGCTTTATATTGGCATTTTATCAGCATAAACTAAAAATTGACGGATTTTGCAAGAAGTGTTAACGGAACGTTCTAGTGGCTTTTCATGTGCCGGTAGGAGCAGGTTTGTAAACAGTTATGTCAGTCCGTGGCAGGTGGCTCTTGAAAACGTGACATATACTTCAAATGTTGCCCAAACTTGTTATTCATTGAAATTTATACCTGTATCTCCCAGTAACAGTGGAGATACATGGGAATATATTAGATGGTTCTATAAATCACATTAGTCCTGTATAGGCCTATGTACTGAAGAATTATCATCAAAGTTCAAAACATGAAAGAATGCTTTAAATCAAAAGATTAAGAATTTTGAGGATTGTTGGCATTTACCTGTATACAGGTAATGTGATGTGGTTCACGTTTGAACCAAAGCTATATGAATTAAATGAGATAATCTGTTCCAAAGAAGACTCCGTTCAGCGATAAAACACCAGTGTTTTACATATTTTTACTGAATGTAACTAGAAATTATATTAGCATTCATATTATTTAAAAAGTGTCTTTTTATATTTTCACCCTGTAACAAAGTAGCAAACATTCTTTTCAGATGCATTATACAGTATATAATGTAGATAATTTTCCAGCATTAAAAAGTATAGGATCTCATTTCATTGCACTAAGATATCTTCTTTTAATTTTGCGAAATACTGCACTAATTATCGTATTTGTACGATTCACATGCACCGTACCATTTTCCACAAAGAGGAAGAAAAGGATAAATTGGAGACGAAGAGTAAGTTTCTAATAATAAAGAAGTAATTACTGATAGCGTGGCCTGACTGTTCAAAAGCATGCTACATAAGAAGAAGCAGCGAGCACATTGTTTTAGGCCAGGTTACGGTATATCAGAATAGTCCAAACGCCCGATAAAATGTGGCGATGGTACCACTGAGTACGAGGGACTGGTACAGTATTCTTAGCAGTTGCCTTAGTTATAACCCGAGCAGCCACTTTTCTTTGAATGAGAGACAGGAGTGACTAGCCTAGACTGATGCATTATATTTAATTATTTTGCTTTATCAGAGTTGCAGAACAGACTGCTAAATAGATTCTTAACATGTTGTATTGTCATTATACACTGTGCATGTACCGCTATGCATATAACTGGTGACTACGCATAAATTCAGTATGTCCAATGCATTAGAATACAGAAGAGTAAACCCCTGGGGGTACGGGGGGTTTTCAAGAATACTCCCCCAGTATCCCTGCTTGATGTAAAAGGCGACTAAAAGGGTTGGCGAAGGGTTAGTGCCCCTCTCCGGAAAACAACTAACTAAAAAGACAAACAATAAGCCTCGGACAAGGACTAACCAAAAGATGATGACCAAGTACCGGACAAAGGACATAGTAATCGGAACGTGGAATGTAAGGGGAGCGAATGATGAGGTGAAAGAGAGAGAGATTGTCCAGGTGCTTGAGGGTGCGAAAGTTGATGTATGTGGAATAACTGAAACGAAATGCAGAGGTGAGAGTGTGAGAGAAGTATGCATGGGGTATATGTGCAGGAGTAGGTGAGAATGAGAGGGCAAAAGAAGGAGTATGTATAGTTGTGAGTAAAAGATGGAAGAAAAGCATAAGAGAGTATGGATCAGTTGGGTCAAGGATTGTGTGGGTAAGATTGAAAGTTGGAATACAAGTGTGGGCGATTGTGTGTGCGTATGCGCCAACGCAAGATCGTGCAAGCAGAGTGAGAGAAGAGTTCTGGACAAATGTGGAAGTGTGCATGGAAAAGTTTAGAAGGAATGAGAGTGTTTTTGATTGGTGATATGAATGGTAAAGTAGGGAATGTGAAGGTGGATGGAATAGTTGGTGAGTGGGGTGTGCCTGCTGAGATAGATGAGAATGGCAGTGCATTAGTGGACATTTGTGCTGGGAGGGGGTTGGTGATAGTCAATACCCTCTTCAGGCACAAAATGATCCACAGGTATACATGGCGAGTGATGAGAAGGGTGGGTGGTGAACTGAATGAAAGGAAGGCAATGATTGATTATGTGTGTGTGGATGAAAGGATGCGAAAATGTGTAATGGATGCAAGAGCTTATAGAAGTTGGGGGAGTGTTTCTGATCACTACTTGGTGGTGGCCAGAATCAAGATCCAATTAGGATGGAAAAATAGAAGAAGGGAAGGACGGGAAGAAGGAGTAGTTGCAAGGAGAGTGGAAAGGTTACAAGAGGATGAGAAAAAGGCAGAGCATAAGAGAGAAGTGGAGGAACGATTGGTCAAATATGAATTGGAGCAGATGGGGGACGTGGATGATGTGTGCAGGATATCTACAGAAGAAATATGTGCAGCATGTGATGTGGTGTGTGGGATGAAGAGAAGACAGAGGGATGTGCAAGGAACAGCGTGGTGGAATCAAGAGGTGAGACAGGCTGTGGCACAAAAGAAGAAAGCATACAATGAATGGATGAGAAATAGGGACGTGGAAGAAGTTGAGAGGCGGAAGAGAGAGTTATAATGTAGAAAGAAAGAGAGAGGTGAAAAGATTAGTAAGAGAGAGTAAGAAGAGAACGGATAAGGAATTTGGAAGGAACTTGAGTGTAAAGTGGAGGGACTGTAAGAAAATGTTCTGGAAAGAGGTGAAAAGAGTAAGACAGGGTGGAAGTGAAGTTAGCAGGGGAGTGAAAGATAAAAATGGTAGATTACTAGTGGAGAAAGGAGAAAAAGTGAGCAGATGCAGGAAACACTTTAAGGAATTGTTGAACATAGAGGATGGAAGCACTGGGAGTATAAGTGGCTGGGGAATGGCTGGAAGAAGGAGGGAGGTGAGAAGACAGGAAGAAATCAGTAAGACAGAAGTTGTGGAAGCAAAGAAGAAAGTTAATTGGGGAAAGCCCCAGGAATTGATGGAGTGTGTGGTGAAATGCTGAAGTATGGAGGAGAGATAGTAGTAGAATGGATGTGGAACATGTGCAGATTGGCCTGGGAGGAAGGTATAGGCCCGGAGGATTGGAAGTCGGGTATAATTATTCCCTTGTACAAAAGAAAAGGGGAAAAAGACGTGTGTGGTAATTATAGGGGCATCTGTCTTCTTAGTATAATTGGAAAAGTGTATGGTAGGATACTTATTGACAGAGTTAGAGAAAGAATAGAGGAATTAGTTGGAGAAGAACAGGGAGTCTTTAGGAAGGGAAGAGGTTGTGTAGATCAGATATTCATTCTTAGATCTTTAGTGGAAAAGTTTCTAGAGAAGGGAAAGAAATTGTATGCGCCTTTCATGGATTTGGAGAAAGCATATGACAGGGTGGATAAACAAGAATTGTGGAAAGTGTTAAGAATATATGGAGTAGATGGGAAATTGTTGAATGCTGTGAAGAGTATGTATGATGATGCTAAGGCTGCAGTGCGTGTGGATGGTGAACTGAGTGAATTTTTCTCTTTGAAGGTTGGGTTGAAACAAGGATGTGTCATGTCTCCATGGTTGTTCAATCTGTACATGGATGGGGTAATAAAAGAGGTACAAGGTAGGGTAGTGGATGTTGGAGTGGCCCTGGTGAGAGAGGGTAGTGTTTGGAAACTCCCTGTACTATTGTTTGCAGATGATACTGTGTTGTTCAGTGAAGACGAAGGGGAGCTGCAGGGTTCGGTGGATGAGTTTGGGAGAGTGTGTAAGAAACAGAATCTAAAGGTGAATGTAGGGAAGAGTAAAGTGATGGTCTTTGAGAGAGGTGAAGTCACTGAATGTACAGCGAGGTTGGATGGTGAGGAATTGGAAAATGTGAGTACGTTTAAGTACTTGGATAGTGTGATGAGTAAGGATGGAGGCTTGGAGGGTGAAGTGCTTGAAAGGGTACAACAGGGAAAAAAGGTTGCTGGTTTCTTGAAAGCAGTGATAAGAAGCAGGGAAGTGAGCATGGAAGCGAAAAAGTTACATGACAGTATTGTGATACCAACTCTAACGTATGGAAGTGATGCTTGGACGTTGCTGGAAGGACACAAGTCAAGAGTGAGAGCAGTGGAAATGAGTTATTTAAGAGGAGCCTGTGGAGTCACATGGAGAGACAGGCTGACAAATGAGGATATAAAGGAGCATTGTGGTGTGGATGTACTGTAGATGTAATAGGAAGCGTTAGCAGGAATACAATGAGGTGGTTTGGCCATGTGGAGAGGATGGAGGGTGAAAGACTGACGAAGAGAGTGTATGTGAGTGAGGTGGAGAGGGGGAAGAAGGAGGGGGAGGCCGAGGATGAGATGGAGGGGTGGGGTGAAGTGGTATATGAGGGAGGGGGGTGTGAGTTGGGAGCGGGGCAGTGAAATGGCGGGGGACAGGGCGACGTGGAGGCGATTTGTTTGTGGCCACCCCGAACGGGATTGAGGTGTCTGGCAATAGATAGATAGAGAGATAGAAATATCAATGTTATAATACCATTGGTTAAGAGATTCCTACAGGGCTTACATAAAAACTAGAACATTCACAACAATAGGACCTGCCAATGGCTATTTTAGGTTCTTCCACTACTCACTTCTGCAACTTTCTGTTTTCAGGCTGGTCTGTATGAGCAGTGGAAAAAGGAAACACTGGAAGCTGCTGCACGTGAAAGTCGAATGAAACAGAGGGAAGAAATAAAACAGCAAGGGCAGGATGGAACAGAACACAGCCAAACTAATTTCAGGAGTCTGTCTGTTATCCATGTGCAGGGACCTCTGCTGCTTCTCCTGGTGGGCATCACCCTGGGCAGTGTGGCCTTTGTAGTGGAGAGGCTGCTGGTGTCGGAGCCTCACCCTTCACATACACCTGGACCTACGAGACAAACATTATACTGAGTAATTTCCCATATGACTCCCGCAGGCAGGTTTTTTATTGACAGAACATAATTTAGTATCTGACCTCTTCATCCTTTGGTCATCATTACTGTTGCATTCATAATATTAGTAATCATTTGCAGGAAACATGAAAAATGTAGAAAAGGCATCCAGGGGTAGCCTGCATAGTGTATTAATATTGCATTTTTAGTCCAAAGAAGAAAAAAAAAAACAGTTCACAAGTCCTTTTACTCTTATGAGGTGTATGTAAAGTCAGAATCAGAAAAAATACAAACGAATTAATTCACATGATTATTTGTTTTCGCCTGTAACAGCTCGTAACAGAAAGGTGTTAACATTAACTATCCTTGCTACTTTTAGGCAATGAATATACTATAAAGTGAAAGATAGGACCCTAATTTTTAACGTACTTTTTACTGTTTTATTTATAGCAGAAAATAGAAATGTGTCCTTTTTTCTTCTTCACCCTTCATGCATTGAACTGGTGACAGTACAGAAAGATAGAAATGTTTTGTTGGCATTTAACAAGCCTATTATCGAGAGGTATTAAAGAAGGAAGCCTTCATGATGTGGCATCGATATAATTGGGCAGTTTCATTGCCTTCCTATAAACGTCCCTTAACAGCCCGTCCCCTGGAATGGCAATGCTGGATCTCAATAAAAAGGACAGTTTTAAAATTCAGTCTATTGAGTTCATATTCAGATGAACCTGCGGCAACAAAAACAGTAACAACAACAAAATCACCACCATCACTATCAACCACCACCACCACCACCACCACCACCAACAACAACAACAACAACAACAACAACAACAGTATCAATGAAGCAGATGGTTCAGATAAAGACATCAAGTATTTCAGAATCTTTAATTCAACTCTTAAACATACAAGTAACTACTGCCACTGTGGCTCACGGCGACAAGGGAGGAAACCTACCTACAGTACTGAACATTTACAAATGTAGTACACATATGGACTATACGGGATTTTAATAAAGCCAGGTACCATGTAGGGATTCCCAAGGGTTAATAACTTGCGTGATAAATCCTTAGGAAGCTACACTGAAACATCAAATGGGGCTTAATAAAGCTGAGTTCCTTGCTTATGACAATCCTTAGTCGCTAAAACGAAGCATTATATGAGGCTTCGTTAGAATGAATCGCCTTGAGTGTGAATTCCTTAGTGGTGCTTGAATGACTACAGTAGATAGTCCAGTAAGCTTAATATCTGTAGCAACAATCATCTATCTATATACCTAGGATGCTTCCTCCAGAGAAAGGGAGATAGCCGAAACAGGACGACACACCTCCAATTTACTCATTGACACACACACACACACACACACACACACACACACACACACACACACACACACACACACACACACACACACACACACACACACATTTACTCATATCTTAGCCGGAAGGGGAGAAGGGACAGATCCTCACCATACCACACCGCACGAGGGTCAACTGCATAGTGCAATCAGCTACATCCGCAGCAGGGCCCAACAGCAGTGCTAGTTTACCCTTGCCACATCATAATGGACTCATCCCATTACCTACACCTAACCTGGGCACGTGATCATACCAAATGAAGGAGAATATCCCATTGCCGCTGCGTCACCATGTATTCATTCACAATTTTTCTCCAGTCATCTCTATCATGTGCAGCCACTCTCCTTTGCTCTACAAACATCCCTCGTGCATCTGACACTCTTTTCACACTGTCCATCCATCCTATTCGTAGTCTTCCTCTCAGCCTTATACTTCTCACATCCAGTTCAGTTATCTTTTTCACCAATCATTCTTCATCCATTCTTTCCATATGCCCAAACCTTTGTTACACCTCTGCTCAACTCAATCAGCCATCTCGCACATAACTCCAGTTCTCCGCACTTCATCTTTTCTCACTCAATCCATATGCATCACTCCGCACATACTCCTGAGACACCTCATGTACATTACATTTAAACTCTTGCTCTCTGCTACACCCAAAATCCAAGTTTCACCCCATATAATGCAGCTGGTATGACTACACCCTCATGCAGCCTTGTTTTTACATCCATTCTATGTGAATAGCATCTGAACACTTTTTTCATTCCTCCCATCACCTTTCTTACTTCATTCATCGTAAACTTTACCTCTACATCTATTTTTCCATCCACAGCAACATGTGACCCTAAATACTTAAAACACTCTACCTCCTCAAATAACTCACCATTAAAAACTACATTCATCCTCCTACCATCTACCAACCTCGTACACTTCATCACTTTACTCTTATTCTCATTTACTCTCAATTTCCTCCTCTCACCTACCCTTCCAAACTCCTCTTCCAACTGTCTCATCCACTCGGAATCAGCCACCAGTGCCGTGTCATCTGCAAACAGCAGCTGATTCAGATTCCACTCTCTACCATCGGCTTTCATTACACTCAAACCTTCACCTAACGCTTGTGCATTCACCTCCCTTACAACACCATCCATATAAATAGTAAACAACCAAGGTGACATCACACACCCCTGCAGCAGGAAACCAATCACTCACAGTATATCCCACTCGTACTCACGCTCTACTATTTTCATAAAAACTTTTCATTCTTTGTAACAATCTACCATCAAGTCCATACAGTCTCAAAACAGTCCACAAATCCTCCTTATCAATTCCATCATATGGTATCCCTAAATCCATGAACGCCCAAAACACATCCTTACCTTTCGTCAAATACTTTCCACACACCTGTCTCAGCAAACATCTGATCCATGCAATCCCTTCCTCTCCTAAAGCCACACTGTTCATCACCAATCACTCCTTTTTTACCCTCTCTAACTCTCTTAATCAACACTCGACCATACACCATACCCACAACACTTAACAGACTTATACCCCTAAAACTGGTAAAGTCATACTTACCACCCTTACCCATATACAGTGTAACCACACATGCACTTGCCCAGTCAGTCGGTACCATACCGCTAACAAAACACACATTCAGCAATCTTACTAACTACTCAACAATAGTAGCTCCACCATCTTTCTGACATTCCATAGGACAACCATCCAAACCTGCAGCTTTTCCTGTTTTCATCTCCTTGACTGCCTCCTGCACTTCCTCAGTCGTGATCAAAGAATCATTCAGCTCTCCCAACACAGTTATTCCTTGCACCCTTGCATCTGCCACAATCTCAGCCTCCCTTTCCTCCTCTACATTTAACAATCTTTCAAAATACTCTCCCCATCACTTCCTTACTGCATCCATCTCAGTTAACATCCTTCCATTCTCTGCTTTTACACGCTTTTCCTTCCCACACTCTCCCCTTTGCAGTCTCTTCACCTCCTTCCAAAACATTTTCTTTTTCTCTTAAAAATTCTGTCAACCGCCTACCCCACATCTCATATCCTGCCACTTTAGCGTTGTTCACACCGCTTCTCACCCTATTGCTCGTTTTCTTATCTCTCCCATAGGACACCTCATCATTCCTCTACAGCCACACTTCATATGCACGTCTCTTCTCAGCTACAGCCATACTTACTTCCTCACACCACCGTCCACTTCCCTTTCTTACACCACTACCTACTCGTCTCACAACACACACCTCTTCCGCATACCCCACTACAGCACACTTAAACAACTGCCATTCTTTCTCCACACCGCCATTTTCTGATCTTTCACTGCATTCCACTCATCTTTCAACTTTTCCTGATACTATATCATTTTCTCTCTTTTATCCAGCTCACTGATTTTCAAAACCTCCCTATCACACCTAAGTCTCCTTGATCTCACCCATCTCATACCTACCCTCATCTTTCCCTCCACCAGGTGCTGGTCAGACATACCTCCACCCTCCTGTCTCAAAACACTCATATCCAGGAATTTTTCTCCTACATTCCTTGAGACAACCACATAGTTCATCAGTGTCTATCAGCAACTCTTCCACCTTCCTGTCGTACCCATGTATACTTATATCTTCCTTCCCAAACAAGGTATTTCCAATCGCCATCTCTTGCTCAACAGACATCCGTATCATACTTTCCCCATTATAAATTTATTGCAGGCACACCATGCATACCAACGAATCTTTCAACTGCTACATTTCCCACTCTAGCTTTCAGATATCAAATCATTTTCACATTCACATTTGCTCCAAAACTCTGCAAACATTCATCATTCCAGAATAACTCCCTCACTTCTTCATCCCTTTCCCTACCAAGCTCATATGCACTCACAAAAACCCACAGCTCACGTCCAAATTTCGCTTACACCCACGTTAGTCTCGATGACACCTTCCATTCAGTTACACACTGCTGCATTTCCGGGCTCACTATCAAGGCCACTCCTTCTCTCACTCTTCCTTTATCAACACCTGACCTCCTTCCAGTCACACTTCTAAACTTACAGTACAGTAGTTTCACCTCTCTCTTTCATCTTTGTTTCACTCAAAGCTAACACATCCAAGCTTCTTCTCACAAACATTCTCCCAATCTCCTCTCTTTTAGCATGAAGTGTACAACATCCACGCACATTCAAATAACCCAGTCCTCAGGGTACTGGGATAACTCAATCCCCCTTCTCTTTCTATGCCCTGTCTCACCGTAGTAATTAAAAATACAGAGGAGGAGGTCCCTAGTTCCTTCAGCTCGTCCCTTTTAGTCGCCTTTTATGGCACGCAGGGAATACGATGGCAGAATTCTTCCTAACACAACCTGATCGCAGAGTGGTGGTACCATCCCATCATGCGGCTAGATTTTGTCCCCTACGTCACAGGGACGGACACAACCGTGAATACTAATAAAGAAACAGGGAGAATGCCAGTAGTCTGCCACTAAAGGGCAGGTTAATCGCACATGTCCACCTCCCCCCCACATATAAATACTCTCCTTACCCCCACCAAAGCACTGATTTATAAAGTGGATGAATTGGAGATCTAAAGCTTCTCTCTCTCTCCCTCTCTCTCTCTCTCTCTCTCTCTCTCTCTCTCTCTCTCTCTCTCTCTCTCTCTCTCTCTCTCGTGTAATAGTAGTTTCATTTATCCTATTAGGTTTATTAGTACGTGCATAGACGGACCTTCACTTCCATGTGAAGAAATTATTTTGAAGTTTTAGCAGGATTCTGTAAAATGACCCAAGTGTACCATATCTATTAAAAATCTGTCCACCGTCTTCTAAACGATATACTAAAATCCAAGTAAGAGAGACATATTATATGATTACTAGCGGTATAAGTCCATCTCCTGCCTTGTTATCTGGGGAGCCACATATCTACCTACCCACTCATCCACCTACTCACTCACCCCACCAAACACAACCCCACCTAGGCTGCATTTTTTTTTTCTTTGGCAACACTCACTCATACAGTCCTATTGGCAACATTGGAGTGAGTTCAGTGTGAATGATTCGGCAACGTCACACCTTCGCTTGTGAACAGATGAAATAATTGGGGAAATTGGTCTTCCATAAGGTCTTCCTCATAAGGTTTTCAGTAACCATAGCTTGGTAGGGGTCTTCAGTAAATGTAGTTCGGTAATGATAGAGAATTGAAGCCATGTAGATCAACATTTATACCCTCCACCTGACAGAGTCTGAGTATGTTGTTATCACTGGGATCAATAACTGCTGGGTGGCAGGGCGACTGGCTGAGCGTTGATATTTCGTTTCTGGGCCAGAACTCAAAAAGTATTCACAACACAGTCTGAAATTGCACATGGTTATGTGTCTTATAGTGAACTGGTGCCTTTCGATAGGTAGAATGCTGTGTCTTAAGTTTTTTTTTTTTTGAAAAAGTAGCAAAAATAATTTTTCCATAGATTTCAATGCAACCTTCACAAGGAATCTGAAGTGCTCATTTTTATGGGTTCTCAAGGCGTTCGCCTTACTCCCACCTTTAAAAGTAAAGACTGGGGGGGTGAGGGCCGTTATGTGCTTGGGTAGGTGTGCAGGGAGGTGGGGGGGCATGTGCTTTGTCAGGTGGGGAGTTATAAAACCGTAGTGTTGCCCATGTTTTACTTTGAATTACTTCATATATTATTTCCCAAAGCTATGCCCATCTTCCACGATACCCTGCATATGGCCGTATTTTGTTGGTCTTACACTTGCCAGACGATTACAGTCAATTTAGAAGTAACTTCCTACTAGACAAGTTAGTGAGGGCTATGTCCAACTTCTCGAGTTGAATGTTGAATGGTCTCTTTAAGGTAAACGAAGATGTTGGAGGAGGATGCCTTTATGTAAGAGCCCAGTCCATAGCAGAATCAAAATGGAGATCTCTGCCAGGATATCCTAATGATTTTGGTCTGAACCTAATTACATATTTATCTATCATGATACTGACAAATACTGGTGATGTTAGAACATGTTTGCAAACTGACCCTACACAGTATAAGCAGAAAATCTTGCTAAATTTGACCTTAAGCCGACAACTCAAGTCTTATGAGTGAAACTTCTCAGTAATAATAAACTTAATTTAATTAGTTTGATTCATGACTCAGTGCTTAGAGTGAGTGAAGATGTTGAAACTGATAAAACTACAACCGGTCATGATCTCAAGGAACATGAGTCATCTGTTCACAGTGTTGATAATGTTCAGAATCCTAAGTTTTTGCACTGTACCAACAGCCACATATGCACGTTCATACTACTCAGAAATAGATGTTAATGCCTTAAATACTAATGTCAGTGAACAACTTGGAATAGCTAAAATTCAGTTGCAAATGAGACAACTTCAAGCACGAGAGTAACAACGTGAACTAATTCATGAGCGCAGACTGAGGCAGCTTGGCGGTTCATCTAGTCCTTGTGGTGCCTCTTTAAGGAACTCTTTTGATGCTGCCGAGAACATTTAGTCTTTCCTTTAGGCGTAAAGTGTCACTAATATTTCCAAATGTTTGAGGTGGCAGCTCGTGTTTCCTGGCCTAGTAACTCTTGATCGATATTACTTCAGTGCGCACTTTGTGTACAGCACAGGAGGCCTATATTGCTTTATCAGCTGACCAGTTTGCTGATTATGAGGTGGTAAAAGATGCAATACGCAGGGTTTATGAACTTGTACCGGAGGTATACGGTCTTAGGTTAAGAACCACTTGCAAACAAAAAGTTCAGACATATGTGTAGGTTATTAAAAAAAATACTGGAGAGGAAAGAAAAAGTTAATTAAAAAATAATCCATACATCAGATTACTGGTGTCTTCCAATCATAAATAATCTGTAACTGTTCGACTTGAACAGCTATTGATTGAGGTTTGGAGGGAAACATATCTGGGGATGCGAGTTCCAAAGAGATGCAGTAGGGGGAATAAAAGACATCTGACAGGCGGAAGTTCTGCAATATGGCAATGTGACAGTCCAGTTATGAGTGCTACCGGATGCCTGTATAGCACAGGGAAAGGCAAGGAGTGGTGGCACAATGGATCCAACTTCGTATGAGCATTTGCCATGAATGTATTTGTAAAATAATG
Source organism: Coenobita brevimanus (assembly GCF_032717465.1). Classification (NCBI taxonomy): domain Eukaryota; kingdom Metazoa; phylum Arthropoda; class Malacostraca; order Decapoda; family Coenobitidae; genus Coenobita; species Coenobita brevimanus. Next base: position 6,204,454 of record NC_136985.1, on the reverse strand, counting down.
CAAGGAAGGCAACATTCCTTCTTACCTGTAGAGGAGGTAGTTTATTTGTCATAGCAACGTTATTAATAATTCTAACAGCTTTGGTCTGAGTTTTGTCTAGTTGTTTTAGTGCAACCTCTCGACATCCATTCCACATGAGTAAGCAATATTCCAGCTCAGAGTGCACATGACTTTAATAAACTACATTTAACTGCCAGTCAGTAAAGAAGCTACGAACTCTGAACAATAAATTTGGAGGCAGTTATAGCAAGTGATCTGACATGAAAGGTCCAGCTGAGAGCATTGTTAAGTGACACACAGAGAATTTCAATTCTTTGGAGATAGGAATATTAGTAGGATTGAAGGTAATATAGGAATCTGGCAATAATTGTGTATTAGCATACTGTATATATTTGGTTTTACTAGCATTAAATGAGACAAGGTTATTTTGTCCCCATTTAGTGATACTAGATAAGTCTTGATTTATGGAGATGGCTGTACCGATTTGTGAGTTAGAGATATTAAACTTTGTGAATGGGTGTTTAAGTGTGAATGAACTGTGAAGTGTTGAGTCATCTGCATATGAATGGATGGGATTCTGAGTGACAGATAAAAGATCGTTAATATGAATTAGGAATAGGGTTGGAGCCAGAACTGATCCTTGTGCACGCCAGGGTTAATTGAGTTGAAAATGGAATATACAGTACGTCATCTACTTTTACTGCTATATTTCTGTCACTGAGATAAGAGGAAATCAGAGGAACAAAAGACTTTACTCCATAGCAATAGACTGGTGGAATATCTGGAAAATGTGGCTGTATAAAAATCCTCAGGCATTTTAGAGTCAAAGTTGTCAAATAGGCTTTCCTAGGGTGTTTTTTTTCTGCTGAATCCATTTTTGCTGCTTGCCAATCTGTATCTCGTGCGGTTTTGCTCCTAGCGGACAAAATCCAAGATGGCCACCATTTTTCTAGAAAATGCATATTTTGAAGAATTGCTTCAAATACAAAATATATTAATTAATTATCCAGCGCCTGATTACTGCCTACGAAAGTGGCCGACGTGTAAACCTGTCAGAAGTAATGATGCATGAACTTTTAACAGTCCCCCAGGCTCTGGCTGTGACAATCGGTAGACTTCGATCTGGATCAAAAGCAGACTTGGCTCAAGTACTCACTTCAGGAATACAATGTCCTCCCAGCATAGGCACTGCAGACCTTGGGGAAACAGCAACACCCATAATTGATGGTCAAGCAATGGTTTGTTCCATTGGGAAACCACCCAAGGCAGCCACATTTGGAGACCTAGCTGACGTGTTCATTAGAGCTGTTCTTCAAGGTGGGACACTGTCCAAACGAACTGATGTAGTGTTTGACAGATACTACGAGAAATCCGTCAAAGAGGGAACAAGGACACGACGTGGTCAAGCATCAGTGGCGATCTGACATTTGATTGAAGGCAGGAATGTTCCACTCCCAGCAAAGTGGGATACTTTCATGGCACACCCTAAAAACAAGGTAGACTTGGCCAATTTCCTCTCACAACAACTGATGCTGAAGGTTTCAGCAAACAAAACTGTTGTGGTATCTGGCGGATTCGTCGATGAAGAACAGGTGGAATCATCGGATCCAGAAGTGGACACAGACAAACTCAAAGTTCGGCACGAAGAGGCAGATACAAGAATGATTCTGCATTGTACAGAAATTCAAGCCTCTAGCACTGTGATAGCTGCACGTGACACAGATGTCCTGGTATTACTACTTGCACATTTCCACAAAATGCCCAGTGACGAAGTTTGGTTGAAGGCAGGAATAGCTGCAAACAGGAAGTATATTCCTATACACACCATTGTGGAACGGCTTGCTTTTGATAACGATAAGATGGAATCCATTACAGCATTTCACGCCATCACTGGTAGTGACACAACTTCATACCTCCTCAGGCATGGAAAGAAAACTTCCTGGAAAGTGTTTCAAGAACACTCTCTCCTTCTTGAAGGTCTAGGTCAAGGTGAACTCGTTGACGCGACAGCAAAGAACGCTGAATTATTCATCTGTAAATTGTACAATATCCCCAACGTCACAACAGTCAACAAGGCGCGTGAAATCCTGTTCATGAAGTCCAGTGCTCCAGAGACTCTTCCTCCAACTGGTGATGCCCTTTCATTTCACATCCAAAGAGCTCACTATCAAACAGCTGTGTGGCGATAGGCAAATGAACAGTATCCAGAACTACCTCAACCAGAGACGATGGGATGGAGGATGGAAGGTGCATCACTGGTGCCAACGCTGATGTCCCTACCCCGAGTCCCAGACTCATGTGTGGAACTGATCACCTGCAACTGTGCCAACCGATGTATGAGTGCACGTTGCAAATGTAAAAAATCCCACTTGCGTTGTACAGCAGCATGCAAATGTAGAACATCCGATGACGATTGTAGCAATGTCGAAGCCCAACAATGACACTGTGTAAAACACACTGCCGCTATGCCTGTTCATCAATTTGCAATCTGCAACTTGTTGTAATATAAATGTGTTGTCAGCCATCCTGGATTTATGTTCATGTTTATTACTTAATTAAGAGAAAAGTAATATCAATAAAATAATTAATGTACAGTAACTTTATAGTGGGTTTTAATAAGGTTTTACGGTCGTCATAATGATATACGGACGAGGCACCACTTGTAAAAACGATGCTTTTGAGTTTAAGGCGGCCATCTTGGATTTACCCGTCTGACGGTGTCAGCTTGAGAGATACAGCTTGGCAAACAGCAAAAATGGATTCTGCACAAAAAAACACCCTAGAAAAGCTTATCTGCCAACTTTGACTCCAAAATGCCTGGAGTTGTCCAAATACCTGAAAACCGGACTAGACTACAAGGGAGTTTCGATAACAGGGAACAGTGCTACATTTTATCAAAAGCTATAGAAATATCAAGGGCTACTGCATGAGTTTCTCCATGTTGGTCAATTGACTGATGGATGGTGAGAATCAGGAGATCGAGTATATCAATGTATCTTTCATGGTGATAACCATACTGAGTATCACAAATTAAGCTTTTGGGTTCAAGATATTGAACTATGTGCTTATTCATTACAATTTCTAATACTTTACCATGAGAAGACGTGACAGCTATTGGTCTGTAATCAGAGATGTCAGGGGACCTTCCTATCTTCAAAATTGGGTGGATATAGGCTTCTTTCCATGAATTAGGGAATGAAGAACTACGTATAGATAGTCTGAGTAATTTAACTAGAACAGAAGCAAGTTCTGGGGAGCACTTTTCACAACAAATGGAGGAATTCTATCTGGACCTGGAGTTTTGTTGGTTGGTACATTGTCTAGGGTGGATTTTTTATATCTAGCCTGTATTTTAAGTGGAACAATTTCGGTAAAGTTAGGTTCAAGTACTGGGACGTTCTGCTTGATTTTCTCTACTGTAAAGTTTTTGGCAAATGGACTGGCAAGGATATTCACTTTACCGCCTGGGTCATTTGTAATGTTACCGTCTGAAGATTTTAATGGAGGAATGGGTGATGACTTGTTAATGTTATTATTGAAAGAAATGATAGTTGACAAGAATATTCCCTTGTCACTGGGATTGTTTAGCAGTTTGGATGATTCGTTCTGAAGAAAGTTTGATTTAGTGATTTATTACTGCTTTTGCATGGTTTCTAGCAATTTTAAATTGACTGAGTAATTCAGATGTTATTTATTTTAAGTAAGAGTTATATGCTAATGATTTTTGGGCCATTGCTGTGGCACAATTGCTATCAAACCATTTTGGGGAGTCCGATCTGTTATTGAACTGTTAACTTGGTATGAACAATTCCATATCAGCTTGTATTGCCATTAATGTGGGCCTGGTAGATTTGATGTCAGTAGAGAAGAAAGACTGCCATGGAATGTCAGCAAGATCACTTCTGAATCCATCCCGGTCTGCCCTATCAAAGTGCCATTGGGTCACCCTGACTGGTTCAGAACGGGAAGGTTTGGAGGAGCTGACTAATGAGGCTTTGATGAGATTGTGGTCAGAGCATCCAAGTGGTGAGAGTACTATCCTGTAATGATCTGGATTTTCTGTCAGGAATAGATCTAAGAGATAAGCGTTACGGTCAGGATTATCTGGTATTCAGGTTGGCTGCTTTACCACCTGCGTGAGATTAAATGATTCTGCGACCAGCTCGCATTCTAGACCAGTATCGTCAGTCTTGGCAAAATGCAATAACCATTCTATATTATGTACGTTAACATCACCCAAAACGGTAATTTCAATGCTAAGGGTAAGTTTAAGGTTTGTCAACTGTGTGCATAAGGAGTCAGATATACTGGCTTCTGAAGAAGCATTGAGGGAGTGAATTCTTCCCGCTCCTTCTGGTACCTTGCCAAAAACCTTTCTAACAACTTTATTTCATCATCCTTCCCTCCTCTTTTCTATTCTGATGGTTCTGTAGCTATTTCTTCTACTGATAAAGCAGATCTCTTCACTCAGACTTTCTCCTCCAATTCCACATTAGACGATTCCAGTGCTGTTCCTCCACTACTTCCCCCCTAAAACTTCCTCATGGCTGACATCAAAATTTCTCCAGCTGATGTATTTTCTGCCATTACTTGCCTCAATGCTAACAAGGCATATGGGCCTGATGGGGTCCCTCTTGTTGTCCTCAAGAACTGTACTTCTGTGCTTACACTCTGCCTAGGTAATCTCTTTCGCCTTTGTCTGTCAACTTGTACCTTTCCTTCTTGCTTGAAGTTTGCTCTCATTCAGCCAGTCCCAAAGAAGGGTGACCAATCCCAACCCTCTAGCTATCGTCCAATTGCTTTAATATCCTGTGTCTCAAAGGTTTTAGAGTCAGTTCTTAACACAAAAATTTTTAAAGCATCTCTTCTATCACAACCTTCTTTCTGATCGCCAGTATGGGTTCCGTCAGGGACGCTCCACTGGCGATCTTCTCAACTACCTATCAGACTCCTGGTTATCCTCTTTTCGGGACTTTGGCGAAAGCTTTGCCATTGCACTTGACATCTCAAATGCTTTCGATCGAGTCTGGCATAAATCTTTAATTTCCAAACTATCCTCTTACGGTTTCTATCCTTTTATCTGTGTCTTCATCTATAGCTTCCTTTCTGGTCGTTCTATAGCCGCTGTTGTAGACGGTCATCGTTCTTCTCTATCTTGCATCATCCTTAAACATGCTTGGGATTTCATTCACTCGGGACTTATCTTGGAAAGATCATATTGCATCTCTTGTAAAATCTGCTTCCAAGAGATTAGGTTTGCTAAGCCGACTCCATACCTTCTTTACCCCGGCATAGTTGTTTCCTTTATACACTGGTTTTATTCGCCCCTGTTTAGAGTACAACTCTCATGTGTGGGGAGGCTCTCCACATACAGCTCTTCTCAATAGGGTGGACTCAAAATCTTTTCATCTCCTTAACTCTCCTCCTCTTACTGGCTCCCTTTAACCTCTGTCTCTTCGCCACACTGTTGCATCTTTATCTCTTTTCTATCGTTACTTCCATGGTCACTGCTCCTCTGAACTGTCTGCTTGCATTCCTCCACCACTACGACTGGTGCGTAGCTCCCGTCTAGCAACAAACCCTCATCCCTCTTCTGTCCAACTCTCTAATGCAAGAGTTAACCATTACTCCCAGTCCTTCACTTATGCAAGAGGTCAACTCTGGAACTGTCTCCCTCTGTCTGTATTTCCTACTTCCTATGATCTCCAGTCTTTCAAAAGCAGTGTGTCCAGGCATCTCGAAATGAAAGGATCTTGAATTTGGCTCTCTTTTGTATTGTTTTTGTTTTTTTCTTGGACGGAACGGTTTGCGGGCTCCTAACCTTTGGTTCCTTCTTTCTTGTGTTAAAAAAATGGTAATATTGAGATAATTTAGTTTATACAGTGAATAATCAAATAAGCTGCAAGGAAGTTCAAAACAGTGTCAACTGCAAATTCAGATTTGGTGTAACAACAGGTGCCACCCTTGTTACGGAAGTTAGTGAGGAGATGGTAACCAGGAGAACAAAATAAGGATATTTCAATAGGGGGAGAGATTTGGGATTCTGTGAGGAACAGAGCTAGGGGGGATACTAATTGAAGAAATAAAGTGAACTGAATTCAAATTGGTACTAATACCACGGATATTGGTGAAGTATTGGGCCGAACCTGTGCTTCTCTGCTGAAGAGGATGAACTGTATTTGCAATAGTCGCTGTCGTCACTTGATAGCAAGTGGGAGGACGCTGAGCTGCCAGTCCCACCCTGGCGGTGGTGGCAATCCTAGATTCCATCGCGTTTGCTGAAGTTAATGGAGCGGCCATTGCTACGGCTGAATGGAAATAGGTGTGATATCTAATGTGCATGTAGTGTGGTGTAGACAGCTGAAGGTAGAGGCAGTATGAGAGTATGGTGGCCTACTCTCTGTGTAAGTAAGAGCACTGAAAATGTTCAGCAAAGGGAGATGGGCAGGACCAGCTCCTGGGCCGGTGAAACGGGAGCTCCAGCTATCCCTATCACCAGCTTGCCTGCCATCCACCTCGGGAGTACCGCCCTGTTCGACTGGTGCTACGGTGTACTCCCTTGAGTACTTAAAGCTTTTGATCAGTGGCAGTACTCTAAAAGATAATTAATAAGGATTTCACTAAGCTGGGAGAACTTATAATCATGGAGAACTTCACAAGGAATAAGAGTATTGCCAAGCACGTTGACACTCACCTAGTTAAGAAAGAGGTGGATAATTTAGCTGAGGCGGCTGTTGTGACAGATAATTATAGTATTATCGACATATACGATTCTAAGCCTCGTTCAATCGGTAGATATAGGTGAGTAGATCAATTAAACTTAATAAATCCATCCTCTTGCAATGCAGTTAAGATTAATTTAGATGACTTCCACTGGCAAAAACTGTGACCCTAAAGCATGTTAGTTCGACTACAGAGATGGAAGCATTGTTGCTAACGGACCAGGAAGAATTCCCAAGTTTTTATTGTTTCATAAAAAGAAGGGTCGTGTAGAAAAATGAAAGGAAGCCATAGAACTAAAGCAAATGCTCTGGTAAATACTTGGAGGATTGTTAATGCTGAAGCGAAGAACCACATTAAAAAGACCGAATGGTAGTCACACACATCTGCATTAGTGTTAATAAGTGTGAAGCCAGAGTGGAGCACTCAGCTGTTGAAAGTCAAAGTCCTGAAGAGCTATCACTGAACATTAGTGAAACTGGGATTCGAACTTGAGTCCACAAGGACTGCAGGCCACTTCTCTACCGTCTCGGTCACCGCCTGCCCGTAAACCCAAAACACTCCTCGGTTGTCTTACAGGCCACATCCGATCATAGTACTTTCACCAGTAGACCGCCAGGCCTTAATGCGGTTGTTTGGACTACACGAAACCATTTGGGTTGTCAGTCAGTGTAGTGTCACCTGAAGACAGCATTACACACAGTGTGTAGATGGTGGCGATCTGATTTAACAGAGGTGCAAAACATGTAACGGGGCAGATTTAAGGATACATTGGAAATGCAGAAGTAGGTAGAATTGACTATGAAGGTGGCAGGGCAAAGGGAGAGTACAGTAAATCTTGTCAAAGCGACTTCAGCAAAGATTTCCTCGAGATGAAAAACGCGAAAGTACAATGCGTTCCTGTCATGGACGGTACCTTACTGTTTGCTGCGTATGTAATTGTGTGTATTATTAAGCGTGCTTACCAGATTTCTACTATCTACAGATTGAAGTGGCCAGAAGTAGCTCGTGGTATAACAAAAAGCTATATTTGGGCTGGAAGAAAATCGTTCATAATTACGTTTCATCATTCTACTACCGTTGTTTTATGTCGGACTTTTTCAGTAACAGTAACGAAATTTGATACTGGAAAAAAAGTACAGCGTTCTGTATCTTTTTTTTTTTTTTTTTTTTTCAGCTTTGAAAGTATTATTTAATCACAAAATCATTGGCATTCAGCCTGTATGACATAGGGTCACAGTGGACGGCTTGATAATGGATTGGCCAATTATTTGGTTTTGCAGGAAAACCTTGATGTCACGACGTCCCAAACTATTACCGATTCTTAGTGTCAGACAGACATGTGGGAAGAGTATTTCTTTACAGGATCTTTATTTGTTATGAAATACTTTGTTTAAGTCTTGAATATGAAGTAAGAAATTAACATTCCTCTCTCAAACACACACACACACACACACACACACACACACACACACACACACACACACACACACACACACACACACACATTCCAGCTGAGTGAGGGCATTGCTACCTGTTGGTAGCTCTGTTTTCCTGGTACAATTTAACGTGAATTATGAATGACATGTCCCGTTGTGTGTTGTACATCAATATTTTGCGTGAAATAACCAAAAAAATAATGTATTAATCTCTACTGTTCAGATAATTTTGGAGCAAGCATATGGACAAATGAAACTATGTTCATTTACATTTACGTGATATCATACGTGAGCTGGACTATGGATATATGGTCTAAAATATTCCTCCATATACCACACTATTTTCCAGACTCGATACACTAAAGAAAGAATAATAACAACAATGATCAGTTCTCTTGGGAGGCATTTACTGTTATTTCTAAGGTAAGTTTGCTGTTTTTGTTCTCGTCACGTTGTTTATTCATCCCGGAAAACAAAATGTCAAGCCAAGCAAAATGCGGCAGAGCAGAGCATGTTCTGCGTCGTCGCTCTGTGCCTGGCGCTGATGTATAAAAGTGAGATGATCGAGAAGACACTCAGTAGGGAAGGTATCCGAGTGATGGAAGTTTCTGCTGTTTGGAAACCTTACGAAGACAAGGTAGGGCCTGCCATGCCCTTAAAGAGGTGTGTTAATACTTCGTGTTGTGATTTTTTACACTTGCAACATCTCTCTCTCTCTCTCTCTCTCTCTCTCTCTCTCTCTCTCTCTCTCTCTCTCTCTCTCTCACACACACACACACACACACACACACACACACACACACTGAAATAACAGTTGGCTGCATTACTGATGTTACACTATGTCGCCAAAATTACTGGTGTATTCTTTATGTTGTCGTGTAACTGGCTATGTATGCAATAAGTATAAATATAACAGACTGGAAGCAAACCTATTAAGTTACTAAGGAACCTAGTTAGTTCACCGTTAACATATTCCCAAGTATATACACAATAATCCAGTCTGCAGTGGGGAATCATGTCTGTCTTAATTACCCGTCACCACCCCGGAGGGACTCGGGGACGGGTATTGATTTCAGTCGGTTCGTCTTCCTGTTTGTATGTTTGTTTGTCTGTCTGTCTGTCTGTTAACAATTTTACGTGAAATCTACCGGGGCGATTTTGGCTAACATTACAGGGCTATGAACTTCTGATCACCTGATGAAATTTTGGGCCAAATTGGGCCAAGGCCCAGGCTGTACGTCCCCCAAATGTAAAATGTATATTTCGTCTTTTCGACATAACTCCTTTCAAATTTATCACATCGACATGACGCCAAAACCTAACGATACATCTTTCAAATCTGCATCTTGTAACATGCCTCACTGCATCAAGGTGGTCACCCCCCAGTTAGCGGTAGGGGGGTCAGTGTCGGTGGGTCGGGCCTAAAATTTCAAATGGGCATAATATCGTCAATTGTCACCCGATTTACTCTAATTTTATATGTGACATCTTTGACTAGGTATCCTGTTGTGTTTACACGTCAGCACTAAAATGACTGCCGAAGACGGGTTTCCTGTGTCCGGCACCACTTTTTGTTTTTTCATGTTTATTACTCGACCATAATACTATAACCTTCAAATTTCTAGTTAGACACCGGTGATTGTTATACCGTTTATTCTGGTCACTTCATCTCTCTCTCTGGCTACAGATCGTTGACTGCGACTCTCAGCTGTCTCTCCTCCCCAGATATCAGTCCATTCCACTCCGTTTTGCTCCATACCCGCCTCACCTCCTCCTAGATATGCGAGACTCTGTACTTCGAAGCCCCTGCCTCTTCCACACCATCATTCCATCTCCTCTTTTGTGTCCCTGTTCCGTCATTGCCTCTACATCTAATTGTCTTATTTCTTTGATAGTCTTTCATCACTCTTCTCACAAGGGAGGCGGTGACTCAATCGGTAGAGTTGGCCTGCAGTCCTAATGGACCCGGGTTCAAATCCCGGTGGATCAGGGAACAGTTTAAGGTTTTGAATTTCATGAATATTAGGCTTTACTGATCTACCAGAAGCCCTGCCGACATGTCGTAAAAATACCCCCGCTAATACCAATACACCAGTCCTGTATGAGACAGCCCTAGCATGTATTCAGTATGGACGGTGGGTGTTAGCGCCGAAGTGGTGACATGTAGAGGTGTACGGTACGTAGGAGGACTACTGGGCCTTGAAAACAGGCTGTGAAGCCTATGCCCAGAGTCGATCACATAAAAAAAAAAAAGGCCGCTGTCAGCCATAGGCCTGTATTATTGTTGGTTAAGGAAGCTCCCTAACACCTCTGCTTTAGCGACGTAATTTTGGATATGGCTAGTTAATATTAGTTTCTATGTTACGCATGATGATTACGATGTTATTTCAGTGATTTAAATGACTTACAAGATAATAAGGAGTAGTGTGCAAAATAAGTCGCTTAGATGAGGTGTTAGGGAGCTTCGTTAACGGACGGGAAAACGGGCTGTAGTGTTACAGGGAAAGGAATGGCACCATGAATGTTGACTATTCCAGTTGTATACAACTGTACTAATATGCATGAAGGAATGAAACTAACCATTACTAAATACATGAAAGATATGGGCAGAAGAAAAAGAGATGAATGTATAGATTGATTAATGATACTAACCGTATTTTGATGGAGACAGCTTCTGGTTTTGATTACCATGAATAACGTCGCCTGAAGGTACAGGGAATACAAGCACAGAAAACACCATATTGCTGAAGGGTCCAATGTAAAAGCAAGCACAACCAAAAAAAATAAAGTAAAATAATAATAAGAAAAAGAATGGGCAGATGAACGGTGTCCTCCATATTAGCAAAAACAATAGTGATGTATTTTTGCAGAGAACTGAGTCCAAGACAGGACTGGAGTCGATGAAAGGAAAAGCCTTAGTACAACATGTTTTATAAAGCAGATATTGCCCATACACGACGTCCGTACACTGCACAAGGGACAATACGGATCCTGTATAGAGTCGGTCATTGTGAAGAGCATAAAGGAATACCAAGCATCCACACCCCCAGTACCCACAACCTTTTTGAATTCCAATTTGCAGGCAATAATGTTACCTTTCCTAGAGACAGCACAACACTGAGAACACTTATCGTAATTAATTAATAAATAAGGAGAATGAGATTATGATTCACATAGTAGCCAGTCCATTAAAGGTAAGGGAATAGTCACACATGTGACATAGACTCAGCAGTGCATACGACACTTCGACAGTGAGAAATACACCATCACATGTCACATCTTGGATATTAATACTGAATCATCTATACGCAAACATTCTGGCTTGAATGTGATGGAATTAACGGGGGTATATTACATGGCGTGCCGGTTAGTCCTGTGAAAGTTTAGTAAACAGTCACAAAGAAGTGCAACTCCTTATTCCGTGATCCCGATGGGACTTATCTTACGATCTTACCATCAGGAAGCCACTCCTATCCCATACTATAATTAACCTTTAATAAAATTATACGGTATATTACCTGACATGTTTTTTATTCCTTTCCATAACGCCCATATGAAGTGTTATCACTTATTTGCTGCGACATGTCGACCAGACTTCGTTACCTCTCATACGTTGCGCTATATTCACATTTCACACATATGAGGTCTTTGCAATCATTATTAAAACAAATTATCATCATCTCACTAATAAAATAATGAAATGGGATGTTTCAAGAAACAGGAACGTGAAGTATTAAATAATCATGAAGCAACGACCAGTGAACTAGGCCACACGTCCTCTTAGATATCGATATTCTGTTATTCATTTCAGAGGCTGAACGATCCACACAAAACTGGACTTCAAAATGCCTGTGAAATAAAGCTATGCAGTCGACTGCCAAGTAAACACGTGGATACGACCCTTACTGAGCTTGGCAGCCGACGGTGTGGCTCCGTCCCACAAGCAGAATAAGACAGACCAAGAAACCATGAGGAAGATATGGGAATTTTAAAGTTAAGGGTTTCTTTTTCTATTTACCTACTCGGTGGCCACTCATATTTTACGAATGACTGCTGCCTAGGACTCGGAAGACGGGAAACTGGACCAAAATATTCAATACATCACCTAGCCAACGTCTCATAAGAAACAAAAACAAATGTTAGTTAATTTGGCCTTATGATCCCTAACACCTTAATTAAGCTCGTGGCTCTTAGTGATAAAACTGTTCAGAAATATTGTTAATTTTTTCATGCCAGCTGGTGGTGCATTTGTTAGTACAATCAGCTCACAACTGGGAGAACCTGAGTTTGTTTTTCAGCATTGTATTAGGGACCTGGATGTAAACTGATACTGCAGGTCATATCCTGTGGGAAAACTGAGACGGGGATAAAAGTTGTCTGCCTTAACCATCCTCGAGCTGTTAATAGACAGATCTAAAGCTCGTATTCTGGAAGCTCCCTAACACCTCTGCTAATAGATTTAATTATGGATATTAGTGGTTAATATATTTTTTTTGCGGTATTAATCCGGGGTATGGCGATGCTGGAAGTATTTCTGTAACAGAAGAGGACGGTAAGATGTAACTAATAAATTAAATCGCCTAGGGAAAGATGTTAAGGAGCTGCCTTAGCCGACGAGATGCGGGCCTAAGTCGTTTAAACATTTCGTCACGGTACCGTCTTAAATTAGATTCCCTGCTGGCAGTTAATAGTATTTTGGGAGAGACCACTAGTAGAGGTTAAGGTAATGAAGACAATATTTCACTCTCCCAGGGTCACGTTCTACTCGCGTAACGAATTTCCCTAACCCCTGTTCCTTAGCGATTTATTTTTGGACAAGGCTGGTTAATATCAGTCTGGATTAGCTTGTGCTGTGAATGATAGTATTTTAAATATTTTAATGAGCAGAGGTGAAGAGTAAAAAGAATCCCGATAAATGAAATAAATCGTCAAGGAAGAGCAGTTAAGGAGCTCCTAAACCGACGAAAGTACAAACACCAATCCGACAAGTTTATCCTGTTGCCAAAAGAACTATCTGGAGGTGCGAAAAAAAAAAAAAATGGTAGTTAATAAGTAAACATAGGAACTGGTTTTCCAGCTATAAGAATAAGATATCTTTCATAATATGATCTTCACATCTCTAAGCGATTTTATTGAGGTTGGGAGAAAACAATCTGAACCTGATCTTGGGCGGTCACATTATCTTTCATGAACCCCTTGAATACGAGAAATTCTTCCTGAGTTTAATATTACTTTTGAGGGTAACAATAAACTTATGACACCATCGCAGTAACCAGGTTAATAATCTTGACGGTTTTGTGCAGCTTGTAATAGACTAGATATAACCTTCAGTAAACTCTTCAATAAATGTCCTTCGTACTTGCAGTAAAACTGTTTAGTGATGGCCTGATAAATCTGAAAAAGACGTCATCGGATTGAGGTTAACCCTGTCCCTCATGTTACGTCTTCTTTACGTTATTACAAACACAGCCCGGTGCTTGTGCTATGGGGAGGGATGGGGGAATCCTCTCCTTTGTGCAGGCACCCAGACTCCTTTGTAAGTTTTAGAGTTTAGTGCTTTTAGTGTTTTAATTTTATTCCTTTTACTTTATCGTATCGTCTGTTTCACTGCTGTCCGGTGCCACACAAGGGACTTGCGCAGTCATTTTTTTCAACTGATTCACCGATCAATCACTCAATCCTAACAGCACCAGACGATTACGGTCAGTATTGGGAGTGGTTTCCCAAACCTCCTTGACTGGATATACCAGTAAAAATCTCCATTACACATTTTTATCCTTTTTAAATTGAAACTAAATTATCTGGATAGAACACAAATTCACTGAAAGGGCGTCATCGGACAGGATATAAATACAGTATTTTATGGCAGGTCTGCCCGCATTTTTGATGCACAAAGTTTTTCATGATGATGATGATGATCATCAACATCATCACCACCATCACTATCTATACCACTTTTCCCTCCTTACGATGCGGGGGACAGGGGAGAGGGCGACATGGAGGCAATTTGTTTGTAGCCATATATATGGGCCTGATGGAGTCCCTCCTGTTGTTCTCAAGAACTGTGCTTCTGTGCTTACACCCTGCCTAGTCAAACTCTTTCGCCTTTGTCTGTCAACTTGTACCTTTCCTTCTTGCTGGAAGTTTGCACTCATTCAGCCAGTCCCAAAGAAGTGCGACCACTCCCAACCCTCCAACTATCGTCCAATTGTTGTAACGTCCTGTATTTCAAATTCTTTCCTATCACAACCTTCTTTCTGATCGTCAGTAGGGGTTCCATCAGGGACGTTCCACTGGCGATCTTCTCACCTACCGTTCAGACTCCTGGTCATCCTCCTTTCGGGACTTTGGCGAAAGCTTTGCCATTGCACTCGACATCTCTAAGGCTTTCGATCGAGTCTGGCATAAATCTTTAGTTTCCAAACTGCCCTCTTACGGTTTCTATCCTTCTATCTCTGCCTTCATCGCTAGATACCTTTCTGGTCGTTCTATAGCCGCTATTGTAGATGGCCATCGTTCTTCTCCTATATCTATCAACAGTGGTGTTCCTCAGGGCTCTGTCCTATCACCAACTCTCTTCATTTTATTCATCAATGACCTTCTAAGCTGTACATCTAACCCTATCCACTCATACGCAGATGACTCCACTCTTCACCTTTCCATTCGGTTCCCGCAACGCCCATCTCAGCAGTTACTTCAACAAACAAGGGATGACGCAATGGCACACTTAATGTCTGATTTGGCTCGTATCTCTGACTTGGGTAAAAATAATATTATTTTTAATGCTTCTAAGACTCAGTTCTTACACCTATCAACCCAACAAAATCTTCCACAGGTATACCCACTAATATTTAATAATATTCAGCTTAATCCTGCATCATCGTTGAACATGCTTGGGGTTTCATTTACTCGGGACTTATCTTGGAAAGATCATATTACATTTCTTGTAAAATCTGCTTCCAGGAGATTAGGTGTGCTAAGCCGACTCCGTTCTTTCTTTACCCCTGCACAATTGTTGACTCTATACAGGGGTTTTATCCGCCCCTGTGTGGAGTACAACTCTCATGTGTGTGGAGGCTTCCCACATATAGCTCTCCTCAATAGGGTGGAGTCAAAGGCTCTTCGTCTCATTAACTCTCCTCTTATTACTGACTCCCTTCAACCTCTGTCTCTTCGCCGCACTGTTGAATCTTTAGCTCTTTTCTATCGTTACTTAAATGATCACTGCTTCTCTGAACTGTCTGCATGCATTCCTCCACCTCTACGACGGGCGCGTAGCACCTGTCTAGCAGCAAACTCTCATCCCTTTTCTGGCCAACTCTCTAATGCAAGAGTTAACCGTTACTCCAAGTCCTTCATTTATGCAACAGGTCAATTCTGGAACTGTCTCCCTCTGTCTGTATTTCCTGCTTCCTATGATCTCCAGTCTTTCAAACACAGTGTGTCCAGGCATCTCGAAATGATCGGATCTTCAATTTAGCTCTCTATTTTATTTTGTTTTTCTCTTGGAGGGAAATGTTATTGCGGGCTCATGGCCTTTGGTTCCTTTTTCCATGCTTAAATATATATATATATATATATTGTTACGGAACAGAGAGAGATAATGAACACTTCAAGTGAAAATACTAAAATCACTACTGTCCCGCAAAGTTCCAGGTTCAAAACAAAAGAGTTAGGTAAAATTAAAAGTTAAAGTTTAATGCTCAAACTAACAACTAAACATTCAGGACTCATAAGGATAATGTAATGACAAAACAGGTTACATATATATGGTTAACTGCAATAGCCTCTATTAACACGAATTTAGCAAGAACAAATTTGTCTAAGTCAGCCCTGATAAATGAGAGAACCGAATAATGCTCAGTTAAAGAAAGATATAATATTATCACAGATACAAAACAGTACTCACACTGGCTGACTTTAAAAACTTTACATGAATCACAAAAACATTACCAGGTCTGCGAATCAACGCCTCAGGCTATACAGTACAAGAAAAATTGTAATAACATTTATACTCAAATTATACAGCAGCTAGATGGCTGGAGACTTCCTGAGCACTCACAATAATAATACACTATACAGAGGAGGACAGAGATGTGAAGATAATGAGGAGTATATCTAAGTGGCAATTAATGCAGAGACTGAGCTCATTATATACAGGCCAGCAGAGCTTGATACAACTTGTAATAAGGATGCGCAAATGAAGCCATAGGGGACAAAGAGTTGACAATCCTGCTCTGAGAAACAGAAAGAACGACTTACTCTACTATAAGGGGGAGAAGTGGGGAGTGAGGTAGAACACGCAAGCCTGGTCACTATGGAAGCCACGAGGCTAATCGTGATCAAACATGCAGCATACTGAACGTTAGAATTATACAAAGGATGATGAAATCATAGGCTATGTAACACCTCCCCACAAAGAAAAAGATATTTACAAAGGAAATTTCTTATTACTCTAAAACAATCTGTCTAAAGTCTAGATAAGCAATCTGCAATAACATTTTCTTTCCCCTTGACATGTTGTATGTCTAATGAATACTCCTGAAGAAGTAGACTCCATCTTGTCAATCTCTGATTTTTATCTTTAAACTTACTAACGAATTTCAGTGGGTTATGATCGGTATAAATGACTATGGGGTCAAAACCAAAACACAAATAAAATGAAAAATGCTGTAAAACCAAAATCAAGGCCAAAAGCTCTTTCTCAATAGCTGAGTAGTTCTTTTGAGATGGAGTGAACTTCTTACTGCAATAAGATAGAGGGTGTTCAATACCCTGATCATCCTCTTGCAGCAAAACAGCCCCAGCTCCTTTATCACTTGCGTCAACAGCCATCTTAAAAGGCTTAGCAAAATTTGGAGTAGCGAGCACTGGCTGACTTAATAGGATAACTTTAAGTTTACTGAAAGAGGATTCACAGTTATCGGTCCAGACAAATTTAACTCCCTTTTTCAGTAGGTCTGTAAGTGGTGATACAAGAATTGAAAAGTTAAGAACAAATCTCCTGTAATAACCTACCATTCCCAAAAATCTTTGTAGCTCTTTCCTACTTTTAGGTCTGGGAAGATCACTTATAACCTGAACCTTAGTTCCTGGTGGTGCAACATGTCCATCACCAATTACGTACCCAAGGTACTGAACTTTAGCTTGACCAAACTCACACTTTGATAAATTAGCTACAAGATTAGCCTGAACCAAACGCTCAAGAAATTTACTGACATGGCATAGGTGATCTTTCCAGTTGTCACTGAAGATTAATACATCATCAATATAAACAACACACCCTGCCAAACCCTCTGTTACAACATTCATGAGCTTCTGAAAAGTGGCTGGTGCATTCTTCATACCATACGGCATTACAGAACATGCAAAAGTCTTTCCTAGTGTTACAAAACATGAGATCTCCCTAGCACGTTCAGTCATAGGTACTTACCAGTATCCCTTTAACAAATCAGACTCACTTATGTACCTAGCCTTTCCAATCTTGTCTATGCAATCTTCCACACGAGGGAGAGGGTAAGTGTCTGTTTTGGTTATCTGATTAACACGTCTGTAGTCGATGCAAAGCCGCTGTGACCCACCTGGCTTAGGGACTAGAGTGACAGGAGAACTCCACTCGCTCTGACAGGGCTCAATCATCTTGTGGTCCAACAGGTAGCCAAGCTCCTTCTGGATGAGAGGAACTTTCACTGGGTTCACAAGGTAAGGAGGCAGTTTAATTGGCTTTGCGTCTCCAACATCGGCATCATGCATCAACACAGTGGTTCTTCCTGGAGTGTCACGGAACACTTGCGGGTACTCCTGCAGTAATGCCAAAAACTCCTGCTTTTCCTCGGGAGATAGATGAGAAAGCTTAGTCTAGAGATCATTCATGATATCAGGATTCTTCCCCAAACTATCACTCAAGCTCATACTGCATGGGAGAACTTCACTTGCAGACTCGGGTGGAACAGCTACAGTGCAGGCTGGGTTATTTTCGTCCCGCCTGTGATAAAATTTTAGCATGTTGATGTGACAAAGTTGCTTGTTCTTTCTACGATCTGGTGTGGCGATGACATAGTTGACATCACTGAGTTTCTTCTCCAGGAAATAAGGACCACTAAACTTGGCTTGAAGAGGTTGCCCATGCACTGGTAGCAGAATCAAAACCTGATCTCCTGGCTGAAATTGGCGTAACCTGGACTTCTTATCGTGCCAAGTCTTGATCTTCTCCTGAGCGGCTCCTAAATTCTCTCTCCCCCAGCTGTAAAGCAGTGGACAGCCGTTCTTTGAACTTCAACACATACTCCAGCAGGTTGACGTCATCTTCCTCCAACAGCCAGCATTCCTTGAGTAGCTTAAGGGGTCCTCTTACTTCATGGCCAAACAGTAGTTCAAAGGGTGAGAAGCCCAGTGATTCATTTGGAGATTCTCTTGCGGCAAATACAATGAATGGAAGACCTTCATCCCAGTCTATCTGATGTTCCAAACAGTATTTCCTGAGCATCGATTTGAGTGTTTGATGATATCTCTTCAACGCTCCTTGGGTCTGGGGATGGTAAGCTGAAGACGTGATCTGGGTGATGCCCAACTCTTTCAGAGACTGCTTGAAAACATTTGACATGAAATTACTTCCCCGGTCTAACTGTACCTCCTTGGGCAGACCAAACTTGGTGAAGAACCCTAGCATTTCCTTAACCACGTTCTTTGCTGAGATAATTCTAAGTGGAATGGCTTGAGGATAACGAGTAGCCATATCAATCAGGGTCAACACATAAGAAAATCCTGAAGAAGTCTTAGGAAGAGGGCCCACAATATCCACCAACACACAGGTGAATGGCACCTCAAAAGGAGGAATGGGAACTAGAGGTGCAACCTTTTCGGTCTGATTACACTTCCCCACAACTTGACAGGTGTGACAAGACTTACAATACCAGGAAACATCTCTGAAGATACCTTGCCAGTAGAAGTGTTTCAAAATGCGTGCCACAGTCTTCCTCACTCCAAGGTGTCCTGCCAAACTGGAATCATGAGCCACTCTAATGATATCCTGCCTACAAACACGAGGGATGACAACTTGATGTGCAACCTCCCATTCACAGTCGGCTGATGCTGCTGGGGGTCTTCACTTTCTCATAAGTACTCCTGACTTTATGTAATAACAAGTAGAAGCACCAGCTGACTCTTCCTCACCGCAAGCAGAGTTAGCTAGACCTTTCAACTCAGGGTCAGCAACCTGCAACTCAACCAACTCTTGACGAGACAAATTATCAACACTACGGGGTACTGCCTCATCTGGTGAGTGGTCCAAATTAGCAAGAAAAGTGTCAGCTAGGATAACATCATCATCATCATTATCCTTTAAGTCACCAGTAACTTTAGACTTAGCCCTAGTGACAGCACATGCAGAGAACACATCAGGGATACCACAATCCTGGGTCGCAGTCACTGGTTCACTAGACAACTGAGGAGCTGCACACACTTGACTTCCACCAATATCATTTCTAAGTAAGAAAGTTACACCTGACATTGGGAGTGTCTCAACCAACCCAACCATAACGGAACCATTAACAAAACCAGACTCTAAATTCACTCTGCACAGAGGGACAGAGAAATAATTATTCCCTACACCTTGTAAGATTACAGTTTCATCAGAGGAATTAACATTAGAGCCTAGAACACTGGTCAGAATAAGGGATTGGCAAGCACCTGTGTCACGATATATTTTAACTGATTTCCTGTCATTACTGTCCAGATGACTGACAAAACCATCAGAGAGGAAATTAGCACATGAACTCCTGAGAGTGTCACCCACGTTACTGCTCAAAAGAGGAGCTTCATCATGAGAATTTAATTTACCCCTCAAAGCAGGTTCAGTTAATTCGGTTAAAGAATTCTGGGAACTCTCAAGGGTGGACACTAAACTAATTGACTGAATATTTAAAGACTCCTTTTTGTTCACATCACGCTGTCTCCTGAAACATTTCTCCGTAGTATGACCAAGCTTACCACAATAAGTACATTTACTTTTCTGAACTCTAGAGGTGGAGCTGGTATTTACTTCCTGAGAAACATCATCTTTATTCTCTTTCCTGTTACCTGTACTCTGAGTAGAGGTAACGTACTTACTCTCAGCTTTCCTTTTTTCTTTAGAATATCTCTTGTGAGTGAGAACATATTCATTAGCTAAAACTGCAGCATCAGACAAATTATCTATTCTTTTCTCATCAAGATATAGGCTTACATCTTTATTGATACACCTTTTGAAGTCCTCCAGCAAAATCATCTGCTTAAATTTATCAAAATCAGTATTTACATTCTTAGAATTTAACCACTGTTCTAACAGATCTTTTTGATTTTTGCATACTCAACATGGGATTGCTTATCTTGCCTATAAGTTGTCCTAAATTTTACTCTACAAGCTTCAGAAACGATCTAATAGGCCTTAAGAATCAAGCTCTTAACTACACCATAATTATCAGATTGATCCTGAGGCAAAGA
Organism: Coenobita brevimanus; assembly: GCF_032717465.1. Taxonomy (NCBI): domain Eukaryota; kingdom Metazoa; phylum Arthropoda; class Malacostraca; order Decapoda; family Coenobitidae; genus Coenobita; species Coenobita brevimanus. The sequence continues at coordinate 6,183,815 of NC_136985.1, read as the reverse complement.
TGCATAAGTTACTTGAGCTTTACCGGTGAGAAAAGTTTGAAGGAGTACTGGCCAATACTTTTTGGGCCAATGAAAACCTGTAGCTACCGTCTCAAACAACTGAAAATACTTTGTTAAATCAGATTCATTAAAAGGAGGGAGAAGTTTAACATTTTTAGCCACATCAAAATCATCAGAGCTAGATGATCCAGTTCCACCTTGTTTCATGCGATACTCATGGTCTGCCTGAATCCTAGCAAGTTCAATTTGTGCCTGAGCCCGTGCCTGTGCCTCCTGAATATGAGCCTGAGATTCAGCCTCCTTAGCCTCAGCCTCCTTAGCCTCAGCCTCCTTAGCATGAGCCTGAAACTCAGCCTCCTTAGCACGAGCCTCCTGCAGGGCTAGCTGTAACTTAGCTATTTCAATATGCGTTTGCTCATCTGGAGGAGTTACATTAAACAAGCTTTTATTAATCATGTGAACAATTTGATCTTTAGAATGATGAGAGCGAACAGCAATTCCCAATTGTTGAGCAACAAGCTTAAGTTCATTCTTTGTTCTGTTTACTACATCACACACTGTTTGCACATTTGACAAAAAATCTTTGGCTTCATCAAGAGTAATAATAGTAGACAGCATGAATAAATCACAGTCACAAAATATCAAGCAATATCCTTATGATAATATCCTGAATATCCTAATAAGAGGTCGCCAAATTTATGTTACGGAACAGAGAGAGATAATGAACACTTCAAGTGATAATACTAAAATCACTACTGTCCCGCAAAGTTCCAGGTTCAAAACAAAAGAGTTAGGTAAAATTACAAGTTAAAGTTTAATGCTCTAACTCATAAGGATAATGTAATGGCAAAACAGGTTACATATATGGTTAACTGCAATAGCCTCTATTAATACGAATTTAGCAAGAAGAAGTTTGTCTAAGTTAGCCCTGATAAATGAGAGAACCGAATAATGCTCAGTTAAAGTAAGATAGAGCGAGAAGGGCTGTGCGTGATGCTAAAGTGGCAGCAGATGAGAGGTGGGGTATGCGGCTGACAGAGAATTTTCAACAGAATAAGAAAATGTTTTGGAAGGAGGTGAAAAGGGTGCGAAAGGGAGAGTCTGGGAAGGAAGAACGAGTAAAAGCAGAGGATGGAAGGATGTTAATTGAGATGGATGCAGTAAGGAAGAGATGGGCAGAGTATTTTGAAAGATTGTTAAATGTAGAGGAGGAAAGGGTGGCTGAGATTGTGGCGGATGGAAGGGTGCAAAGAATAAATGTGTTGGGAGAGTTGAATGATTCTTTGATCACGAAGGAGGAAGTGGAGAAGGCAGTAAAGGAGATGAAAACAGGGAAAGCTGCAAGTATGGATGGGTGTGCTGTGGAATGCCTGAAGGGTGTTGGAGTGACTATTGTTGACTGGTTAGTAAGATTGTTGAATGTGTGCTTTGAGAAAGGTATGGTGCCAGTTGACTGGGCAAGTGCTTGTGTGGTCCCGTTGTATAAAGGCAAGGGTGATAAGTATGAATGTACTAGCTTCAGGGGTATAAGTCTGTTGAGTGTTGTAGGTAAGGTGTATGGTAGAGTGTTAATTATGAGAGTTAGAGAGGGTACAGAGGGAGTGATTAGTGATGAGCAGTGTGGCTTTAGGAGAGGGAGGGGATGCGTTGATCAGGTGTTTTGCTGTGAGACAAGTGTGTGAAAAGTATTTAGCGAAAGGCAAGGATGTATTTTGGGCATTTATGGATTTAGAGAAAACGTATGATAGAATTGATAGGGAGGCTTTGTGGACTGTTTTAAGATTGTATGGACTTGATGGTAGGTTACTAAAAGGGGTGAAAAGTTTTTATGTAAATAGTAGAGCGTGTGTAAGAGTGGGAAATGCTGTGAGTGATTGGTTTCCC